>NW_008794446.1:1734099-1749603 GCF_000699145.1 Aptenodytes forsteri | reverse complement strand
AACCTCATGAAGTTCAACAAGGCCAAGTGCAAGGTCCTACACCTGAGTTGGGGCAATCCTCAATATCAGTACAGACTGGGGGATAAATGGTATCCCCCCCCTGCACAGAAGGACTTGGGGGTACTGGTCGAGGAAATGCTGGACGTGAGCCGGCAATGTGCGCTTCACAGCCCAGAAAGCCAACCGTATCCTGGGCTGAATAAAAAGAAGCGTGGCCAGCAGGTCGAGGGATGGGATTCTCCCCCTCTTGTGAATGCAATGACGTGGGTCCAGAGGAGGGCCACAAAAATGGTCAGAGGGCTGGAACACCTCTCCTGTGAAGAAAGGCTGAGAGAGTGGGGTTATTCAGCCTGGAGAAGAGAAGGCTCTGGGGAGACCTTATTGCAGCCTTTCAATACATAAAGGGGGCTTATAAGAAAGATGGAGAGAGACTTTTTACCAGGGCCTGTAGTGGCAGGACAAGGGGCGATGGCTTTAAACTGAAAGAGTGTAGATTTAGATTAGACATAAGGAAGCAATTTTTTAGGATGAGGGTGGTGAGACACTGGAACGGGGTGCCCAGAGAAGTTGTGGATGCCCCATCATTGCTCGTGTTCAAGGCCAGGTTGGATGGGGCTTTGAGCAACCTGGTCTAGTGGAGGGTGTCCCTGACAATGCCTGGGGGGTTGGAACTAGATGGTCTTTAAAGGTCCCTTCTGACCCAAACTATTCTGTGATTCTATGAAAAATTAATCTCAGAAAATGCACAATTTGGATTTATTTTGACCTTTAGAATATTGTTATATCCTTTTTCTCAAAGTCTAATGGCTTTCATAGCATAAGGAGCTCACCCATTTTCAGCAAGCTTTTACTTTTATGAAGGTCCAGGATTTCTGTCTTTGCTATTGAATCTCCACAATTTCCTCGCCATCTTCCTATCAGCTCTCATCACTAAACAACAAAATGCCTGTTCATCATTCAAAAGCCTTACTAGTACTACTTGCCAACCAGTGGAAACCTCAGCTGATGAGAAAACATAATTGTCATCACTATGACTTTGGGCTTTAAAATCTTAGAGATCAGGGTCATGATTTAAATGGATGGTGTTACAATAAAACATTCATAGAATGAGCTATTGTGATTTTGTGGTCATGTTTCTTGCTATGAGAGTGTAGGTGTAAGAAACACACTTTGGAAGAGAAAAATTGAAAATATTCTTCTCAGAAAACCTCTGTTTTTGCAAATACACTTATTACACAGGCCGTTTCTACAGACTGATTTTTCTGCAAGGCCCAGTAGTAAACTAATTACTCAATTAAAATGTGAAAAACATATTTAGAAATGGCTACATGCTATGTCTTTATGTAGCCTGATTTCTAAAATGCTGCTCAGCTTCTCCTACCATTTCTGTTTGTAGGAGTCCTCATTTGTTATCTCGTGTGAATCACTGACTGTGAGCTCCTTCATGCTTGGCCTCCTTGTGAGGTACCTTGTGTGTGGTATATTTAAATACTACTGCCAAGCCTTCCCATTTATCTGCCTGCCTCTGTTTCATCAGTTTGTTGAGAATTTGTTACTGATGCCATTTCCTGGGCCTCTTACATAAGAATAATCTCATTCTTTTGAAAAATAGAACATGTAGAAGATTCTGAGTTCGTTTCATGCTCTGTGGGAGGTCTAGCCAGTAGGAAGAAGGTATGTGAAAGTCAGATGGTTGCTGCAGGCAACACCATCATGTTTGGGTGTGTCCCCAAATTCCAAAGGGTTTGTTTCTTCAGCTATTAGTCTTTATATTTTTATTTACATTGGTAAATGAGGCAATTATCTGGATTATGGAATAGTTTGGGCAAGTGATTGGAGCTTGATGTACTTGTAGCAGGAAAAATCTTTTGGCCCTGTCCTCAGACTCTGAACATAGGAAAAGCTCCTCTGACACCTGTGATAGTTCCAGTGATATCAAGGTCTGTAGGTTATATCCTGAGGGTGCGTGCAAGGATCATAACAATACTACTTCTACTGATAAATATTTTCACGTATATGTTAGTTCACATATATATGAATTTGGTATTTTGGAAAGGTAATGTTTCTCAGCAAACCAACAAAAGTAAATGAATTGCTTCCAAGTGAAGATCACTTGTAATAGTCAACCTTACACATTAGCCTTTCTCCTGAAATGCCAGTTATGGCTGGGAGACAACTTAAGACTATTCATTACCATCTTGTCTGTAATAGTTAACTAATTGTTGAAAAATTCATCTTCAGTTTAAAGGCACACATCTTGAACAAATTGAGCTACAGCATGGCTTCATACACTCAGATGTCTTTACTCTCCATGGTTCAGGCATACTCTGTAGCTCATCTAGTAATACTGAACCATTATGAATTGCAACCTGACATTAAGCAAAATCAGAATTAGCTCAGTTCTTCAGGCTGCAAAGTACACTGCAGGCTGTCCTTGCAGCAGGGATGGGACTGACAAGAAGGAAAGAGTAGGTGATCAGAGACGGAGTATCACTGTAGCAATCTTACTGCCCTCCTCAGTCTTGCAGCTAGGGCTGTAGTCTACTTCCTTTACTGTGCTACTTTGCTCACATTTGAGTTTTACTTATTCACGTAGCAGAGAGGTTAGATGTGGATTCCAGGCCTGCTAGGCAGGTGCTGCTTGTGATGGTACTGTGTGTAGAGAAATTGAAGCATGGATGCAGTTTAACATAAAGGGTGAGTTAAAATGTAAAGGTCTATACTGAATTAGTATGTATCATAAATTAATTAAAAGTGATTCATATATAATGTTGTTCATAGCAGTTATTGATCTCGATTCACACTGTGTTACTCTGCTGAAATTATGGGGTTAAGCTGCGTAAAATGAGAGTAATTCAGTGATGAACCAGTCGAGTCAATGTATGGCATTGCCTTTGTAGATTAAAAAAAATTGTGTGGTTTTTTTTACAAAATAGAACTGAGTTTGGTAAAGGTTGCATTAATTTGAGTCTGTCCTTTTACCTGTTATAATGTTTGCGGTATCCTTTAAAAAATCATTGTAAGTTGCTAGACAGAAATGGGCTGTTGAGACAAATGGAAATGCAGACAATATTTGCTTGAGATAATGTGTGTGGCAATTTGGCTGCAACTAGTAATTTTGATTCTGAGGTGAATTTACTTTTTGATTGCAAAAGTTATGACAACAGTGCTAAGAAGATGAAAGCTGTTAAGATTACAACATACGAATTTGAAAAGTAATCTGTTTTGACCACATCAAATAAAAAGCTATTGGCATTTGCACAATAGGTACCTGCTCCAGAACTGAGCTCTGACTGTAATCTTGACCCCTGCTTCTACAGCATTCAGCAAAAATAAATGACTTGGCAAATTAAATTCATTGTGCTAAATGCAAGCTCAGTTGCTTGCATAGCTTCAAGTATGTGTAAATAGCTGTAGAATGGTGCTACCTAGTTTCAGATGTTAAAGTCCACTTTCATAATATAATATAAACTTTTTGTAATGGACAGTTTTTCTGAGCTTTTCTTTTGCTCCCATTAACATGCATATATGAGAGAGATTACAGAAGTTGACCTTTACTGCTATTAGACAGTAAATGCCCATTCCTTCTCAAATTTAATGGAACTCTTGTTCTTAACTGGTCTATCTACAACTCACCCGCTTCATGTTCGGAAGGGTGGAGTCTCTTGTGTTATAGACTCAGCAGCTCAGTCATTTCATGCTAGCTGTGATACTGAAATGCAAGTAAGCATTGTGTAGGGATGTATACGTTGTCTGTATAAGCCAGATTCAGGTCCAGAGGAAATCTGGCCATGTTTGTCTGTCGTTATGTCCAAGCTCATTAGCTGTGTCAACCATCAGGGCTCATTACTTTGGACTTAGCATTGCACTAACATGTCGGGACTGTAACAGAACAGGCTAGTAGGCTTACAAAGCACTGTTTTGCACCTTCTGCATTACCACAGCAGATTTCTGCTAGCTCTGGCAACTCATAATGTTCACGTCATAGCCTTATTTGTGCTGTGCATGGGAAGAAGAAAGGCAAAAGCTTTTAGGAATAAATGGTTTAACACCACTAGAAAAGATCAACCATGAGTTCAGTTCTAATGACTGCTTCTCCTGGTTCCAATATCTAAATATGTCAGAGTGGCAGGTCTGTTTTCTTCTATTATTTCTCTTCTCCTGAGAATATGTACATATATATATATATATATGTATCTCTCACTGGAAGCATATGTCACTGAAAAACACTTTAGTGTTAAGGCTTATCAAGGTGTCAGCACAGAAGAGTCTGTTCTTCTGTGTTTGTCCTAACTATCCTGCCTTACGTATTATTTGCACTGGCAGCCCAAACTGATTGTGGCACCTTGCCTATCTTACAACCAACCTACTCTTTTGCCATGTCCCTCTAAAGCAGATTGTAAGGATATAATTTTAAAAACAGAAGTCTCCTTGGAAATAAATATTTTCATGCTATCGCATTGATTTTCTGATATACGTTCAAAGATAGACCTATTTCTAACAGCATAAGTGTGTTTGTTTTCCTGCTTGATGACTGACTAGTGCTGTAGTTGATATACGCTTCTGACTGTATAAGTACAAAGGCAAGACAAAGATTTCATTTCTGTGCCAAGAAACCTGGGACTAAAGCTCCTAACCTTTCTCCTCTGATTATTGTAACTTCATGCCAGTGAAATCTGTGGGTCTGAACAAAAAATCTCTAAAAAACCTTCCTCTTATTTCTGTAAGAGGAACCATTAAATTTGCAGTGGTCTCTCTTCAGAGTGATTACTAGATTAAAGATCTGCTGTAAGTGAGCCCACAGTCATTGAGCAGAGTGTTTTCCAGACGTGACCTGAGAAAGACAATGCTTTCCCTGTTAGTAGCTTGGCTTTGCTACTTCCCCTGGGGAGCTACTAACACAGCTTACAGGAAATGAACTTACAAAACATGTGTAAGGATTTGTTTCCTAGGATGGGTAACCATGCAGAATGTGTCTTTCATTGAAGATACATGCCTCAAGAACTGTGAAAAACTCACTCTGGAATACAAGGCAAGCTAACTGAGGGTTTAGGCATTTTTACATTTGGCTGTGACTACAGGAACAAACAGTGCGTGGTGAGGATTCTTCTTCAGCAGCAGTAAAGCAAGCATTAGGATAACACTACAAGAAACAAACAACATTTTCTTTTATATCTTCCATCTAGTTTAAGGCAGATCATCTAAGTTCCCTGTGTAGTCAGTGGGTAGAAGAGAATGCTTCCAGATCTCCTCAGATTTTTCTCGCTGCAGTGAGTGAGCCATTCCACCTCTCCTTCTGTATGCTCATTATGCTGGGAAACCTCCTGGAATGGCCTCTTTGTCCTCGCAAACTGAGCGCAAGCAGGCTGTAAATGTGAGTACCTCTCACTTAAGTGCTTAAAATGAGGTGCAGCCAAGTCCAGATCTAATTCTGGAACTACTGGGACATCAATATAGAGAGAACAGGTTTATAAGAACGAGATTAGACTTGGGAAAGTGTGCTAAACTTTAAGAATACCTGTTTAAGAAATGACATGTATTAGATTTCATAATATTTTAACTGCCTTTATCTAACTGTTGGCATATTCATAAGCACTTGGTCTTAGTGGGCATTCTGTATTTTTAACCTCTAGAGGCTGGATGAGTCTTTGTCCATCTTGAAAATTTTAGAAGATCATTGTATGTCTCAAATGGCACATTTCTTTGCAGATCTAATATCCAGTTCTGCAGTGTCCCTGTAAGTAGAACTCTCATCAAAGTTAATAGTAGTTATACAAAAAGGTCCAGAGAGTGTATCCTATTCACCTATTAAAAATGTTTCAGATAAGAGCTTCACAGTCCCAAATATAAATGCAACTGCTGACAACCCAGTCCCTATAGGCAAATAATGCAAGATTGATGTGTGTCTGTCTGTGCACACAAACACACACACATTTAAATACACAAAATGTTGAATAAAAAAATTTAAGTTGGAACTGAAAGCCTTTTCATCTACCAAAATTAGACATTTTCCAAGTTTGTCTTTCATCCTGCAAAGGCTGATGACCTTGATAATGCGCAAGCAGGTCTATGAATCTGCGCTATTTTTCAGTAAATACATTCAGTTCCATCAGTTTGTTACAACCCTTTATTTTAGTTTTAGCAGATAAGCAGAGAGGCATTTGTTTCACTGATGTGGAATATTAAGGGGGTTTGTTTGTTTGCTTGTTTTTTAATAGTTTATTTTGTCAGTTGTGAAATACAGGAAAAATCTTGAAAGCAGAAGAGAAAATTCTTTTCTTCAAAACTTCCAATTTAACTCTTGAATGCAATTCCAAAATACTTATTAACTGCTACCTTCTCAGAAGAAGTTTTGGCTTATTAGTAACTAACTATATTACTTCTGGTTAGTTTTAACTAAATTCCTATTTTACATTGTTCAATTTTCTATAAAAATAAACAAGCAATCTATTACAGAGGAGATTGTTGCCATACACTGTGTAGCCAGTCAGGTTGTCCTCAAGTACTTCAGAAAAACATAAGTATTTTGTCTGTCTAGTTATCCTACAAGCCTCTCCAAAACCTTCAAAACACAATGTCTTCGCAATATTTGGCTTTATTGAGCTCAGTTGTAGTCCAAAGCAGGTTCTTCAATTCCAAACCACTGTAATAGAAGTCAGGTTTTGCAACGTACATATAGTCTTAAGAAAATTTGACTGAATCATGGAAAAGATGGGCCCAACTTCCACTTGCCATTAAAAAGGATTTATGTCTCCTCCTTTGGGTAAGTTGTACCTTTTCTGTATGCTAGGCATAACTCTGTGGAACCATAAACTTTTCCAGTCATTTCCTTTGAATTTTTTCTTTTTTTCTATGCTTGATGAAGGGGAAGTATTCATAGTGCCACTGATAGAGCACTGATTAATTGCTATGGTATTTGTCAACTTAATTGGAGTTGGCCATATGCTGTATGGTATTTTCAAGCACATTTGTGATATTGTAACCTCATGATTATAATAAATTCTCACTAGGCAACGTAAGAAAATTGTGATGAAATACAAAGAGAACTTGTGTAGGTCTTCACATTGTATCTCAACCGTTGGGGAAGGTAGGTATGATTTCTGCTGCACGATGGGAAAACTGAGGCACTGGCTGTGTGTGCTTACTCTTACATGTTTGAAACAGGAATGGAAGGGATAGAAAAGGGGAGCTGATATACATCCACGATGAAGCCAGGCTGTGTTTTTAAGCCTGTTTGCTTTGTGAAATTGCTGTGGGTAGAAAAACTGGGAAAGGGAGGAAAAAATGAGGATAAACAATATGTCTGTTAAGTGGGATAACACTTAACCTCCTTTGCTTTTTGCTCTTCTTTCTTATAAACTATGGAACTTAAATATTAAGATAAAAGACTATTCACATTCCAGTTTACATGAAATAAGATTGATTTTGTTTTAAATGCTAGATGCAGGGGAACTAAAACTAAGTATTTGCCCCTTTAGTTAGCTGGAAAACATTTCCAAAAGCAGCTCCAGTTATATATCATGTTCCAGTCTGGTTTTAGAAACAGGAATCTGTGAGAACATTCAAGTTAAGGTTTCATTATTTATACTCACCTTTGTCTGTCTGCACCAAAGTGAAAAATGCAAGGAATTTTCTGGCTTGTGCACAGGACTCAGCTCAAATAAGTTTAATGAGATAACACATTTGGTTTTGCACACAGATTCATACCTGCTGACACACAAAGTTGAAAATGTAAGAGGCAAGAAAAAGAGCACAGTGCTGATATAACAATTGCTGTCCCAAAATAGGCAAACCAATACTTGAAAATAAGCCAAAAATACCTAGAAAAATTCTAAACCTTAAAAAAACAGTTTTATTTCCTTTACTGAGAAGAGCGAAGTGTTCTCCATTGTCTAATGTGGATTTTACGGTCTCTTGTTACCTTCAACGTAAGGTAAAGAAACATTTATGGACATTATTCCTCTTTCACCAGAACCAGCATTCTACTTTGGAAATGATGAATACTATGTTGATGAGAGTGCTGGCTATATTGAGGTACATGTCTGGAGGACTGGAACTGATCTGTCTAAAGCTGCCTCTGTTACAGTGAGGTCTCGCAAATCTGAACCAATAACTGCAGAGGGTAAGTTATTGTTTTGCTCTAGTTTCATAATACATCTCAACAGCAAATGCTGGTACATTTGGTCTTGATATAGATTCAACTACATAAGATAAAATTTCTATGTCTCTTGCTCTTAGCAGACCTTTCTTCTTAGAACAAATTAAGTAGTTACGGAATTTCTCTCAAAGAAACAGGAGTAGGAGCAACTGTGGAGTACAGCACTAAGAGAAATGCTTTCAAATCCTCATATAAAACACTATCCCACAAAGGCAGTGGATTACTGCCTCAACAGCATACTCTGGGCACAGAGTTATAATCACTGGCAGCATGCAGAATTTGCTCCTCTCATTTTTACTGTGGGCAATGAGAAATTACTATCTAGTATCCTGTTCAGCAAGAGGATTGCTACAGCTGTGTGGTTCAGTGATGCTTTGACAGAACCTTTGTCTGCAGAATCAAGTGTTAGTGTACTCTATTTTTTTTTTCACAAACCATAATGTTTAAAACTAAGACATTCGTATAGAGACAGCATAAAAATTATCTTCCTTAGATGCTTATCCTGAGTGTAACTGGACAGTAGAGTTATCTTCTCAACTAATTTTCAGTGAGGCAAAATTGTGTAAAACTTTACTGTTACTTCAGGAATATCTAAACATCATATATATGTATCATACATAACATGATAAACATCATATTTCTCATGAAAAAGAAAATTATGACATCTGAAAAAAATATATGATTACTTCATTTCTAAACTTGCTTTATATGATCTCATGTCTTCATCTCATCCTGAATATTTATTTTATTTTATTTCAGGGTAGGGGGTGCGGAATATTTCCTTACAGCAAGAATCTTAATTCATTGTGCCAGGACCTCTAGGATTCAAAACTGGGAATGGCACAGCTCTTGGGGTCTCTAGTCTGTTGGTCGCAGCCTGAAAGCTCTGACATGGCTGGCTGCCTGTAAAGCCATGAACCTGATTCTTGGTCTTACACAGTGCAGCAATGGATCTGCTGCGCTGAGCTGCCAGTCCTGGCATCCTGCCTTAGAGGCTTAGCTCTGGGGTAGAGCGGCAGGGACTCTAGGCAAGTGCCCATCTCATGATGGCCTTTAATCTTGCCAAATTTTGTCACATTCACAGAATTCCAAACCTTATTTCAATTTCAGTGAAACTGTTTCCCCCAAAGTTTTGTTTCAACAGCTCTGCTGCTTATTCTCTCAAAAAATGAACGTTAAAACTCAGTCCTTCACTGAAGTCCTAAATCCCTTTAATGCTTTAGTTCTGACATAGAGTGTCATGTTTTAGTCAGTATCTTGTTTTGTTTGCTTTCTTCTCATTGGCTTGTTATGGATTGGCTTGCTTTGCTTAAAACAAAACAAAACATAAAAGCAAACCAAACCCAGATCACTCTGTCTTTAACATTAAGGTGCCAGACCTCACCTGACATGGCCTGAGCAGAATTTGATTCTTTTAGTTTCCCTTCATTACAGTCAGCTCACTGGCCTTTTCTCCTTCCCTTTTTACATAAGTCTCAAAACTTCCATCTTTGTTACAGAATAATATGAAATTTCTTTCCAAAAGACTTTGCTTCATCTCCAGAGTCTCTCTCAAAGCTTTTTGCTCACTTTCATTTCTCACTTAAAACAAACTTTATTAGTTTTAGTGGAATAACTGTTGGTTTACAACAGAACAGAATCAGCCCCATTTTGTGACTTGAATCGCTAAGCAAAAAGTAGCTTAATATCGACTTGTTTTATTGTATAGTCCAACTTAGATGGTCAAAAGATATTTTTGCTTTACATGACTCCCAGAATTTGGCAAATTTTAAAATTATATTTAAAGAAAAAATAGATTTACCTACAATTAACTACCTAATGATAGATATTTTTATTTTTCATTATATGTAATGTTATTTATTAATTTGTTTTTTTTATCTCTTTTCCATTGGTAGCTGGAGTAGATTATGTAGGCATCAGTCGTAATTTAGATTTTTCCCCTGGAGTCAATATGCAGACGTTTCATGTGGTAATTCTGGATGACCTTGGACAGCCAGTGTTAGAAGGAACTGAGAAGTTTGAGCTTGTGCTAAGGATGCCCATGAATGCTGCCCTTGGAGAACCCAGCAAGGCCACCATCTTCATTAATGACTCAGTGTCTGACTGTGAGTAGTAATTTTTTTTACCTTTTCACATCTATGCAGGAGATGGATGACTGCAGTACAGAAATAGCACTTGTCCTTTTGAATCACACCAAAGCCAGTGAGTCTACCCGTTTCAGCTACAGACGATGTGTTAAGTCATTTGCTGTCTAACTGCTTATGTTATATATCTGGTGCAATGTAACATAACTAAATTTGAAATAGTGGAGGGAAGATATGATAACTTTTGCAATTATACTTCACACATGCTTTTTATGTTTTTCTGCCCAGTGCCTAAGATGCAGTTTAAAGAATCTGTATATGTAGGCAATGAAAATGATGGACAGATTTCTGCCATGATATATAGGAGTGGGGATATCCGATACACATCCACTGTGAGATGCTATACAAGGCAAGGTTCAGCTCAGGTAATGATGGACTTTGAAGAACGTCCTAATACTGACAGTTCCATCATCACATTCCTTCCTGGTAAGCTCTTGATCTTATTTTAGAAGCCTTTAGTCTACCATGTTTTGTTTTGCTTTGCTTTATTTTATTTGTTTTGTTTTAATTGTGTCTTCTCATAAAGTAGTGCCAAAAAGACCACTCTGGAAAACCAAGCTTTTTTCCATACACAATGGGCAGAGTGCACTGAAATGATGTTGTCTCTCTTTGCTTCACTTCTGACCTAGAGGGATAATCAATAGGAACCAAAGGGACATATCTTCATATAGGTTCAGCCTGAGTGCCAGGATCTTTTTGATAGCAAAAGCAGGTTCAGCATAACACAATAACAGAAGCACAGACCTGCTGTCAGAAAGGAAGCTTCAGAAGCTCTGCTCTTTGTTAAGCAGATTTCTGGTAAATACATTTGACTTGCACTGAAATGAGTAATAGATCTTTCAACAGGAATATAGCTCTCTAATTTCTGTTTGAATTTTTTTTTCTCACCAAGGCTTTCCTAAGGCAGTTCACCAATATCAGGTACTTAATAACTCACATCAGAGGGGAAATACAAATAAATCAGATGTTACTACCTTGAAAGAATATTGCCGGATTCCTTCTATTTGTGCAGAAGACAGTTTAGTCTTTTAGTCTTTTAAGTTTACACACGCATAATATTTTTTACAAGCCCTAAACAAGTTCTGTCATCAGCATGAAATCCTTGGTATGCCCTTATCACAGAAATGACGACCTTCATATTTCTGTAGACATTTATCATAGTTCTCTTGTAAAGTGAGTTGTTCAGTCTATCTTTGTTTAGAGCTGGCCTCAGCTTTTCTTGCTGTTATGTACTCTATACCTTTGCCATTGCTTCTGTGCAACCAGGAAAGAGGGTCCAACTTGTTGGAATTAATGGATCTGGGCCCCCTAGGAAGTGCCTTTCCTCTTTTTTTGAATGTCGCTCTACCATTTCTCTGTGAAGACAAGCAGCAAAGAGGTCTGCTAGAATCATATCTTGTTTCCATAAGCTTCTTAGGTGTGTTTAATATGAGGCAGTTTCAGTACAGTTTTCACATTTCCCATGTGACAATGAGCAGGATGAATATTTTGAATTCTTTTTCTCCTCCTAATGGACAATTTATTTTCTATAGGGGGAAAAAACGATCCTGGAAAATGAACACAGGTAGCATCCTGGTCTGGTTCTTCATCTTGAATAGCCTTGATCATATTTGGTTGTATAATGATGAAAAAATACTGTAAATTGACCTCATCTCTCTCATATCCTGTGCTGTTCCTTTTGTCAGGGATGTAGGAGTCATTCTCATGATGATGAGCTCACTAAGTCAGACACTGGGAGCCAGACACTCTGCACACCACTCATAACTCTTGCTGCTCTTGTAGAAGGCCTAAGACAAGGCCTTTTTCCCACAGTCTCTGAAAATCTAGTAAGTCTAGGCACATTGATTTGTGAGCGCTCAAATGGAGCATTTTGCAACTCCAAAGCATTTTTAAGGCAATATTCATTGTCACTTGGAATCAGTGGGAGTTTAAAAGACATTAAAATCAAATGGAATAATATAAGTGAAGGTCCACACAGTTGGAGCGTGTCCAATCGAAAGAGAGTTGAAATAAAAAACTCCAGGACAAAATTACCATTAGTATTAGTGAAAGTTTCTATTACTCTGCTTCTTTGTGCAACTATTTATTTTTTAAATGCACACTGTGGGAGAGGTCACTGAGAAGGAGTATTTTATTCTAAGATAAAACAAAAGGAACAATACATGTGAAGTGGTTGTACCAAATAGAAACTTGTCTTAGAGAAGTCCCAAAATGGGTGATTCCATTTTAATGAGTTTCCATAGAAAGGTAATGATTACTAATTCTGCTTTCACTATTGTCATTACTTACTAACTTACATGGTGTCAAGGTGGATGCCTTAGCCAGCAGAAGCAGCCTCTGGTTCCTTGAGCTTGGAGAGAAGTGCTGTAATAGAGCAAAGAACACTTAAGTTCTGCATGATATTACCTTCAGAATGATTGCAGGTGAAACTGAGAAGCCTTGCACACTGGTGCTTATGGATGATACTTTCCATGAAGAAGAGGAAGAACTACGTCTGGTTCTTGGCACTCCAAGAAGCGATTCTTCCTTTGGTGCTTCTGTTGGCGAACAAAATGAGACGCTGATAAAGATTCAGGATGATGCAGACAGTAAGAAATTATTTTGTTGTTATTGGCTTTTAGAAGCCCATTTGTATGCTCTAAAAACATTTTTCTTGTAATTACAGAGGCTATTATTAAGTTTGGTGAGACCAAATTTAGCGTGAGTGAACCAAAGGACACAAGGCAAGTAGCAGTTGTAAAAATCCCAGTGCTTCGTCTGGGAGACACTTCCAAGGTTTCTGTGGTGAGAGTTCATACAAAGGATGGATCTGCTACTTCTGGAGAAGACTATCACCCTATATCAGAAGGTAGGATCATTCAGATGATTATCACATCCTACTATTTGTTTTTATTCATGACTGTAACATAATGTTTGAAAAATGAAATAACTTTATGTATAGAATACTTTGCAACCACATCCATCAATACGTTCTGCTATTAAAATTAAGTATGGACATGATCCCATGTGGTATGCAACAGCAAAATTGCTCTTGGAATACTAGATATCAGGGAAGGTATTTACAAAAGAATTGTGACTCCTTTGAAAACATCTGTAGCTCAAGTAACTATGGAAGAAATGTGTGACTGCCACCTTAGTAACATTTGCAACATGTAATACCATTACTCTGCAGAAGCATCTACTCATAGCATATGATTGTGTAGTTGTTTCTCAAGCAATTCATTAAGCTAATGGCTTTTGCTCTATGTAGGAATTAATGTCTATTAATCTGAGGAGAGAAGTTGTGCAACAGAATGAGAAATTTCTTAGCTGATAAACTTCTTTCCATTAATAGCCCACTCACATGGTTTAGTGAATGACTAATAAGAGTTTGCAGCGCTATGAATTTTTTTTCTTCTAAAGTTTATAATAATACATGATACTAATCTGTGTTTTAAGATTAATCATTCATTGCTGGAGTGTTTTCACAGTTTTGGATAAACTGTTTTGGTGTCCAGTCCAGCTGAAAGATAGGACTTATTTTTGAACATCCAGCAACAACATTGGGCTATCTCCAGATTCCATAGAAGAAGAGGCATTTCCCACTAGTGATATTTGAAAAGAAAAATTGTTAGCAATAAGAAAATTATCAACCCAGAGCTTGCTAATTTCAGTCACTTTGCCTCCTGCATTTTAGAGTTTTGCTCTTTCCTCCTGAAAACCACAGAAATTTTTAGTATCAGTTAATACTTATCCTATACGCATTACCTATATGTATTGCCTTGCTTACCCTCTCCCTGCTGTGCACCAACAGCATATGGGGGCAGACTTTTCAAGGGAAACATGCTACTGCAGAACAAGAGGCTCTGGGCCTCTGCCCAGAAGCCTTTGAGAAGGGTCTGTGATCTGCAGGATTTCCCCACAGGTTTCAGAACATCTGTGGGTTTAGGGAGCCTGCCTATTCAGCCATGGGTACAAAACCCACATCCTTAACTGGGTTATCTGAAGGAAGTGTGGTGAACTGAAATTCAGTGAAATTCTTAGCTCTCACACAGCATGTTTATTACCACAAAGAGTATTTTCATGGCCTAATAACACTTAAGCTGAAAGGATCATTAGATCACTTAATCAGACTCACTATGGATTGCAAGATTCTCCCAGTTTCCTCCAGTTACTTCTGTATTGAGCCCAATAACTTTTGGTTAGGAAAAGTATACCCTTCAGAAACGGCATCCAGTCTTGGTTTGAAAGCACTGGAGAGGACAAGTGTTTCTTAGTGTTTTGCTTCACTGATCAGTCCCTATCACTTATCTGTGCCTTATTTCCCATATATACTTCAGCTCTCATCCACTACTGCTTATTGTGCCTGTCCCTTTAGAGTGCAGAGCTCTTTAACACCTGGTATTTTTTGTTTGTGATGGTGTTTCAATATCCTAATCAGAACATCGCTTTCTGCAAGTCTTTTCTTTTTCTTCTGGTCCTCAGTTTGTGTTGGTCATTTCTGTGCCATCTTCAGTTAATTTGACATCCTTTAAAAAATAAAGATAGTAGAAATGCACCTACTATTTTAGTATCACTCTCACCCATTCCATACACAAATGTTAAACAGTTTCTGTATTTCTTCTTCCTTTAGTAGTTAATACATCCAAGAATCACAGTACTCTTCTAACTGTCAGTGTGGTGGGTTGACCTTGGCTGGATGCCAGGTGCCCACCAAGCCGCTCTATCGCTCCCCCTCCTCAGCTGAACAGGGGAGAGAAAATATGATGAAACGCTCGTGGGTCGAGATAAGGACAAGATGATCACTCAGCATTTCCCATCACAGGCAAAACAGACTTGACTCGGGGAAATTAATTTAATTTATTACCAACCAAATCAGAGTAGGGTAATGAGAAATAAAACCAGATCTTAAAACACCTTCCCCCCACCCCTCCCTTCTTCCCAGGCTCAACTTCACTCCTGATTTCCTCTGTCTCCTCCCCCCCAGAGGTGCAGGAAGACAGGGAATGGGGGTTATGGTCAGTTTATCAGAGGTTGTCTCTGCTGCTCCTTCCTCTTCACACTCTTCCCCTGCTCCAGCATGGGGTCCCTCCCACAGGAAACAGTCCTCCATGAACTTCCCTGACATGGGTCCTTCCCACAGGCTTCAGTTCTTCACAAGCTGCTCCAGCGTGGGTCCTTTCCACACGATGCAGTCCTTCAGGAACAGACTGCTCCAGCATG
>NW_008794446.1:1641850-1733997 GCF_000699145.1 Aptenodytes forsteri | reverse complement strand
CCATGTCTCCATGTCTTCACCACAGGCTGCAGGGGAATCTCTGTTCTGAGCACCTCCTCGCCCTCCTTCTTCACTGACCTTGGTGTCTGCAGAGCTGTTTTTCTCACATATTCTCACTCCTCTCTTTGGCTGCTGTTGTGCAGGGTTTTTTTTCCCCTTCTTAAATATGTTAACACTGTCACTGATTGGCTCAGCCTTGGCCAGCAGCGGGTCTGTCTTGGAGCTGGTTGGAACTGGCTCTATAGGACATTGGGGAAGTTTCTGGTATCTTCTCACAGAAGCCACCCCTGCAGCCCCCCTGCTACCAAAATCTTGCCATGCAAACCCAATACAGTCAGCTAAGATTGAACTTTTTATCCGCCATGACTTCCGATGTTTTTTCAGAGACAATGCTTTTCAAAATACGTACTCTTTTCTGTAACTCTAGCTTTGTGCCTTATTTTTGGTATATACCACTGTATTAAAATGCACTTTGTTTGAGTAAGACCTGACAATACTTTTTATTTAGAATTCTTCAGTCTTTTGGTCATTCACATATGTTACCAACATTTATGTAATAATTAGTCCCAGATCATTTTCAAAATATTAAGTTCTATTAGACTAAATATTGGTCTCTTGATGATGATAATGCCTCATTTTCAATGATTTCCATGTGTGTCCACTGCTATTCATTATTATTATTTTTAGCATCAAATAGGTTAAACTAAATATATGAACATCTATAAATTGAAAAGTGAGTATTAACTGCCATCTCTCATGGCTGGTCCTAGAATTACAGCTTGTTATGAACAACAGATTTATTTTTGAGTGTCTCATTATGTTTTTAGAAATTGAGTTTAAGGAGGGTGAAACACAGCACTTTGTGGAGATTGAAGTTCTCTTTGATGGAGTAAGGGAGATGAGAGAAGCCTTCACTGTTCACCTGAAGCCTGATGAGAACATGATCGCAGAAATACAGGTAACAAACTCATGCAAAGTCCTCAACAACAAAATCTGATAAACAGTCCTTCTTGCTTTCTGGCTCATAGCTTTACTTTTCCTTTAAGGTTTATACTCGCCATCTTGGCTTGTATCTTAAAAGACAAAGAGACAGCTGACACAGTAGCACTTACCCAAAACAAGTTTGTTGCCAAGGAAATAATGTTCATGGGGTCATAGAGACAATGAGAGACTGAAGTCTTCAAGATATCATTCCAGACACATTCTCCTCATAGAATGAGTCCTAAAAACTGATGTCCTCTTGGAAACACTCTCTGGCAATACAATATAACCTCTATGCTGTAAAAAGAGCAATCAGGTGAAATATAACTTCTGCTGTCAAAACCATGTTAATAGCATTCTTGTTCTGTGAAATGAAATAGCCGCACTTTCTTGTTGTTTAGCATTATATCATACATACTTTTAATTTAAACAGTATATTCCTCTGATTCTGCATAAAATATTCTTAAAACTCTTTGGCTGCTTCATCAGTATCACACCATATATAGTCTGACTCCAGGTAGCCAGAGAGCAGAGACACAACCTTTGCTGATGACAAACACCCCATTTCCAACAGGCGTTAAAGTATACAGTGGACATTAGGGCTCTACCAGAATACTGAAGTGATTCAAGAAAGCTGGGACATAAGGTTAAAGGGTCTGGTATCTTCAGTATTCTGAAAAGAACAAAATCATTTTGGCTCTTGCTTTTGTAGTCTGCAATATACTTTCCAGTGCCTCAACCCTTTCCAGATAGCTCATCCAGTTGAGGTTTTAGAACTTATTTTGGGACAATATTTCAAAGGCTAGACACATTCTGATCAAGGTCCAACTTGAATCCCCTTGTTTATTTAAATGTTCACAGAGAACTGTTTCTGCCTTTTCATTGTCAGACAGCCAAGGCCATTGTTTACATTGAAGAAATGAACAGCATGGCAGATGTCACCTTTCCCTCTGTCCCTCAAGTTGCATCCCTTTTGATATATGATGATACTTCTAGAGCCAAAGACAGAACCAGTCCAATAGCTGGCTATCCTGTCATCTGTATCACAGTGAGTATCTCTGTGGGAAGGTGGAACAAAATCAGTATATGGATTTTGTTCAATGGATTTTAGGGACTCAGTATCAATCCATATTGTTGTGAGTCACACGAGTTCAAGCTAGAACTGTCCTAAGAGCTAATCTAATTTGTCTGGATAACGAATCAATTTTCAGGAGGACAAAAAGCATAGAAAGATGTTTCACTTGTTCATCACTAAGAACAGTTTCATACTCACACTATGTCTATGATTATATTATCTTGCCTTAATTTGCAGAGTTAAAATCACTGGAGATAACAGATGAGCCAGTTTTCAATGAGTGCCACAGACTGAAAAATGAGTACTGTTTGTTGAAGTACTACAGGCTTCTTTCATTGTAATTTTGCAACTGAAAGGTTTGCATTAATATTCATATGCATTGAGGAAGGTTTTGGTCCATCTGCATCTTCAGTTTGTTTCTCACACCATTCCTTATGCACAGGAACGGATCATATGTTGAATGGTTCTCCTAAATAAAAAAACAAAACAAATCTTGAAATGCAAAGTATATTTGCAGAATTAGATCAAAGGGTGAAATTCAAGTTAAAGTAGCATGTGGGAGTGTAGTTTGCGCCTTCATAACTATGTTAGGTTTTCACCCATAAACCATAATTTAAAATATTTTTATTTCAATAAGCATAATTAGACCTGTCTTTTAATCTACCATAACAGTGCTAAAAGCGTCACTGTCAAAATAAGGTGATTTCTTAAGAGATTTACTGGGGTTGTCAGTTCCATGTTGTTGAGTTTTGTGACTCTTGATAAATTAAAATTCCTTTGCCATGAAGCAAATAAATTGTTAACACAACTGCCTTGTTCTGCAGGCTTGTAATCCTAAATATGAAGACTTTGACAAGACTGGTTCTATATGTGCCAGTGAGAACATCAATAATACTCTGACACAATACCGGTGGCTTGTGAGTGCACCCACTGGTCCTGATGGTGTGACTAGCCCCATGAAGGAGGTTGACTTTGATACCTTCTTCACTTCCTCCAAGATGATTACGCTCGACTCCATTTACTTTCAAGCTGGTTCTCGTGTCCAGTGTGTGGCTCGTGCTGTGAATTCAGATGGGAATGAGGGTCTTGAGCTTATAAGCCCTATTGTAACTATAAGCACATCAGAAGGTAAGACATCATCACCTATTGCAAAACCCCCAGACCTCTTCTGGATCTCAAATTCCATCCTAACAAAATCTGATTACATGATCAGGTGTTTTAACACTACAGTCTCAGCTTTTCTTCTGTTGTTCATAGAGGTGGTGCAAAAACTCTCTTCTTAACACAGCAGAGAATTGTATAAAGAAAATGGTTTTCATCTTTGCTAGTTCTCCACATCTTTAGATAGTTATCCACATAGCAAACTGGTATGTTCAGGAGAACAGTATATAATGTGCATTGGAAATAGTGAAACCTGGTTTCTGTTGGCTTTTGAATTCAACTGTAGTAATGTTGCAGTACAATTTCAGCTCCCATTACCATTCGAGAACCCACACAGGAGTGCTATTATGAATGCCTAGCCAGAAGAAAAGCTTCATTTGGCATTCAGGCCTCACTGGACACCTGAGAATCAGTGTCTTCCTTGACTAAGGACTAAAGCAACTGGTGTCCAACAACAGGGCATAGACAAAATTTTTTCATGGTTGAGGTATTCATAATATTCATCCTTCTTCTTTCTCTGATACTCTCTTTGTCTCACTCTGATTCTCTGATACTGAACACCTAATCGATACTGAACTGATGCTGCATTCTCTCAGCCAGCAGAGTTACTGTAGTCTACCTCCTTTGCCCAGCCAAGTCTTTTCATGAAACTTGTACTGGATAACATTATGAAGCAGAGATGAAGAACTGACATGCACATGAGTACAGTCTGATAACATATGCTATTTTGTTGTAGAAATCAGATGCTTTTGTTTATTTTATAATATGGAGAATGAGTAGTTATCAGCAATCAAGGTAAATTATAAAACATTGTATTTTATTACCCTTCTGCAGCCATTTTGCATTCTTTGTATCATCTCTGCTGCTTTTGTAGCTACATTAACTCTTCTGGTTTTTGTGAGATCTTACGATAGATAATAAATCACATGCTTGTTCATTTGCAATATCATTTTCATTTCCCTGGCCTTTCCAACTAGATATTTTAGTTAAAACATTTTATTTTCTACTAAGTTAGGGCTTTAAGGAGCTTAATGAATGGAATTTCTATTTACCCCGTCCTTTATTCCACCTTTTGACTGTAGGCTCAAGTTACCTTTGTTTGCACTATCAGGAATCCTACACCTAAAAAGGACTCCATCTAAGGGTATTGTCTCCAAGGTGCAGTGTAGTGCTTGTTAAAGGCAGACAACCTTGTGCTGGGTGAGCTAGTTTTGTTATGTGAAACAGACTGGCTATGTTAGTGTTATAATGCATTATTTGGATTACACTTGACACATTAGCAGGGCTAATTAGCTCAGGCTCAGGACTGAATTGTCATGCATATATTACTTCCACTACCTGAGCTAACTTGTGATGTGGAAGTCAACAATACTGAAGATTGTGTACAACATAAAGGGAATTGTTAGATGCTATTTTGAAAGAAGTGCAATGATGAAAGCAACCTGCCAAAATCCTGAATATTTCCAACTTTGAGGATGCTTGACCTCCAGTGCCTAAACCAAATTCTCAAAAGTAAGTCAGATTGTGCAAAAAATTGTGTTTAGCCTCTTTAGCACATCTTACTTGCATTTGAGAAAAACAAACAAAGAAACAAAAAAAACCAAAAAAGCTATCGTGTGCAGAAGAGAAATTTTGTTTCGTCATGCCAGAAGTTTCCAACTTGGAGCTGTTTAGCCAGATGAGGTCCACCAGAACCAATAAGTTCTCCAAGAGGAGAGCCCTGCCTCCTCTTTTCTTGTAATCCCTCAGAAATGGGCAAAAGCAGAACATGGGCAAAGGGAGCTCTTTTGATTTTCCACTTCTGCTAATTTCTTTCTTAGAGTACCTTGTGATCCTTTGGCCATCACATGACAATCTGCTATGATTCTTGTGGCCAGAATGCAGACACTTCTGCACTGAACTATGCAACTAGAAGTTGCATGTATCTCAGATCATATGATTACAAACCTAATCTTCTGGTCATACAAACCAGGACTAATACTGGAACAGGTTGAACTAACCCTGGAAAGGATTGCCAAAATAAGTTATAGATTCTCCTTTCTTGGAGAAATACAAAGTTCAACTGAACAAGGCCCTGAGCAACTTGATCTAACTTTGAAGCTGGCTCTAGTTTGAGCGTAGTATTTCTAGCGATCCTTTGACACAACTATTCTAACTACATTTTGGTCACTAATGGAACAGGAGGCTCATAGAGTCCTATGAAGGCATATATAGGTCCACAGCCCAATCCAGTACCAAAACCAACTGAACATTGATTGGGTATCTTCCATAAATCTATGTATGTGCTTAAGAGGGTGGGAGGAGTTAAAGCATATGCCTCTGAGGACCTCTGTAAGAAAGTATGGCACTTGACACTGACTTTGCAAGTATGGTTGACACATGCAACTGAAAATGTACAGGTGCAGTATCATCACTTGGTTTTGAAAATGTGGTCCAGTTGATTGAGTAATGATTTCTGTTTGAATCCTCTTTTGCATAAATTCTTGTTCAAACCTCTGGTAAACGCTGCTCAAAGCGTTTACCTGTCATTCAAGAAAATTCTCCTTGTTTTGGAAATTTGTACAGTGGAAAAAAATGCATCTGAAAATAGTGCAAGGGAAAGTATAGATTATTTCCTCTGGACATAAAGTAAAGTTGCTTGCTCTTTTTTCCATTAGGTCTTTGTCAACCTCGTGTGTCAGGAGTAGTTGGAGCAGAACCATTCTCTGCCAAATTGCGCTATACTGGCCCAGAAGATCCTGATTATGCCAACCTCATCAAACTGACAGTCACAATGCCACATATTGATGGTATGATAAAATCAGCTGTGGAGCTGAGAGAACTCAAACAAGAAGCTGTTATTTAATCTGTTTTATTAGTCATGTTATTTTAAATAGCCAAAATAATAATATAATCTTTTAACATGTGGGATCACAGAAAAATGTGATGAATGTACAAGTGCAGTTTGCAACGAGGTGCATAAGATACTGTATTGATACATAGTCTTTGATGTGAAGATTAAGTGTTTTCAGATTAATGGCATAGTTTACATAAATTGGGCTAGACCTACACTTTGTAAAACTCCTTTGAAGCGCATAGAGATATACCAAAGAAGGATTTCTTTATTATAAAAATATAAAGCCATTTAATTACTCTGTGCTTCTGAAAAAATCACACAAAATCCTGATTGAAAAATATGTTGGAGATTTAGAAATATTTTATTTGGCATTTCATAGTATAAAGACGTAATTATTGCAGGTAACATTCTCATACACACTTAGCATATCAACTTTCTTTGAATTCTAAAGTACATTAATTGCTGTAAGTACAAAATACAGAAGCACTGCATAACATGCTTAGTGTTTGACAAACTTTGGTTAAATTAAGCAGCTCTGACCACTAAAATTTAGTGATAGTGCTATAAATTAATGTTTTTTAGGCATGCTGCCTGTTATTTCTACAAGAGAGCTCTCCAACTTTGAGCTGACACTTAGCCCTGATGGAACTAGAGTTGGAAACCATAAATGCTCCAACCTGTTGGATTACACAGAAGTGAAGACCCACCATGGTTTCTTAACTGATGCTACCAAAAATCCAGATGTGATTGGAGAGACCATTCCCTATCAATATAGCCCAATAATTAGAGGCTTCAATACCTTACGCTTCTACCGCAACCTGAATCTGGAAGCCTGTTTATGGGAGTTTGTTAGCTATTATGACATGTCCGAGCTCCTCACAGATTGTGGAGGCACCATTGGGACAGATGGACAGGTACGAAACTGTAACTTGATTTTGTACTGTGTTCTTAAAATGAAAAATTTCCCTTATAATGCATCTATGCTAGTAGAAATAAGTGGTTTTAGAATTAATTTAGTTGTAAAGTGTTCTTTTTTTCCTTAACAAGAAATAGACTTCCCCTAAGGCCAGCTTATTTCTTAAAGCTGTTGATAGCCATTAAATACTGATAGGCTATATGTGAAATCCTTGTCCGGTTGAAATTAAGAGAATAATTTAGTTTGAATGAAATTTCCTATGATTCACTCCCAATACAGTTTTGAAGTATTTTAGGACAAACCAATCCCACTTTTACTGTATAGGGAGCCACCTTAGTCTTTTCTTAGAATGAAAGCCTTCTGAAGGATTGCTTTTAGCACATTGATAGTACTAGGCTATTTAGTATTAGTCATGGTGTATCTTGAAAAAGAGTTTAAAAAAATCGTCAAGAGCCTTCTTGCTGATAACAATGGACTGCCAGTGTCCTACCAGCTGCTTGGCTCTGCTGATCTCTTTGCTCGCGGGGAAAAAAGCCCCGCCAGTGCAGACAGCACAGTGGTCTCACATTACCCAGCAGAAAATTCCTTGGTCAGGAAGCAAAGAGAAGCTGCCAACCCAGAATGGCTGAAGAACAGAGCTGTGAAAGTGGTTGGGGACTTAAAACAAAGATTGGAGAGGTGTCCTTTGGAAAATTATTTCTAGAAATCCATAGTAATGTGGAAGCAAAAGGGTGCAGGATTTCTTCTGGTGCAGTGACAGTGAAGTTAATCCCTAGGTCTTCCTTGTATAATTACTACATAAGCCTGTCTGATCCCACTCAGGCTCTGGCGTACAAAAGCTGTAGCTATGAAGATCAATCCTTTATGACACAGAAAAGTCTCTTTGGGGAATAATCCTACAGGCTGGAAGAAAGACTGGAAATGCAGTACCTTATTTCAGAGAAGTCCATCCACAGCATGGCAGCTGTGTGATAAAGCTGTGGTAAAACTCACTTTCCTGGCTCAGTAGCCTTCCTTGTTGAGCCACTGTGGAACGGATGAGGCCACTGTGTGAAATGACCATAATTTCTCTGCTTTTTAACAGGTGTTCATTTTGCCAGGGACCCATCTGCTTATCAGACATAAGTAGACTTACATGCACAAATTCTTACTTTGTCAGTCCCAAATGGCACGAGTCCTTAACAGATGAGGAAAGTGTGTCGTTGCCCAAAGAAACCTATGGGCATGTGCAACCACAAAGCTATTTTACTACTAAAATCATAGGTGCCAATGGACATATAGATACCTAATCAGATAAGCTGTTTTTTCTCTTTCTTTTTATACTTGCATGACTACAGTCCACCTTACTCTGTGGGTGATCATATAGTCAGTTTGCTGGACAAGAAATTGCACCAGGCTCTCTTTAGCCCTTGGTTAACTTCCTAACATTCTGCCCCTTTTAATTAGAGATTATATACTCTGTAAAGTATAAGACCAGAACAAAATGGAGCTTCTGCCCTTCTTAGATACAAAGTTCTTTATGGATATGTCATCTCAATGCTCTGTGGTCAAGTTCTGGTTCCTTGTCTGTTACAAGGTTTCTGCCTTGATGTTGGAAGCTCACTGTTGGTGCATCTG
This sequence comes from Aptenodytes forsteri, assembly GCF_000699145.1. NCBI lineage: Eukaryota > Metazoa > Chordata > Aves > Sphenisciformes > Spheniscidae > Aptenodytes > Aptenodytes forsteri. The sequence continues at coordinate 1,725,411 of NW_008794446.1, read as the reverse complement.
CTTGGGGTTGCCCCTCTGCTACAAGCAGATCCTCCTACAGGTACATTCCACTGGAACTATGAACCTGTCAGAGGGAAGGGGAAGGCATGCAAGTGTGGGATGTAAACCTTACACATTCCCACAAGATAAAAATGACAGCAGTCTTCACTGTTCTTAGAATGATTTCATTTCTTCAACTCATCATTCCTTTGACTATCTCCTTATGCCCATGCAATATGCAACCATATATTCTTATTTCCCACACGACACAATCCTAAGCTCATAAGCACACACAGCTGCCAAGCAGCTGTAACTCCGATCCTGTGACCTATGCAAGCCACTTCTCCCACAGTGAAAAGGAAGACCTGGTATGAATCCTTTCCATTTTAAACACTTTTATGTCCTTTAGAGAAAAGGCTGAATAGCTGGTTTAACCAAATGTGTGTCTAAATAAAACCTATATATGTCTATATGCATATAAACAGGGGAGAAAATAAGCACCATTCCAATATTTTAGTAAATGAAAAGAACCTCTATATTCAGTTGTGGAGGACATGCATAAATGGTAACGTGGCCAAGGAAAAGCGCTGTACTTGCTTTAAGCTCCAGAAGCATTATGTACTTTAGGTAAGATCCCTCATTTAAAAGCAGAGAGGGATGAACATGAGCTATGAGAGCCATGAAACTGTAGCTGAAGTCATCCTTTAGTGCCTTGTAGGTTATGGCTAAAAGGTTACAGCGTGTTAAGTGAAATATCAAGCTGAATTACTTCTAGCAGTAAAGCATTGCCCCGCAGACAGTATGCGCTTCACTGCCCCCCCTGTTTCCCCCACCTCCATTTAATTCTTCTCCAAGTTTGGTCTTTATCTTCACATGACCCCCTCCAGCTGAGAGGGGAGGCAGTCAGTGCCCTATCTCTGTGGTTGTCACCATTGTTGGTTTTTTCTCCTTCAGTGAACAATTAATAATCCTCCTCTGTGAGAGGAAAGCTGGCAGCTATGGTTTTCACCATGTTTTTTTAGCACACAAAGGAAGCTTAAGTTCTATTATACGGACAGAACAGATAAATAACAATAACACTCTTACCACATCCTGCTACCAGTGCAAATTTAATAGCTTGAATTTACCAGATATTTTGGCTAGATCTTTAAGCTCAAAATTCTGTTTCTTGATTCTAGCTTTCCAGTACCTGTATGGTCAAACAAGGGTAGCACTGTTGATTCAGACAGAGAGATTTCACAAAAGCAACTGGCAATATCTTGCATGATGTGGACCTTCACTTTATGGGAGCTCCTCCTATGGTAGGGGAAGAAGATGAGCTTCAGTCAGCAAGAAGTGAGGTGGGAGACCTGCAGCTGGTGTAGTTCTTCTGGCAGTGCTCCTAGTGTTTGCTGCAGGCTGCAGCTGTCTTAGCCAGTTCCCATGAACTCATGAACTGTCATAATACATACAGAGAAGGTCTTAGTTTTCTTTTTTTTTTCTTTGAGGCCTTTTGCTTGTGACCCATTCTCTTTCTCAATTACTCTGTGCGTGAGCAAACCCTGCATGAGTTAGATGCAGCAGTCCTTTCAGTATACAGCTTGACACTTTGTTCCTGGGATCTGCCCATATTCACCACATCTGAAAAATCAGGCATTTATGTATCTAAATATGGATTTAGATGTGCAGCTTAAGGAACTTATATTTAAAAATAAAGACCTACTTCTCTTTAAATTGAGCTATTTCACTTGAGTTATAGTTCTGTTCTGGTTAAAGTTAAGGTCAGCTTTGATGATTAGCAGCAACAGTTTTCTTTTGGAAAACCTGCAGTCACAGCCTAAAATTCAGTGTCTGCCTTTGGATATGTATAGGCCTTAAAAATGTGGAACTCGCCTACCTGAGGGCTGTCTTCCTGGGTTTGCAGGTAATTAATAAAGGTTGGACTTTACTTCACGGGGACATTGTGAGAGTTAAGTACCACAGACATCTCACATTCTCAAGACACAGGTGCTAGAACAATGACAGATATTCATGAAAAGAAGTTAAAAAATGAAACAGTGAAAACCAAGCAAGTGACTATCCTTTCATAAAGGAAGTATTGAAGTATTGACCTCGACTTATTTGATACAGTGTGAAGTATCATTTGATCTCATTTCCTACTGTTATAACTGTTTGCTGTAGCCAGACAGTTTGGCATCTGAAGGCTTCTGTGTGGTTCTGGCCAAGTATTTATATGTGGATGTTGCTTTCCCTAGTTCCAGTCCATTGCCAGACTTGGCATAGGGAAGCAAGGAAATTACCATTCAAACAAATTTTATTAACAACCAGTTAAGCAAGTCTTTGACAGAAACAAGGTGAAGAACATATATTAAAATTCTTGAACGTACAGGTTGATACCTTGAAGCTACTGTAATTGACAACAAAAAACAAACAGCTGAGCAGTTTGTTTTGTTCTGTAACAAAAACAGTTATTTCTGGCCAAAACTGAAAATGTCTCTCTTCCAATATGTTCAGTTCACATTTATGCTACACATGTTATGGCACTGAGTGTTTGAAAATCCCATCTAAAAACAGATTTTAAAATCTGTAATGTATTGCCACAGCTTATACAAGGCAGCTTGCAGAGGTTTTTTATGACACAGAAACAGTATATTTCCAGCTTTACTAGTTCTAGTTTTACCAAAATCATACTTTAAGGGGAAAAGTCAGCTCTTCTGAAAATCTCACTTGAAATGTTATGGCACTGAGTGTTTGAAAATCCCATCTAAAAACAGATTTTAAAATCTGTAATGTATTGCCACAGCTTATACAAGGCAGCTTGCAGAGGTTTTTTATGACACAGAAACAGTATATTTCCAGCTTTACTAGTTCTAGTTTTACCAAAATCATACTTTAAGGGGAAAAGTCAGCTCTTCTGAAAATCTCACTGGATGCTGTAAAATGCAAATAGACAGAAATGTCTATTTTCAGATTTTTATATTCAGTTCAGCCACCACAGTCAAGTTTAAGAAAACCTTGCAACTTTTATTCCCTTGACATGGAAGCTTACTAACAGTCAAACCTTTTTTTCTCCAGCTGCTAACACATGCATTTAGTAAGTGCTGTGAAGAAAAAACTCTACTATAAAGTTAATGCACCAGCTGTGTAACAAAGTCAGAGGTTAATTTTTTCTAGGAGCTGGCATTTCAAGGCTGTATTGCATTATCCTCTCCATTCAGACTTCTTTAAACTAACCCGCTTTGCATTTCACCTGTGACCTACCTGGCTGTGTGCCTTCTTGGGGCCAAATCTTAGCTTTACCATATTGGTATTGTGTAAACAGTTAATAGATAACATTGTTAAGCTTCTGTGACTCAAATTCACAGGCATAGCAAGTAAATGCAATAGCAAATGAGGCTTAGGGTAATTTGGAGGACAAAAATACAATTTTCATGAAAAGTTTGTTTCATTGGGATATACAATATAAAGCATGAACTTGCATTATTTCTAATTTCTAATTCTGATTTTATCAGTACTAACAGTACGCGCGCGCACACACACACACACACTGCCAAGTTCTGCCCTCTGGAAATATAAGCCAGATAAATAAAACACAATATAAAAGTAGAACAGAGTCCATGCCCCAAAGACTTAACTGAAAATATTTTTTGTTGTACATATTCTCACTTGTTACATGACCAATTCTCAAACTAACTATGTTTTTTTACTTAATGAAGTTTGACAGTTTGCATCAGAAAGGGGAACAAAAGAAGAACACCTATAGAAACTCCCATTAATATTTCCTAAGTCTTAAATGGGAATTGTCAGTGTTCAAAAATAGACCTTATGCTCTGTGATAATTTATCTTGCAAAGAAAATGTATGAAACTCTACTTCTTATATCAATGTCCAGTATAAATCATGTTCTTCCCTCACACACATGAATTTTGAGATGCGCTATTGGAATGATTTGTGATCTACATTTTTTCAGATATTAACTGTAAGAGTCTGTTCCCTGCTTGGAACAATTCTTGTCTTCTATCTTCTCAGGTTCTCCAGAGCTGGCATTGTCACAGCGTATTAGACATGATTTCCCCAATTCAGCTGAGGTGTGGCTGTAGTCTGTATTTCTCTCCTGGTATCACAAGGCTAAAAGTCACACCCACTTATTATTGTTTAAAATTAATGTTAATGAATATAATTTTGTCAGTACAACTGTTAAAATCTCCTGTGCATAGGATGCATAGATACATAATGCACCTGTTCTGTCTCTCCACAGCAGTTAAGCTGATCTCACACTTACACAGCTCTAAGTTACCATTTTGGTTTCATCAGTGTCACATTGAGATAAAATATGAACAGCTGGCTACTTCCAATAGGCTTTGCAGGCAGTGCTGGGAAATAAAGATAACTCAATGGAAAGAATGTTTTATTATGTTCGCCTAAATGGCGTTATTAAGAGGGCTAGAGAAGTAAGACTCCTCCATCTGTGTAACACATTCCATCGATTCATTTGTTGGGGGGGTCTGCTCACTTACTGTGCCACAGTTTTTCTCTGCAGTTAATTTCCTCTTTTTTAAATTGTATTTTTATTATATCAAAAAGATCCTCTATTTCATACAGCATGTCTTGAGATTTTTCTTTTCTGTCTACTGAAGAGCAGTTTTCCCCTCACGGCGTTTTCCTTTACAGTGAGAAATGAGAGGGCCTTGTAAGTTTTAATTTACTGTTAGGAGAGAGAGAACTATTTATTCAGTAATTCTCTGGCTATCAGTATTGTAGGTTTTCCTCCACACCTGCAAATCCATGAGTGCCTGCAGAAGGGTTTGCGTGCATAAAAACTCAATCAGCTGGTTTAGCAAGAACTCCTTCCTCTCTCTACATGCCACGAATCACAGATAAGGGCAGCTGTACTGATGGAAGCACATAGACATTCATGAGTACATTAATATATTCCTAGGCTGGGGCAAGCAGCCTTGCTGCCCAGACATCTCTTACGGGTTTTGCTAAAAGAGAAGAACCTTCTAAATTCTAGGGTCCTAGAAATGGAGACACTTCTTCGGCACCATGGTTTCAGATTTTCCCACAGAGCAATGGTAATGTATGGCAAAGGAGCAGTGTTTCACGAAGAATTGCCCCGAAAGGATCCTACTGCTAGATTTCCACCAGTACAAATGAGTTCAGCTCACTAACAATATGCTCCCATTGAATGGAGGCAAGAAAACCCTAAAATGTGGCTTACAAACCCCATTAATGGATTGCTTTTATGTACAGTGTACATGAAGAGCCAATGATACCTTGTACTTGAAAATCAAGAAAAGCTTTGAAAGAAGGTCTTTTTTTACTTGATGTGGCATAAAATACTGAGCTAGAAGGGGTTTTGTAGATCACTCTGTCCAGGCCACTGCCTTAACTCTCTATATAATGTGGTTCCAACACTAGTAAACTTAATCTAAAAACTAATAGGATTTCATGGCCTCACTATTCTTGTTGAATGACACCACACCAAGGGCTAGAAATTCTTCTGATTTCTAGGCTGTATTTGTCATGGCCATCTTATGCCCGTTTGTTCCCTTGTCAGCACCATCTTTCATCATCAGTGGCCCTTCTCCACTGTTCATCTCCTGACCTGCATAGACAGCATTCTTATTCCCTCTCAGCCTTTGTTGTACTAGTCTAAAAAACATGGCTATTTTAGTCTCTTCTCATCAGATAGTTTTGCCATTCCTGTGATTATGTTGATTTCTTTTTCTACAGTCTACAATGCAAATTAGGCTTTTTCAAGCATGGATGATCAAAGCTCTTCCAGATAAGCTCTCACTAGTGCTCTGTATAATGGCATGCATGCTTCTAATTTCCACCCCATTCCTCAGTTTATCTTAGGATCATATCACATGGAGAGGGTAAGAAGGTCATAGTTATGATGTGATCAACTCACACACCAAAATTTTTTTTCCCCTCTATTGTTTCTAACCAATGTCTTTCATTTCTACCAGAACTCCCTGTCACTAGTTTCTATTACCTTATACTTTATGCTATAAAATTTCATCTCACTTCTATTATTCTGGTCCTCGAGGTCATTAAATTCTCCCTATGTGATATTCCAGTCCTCCTCCACATTATCATTAAGCATTATGTATGCTTCTTTTCAAGAGGGTAAGGGACATATATTAAATCTTCTTCCACGTACCTTTGTCTCTTCTTCATAAGCAAACTGAATTTTAGATCTTTGACTTCAATGTCTAATTCTTACTGTACAACATGCAGATGTAGAACAAAAACACACAGAGAAAAGCCAACATAGTTTGTCTGGGATGAGTTTTCAATAGTAATACATTTGTTATACTACCAAATGTATTCAGTTCTTGATACTGTTCCAGGAAATTACAAGTGTTCAAGGTTACTTGTGAATCAAAGGCAAACCATGATGCGCTGTAGAGTAGCATCATATCTACATTTTTTTGATAGAACTGAGAATTCTGTGTTGTTATTTGGAACAATTTAGAAAATCCATGTCTGAAATAATTGCTCAGATATCCATGCGGGTATCCCAAAGATAAGCTTGCAACTTAAATAGGACTAAAGAATAATATTTTTGTCTAACTTCAATTTGTCATCCAATACATATAGAGAAGAAAACTCTTTTTTTGTTCCAAATAGAAGTTCTTGATTTTGTTCATGTAAAACCAACAAAGAAGCATTAATGCAAAATAATCTATAACTGTAGCATCTCATATTATCTACCAGGCTGCTTTACTGCATGATACTGTGTGTTTCCAGGCTGTCTACTGTCTAAATGCTAGCATATTTTATGGAACGATGCAAACAATGTAAGTGGAAAGGCTTTTGGTAGCATAGTGTGTAGATCAAGGAGTGTCACGCGTGAAAGTGAGTTGTGGCAACTGTGAACATCTGCCATAATGAACTCCTTAATTAGTTCAGAGTATTTAGTCAGTGCAGGCAGTAAATTTGTCGTTTCATAGTATTACTAAAAGTTTTGTCTGGCATTTGAAAATGTAAAGCAGCTGTAAGGTAATGGACATTCAGCCCCCTGACGTGCCACTGGGTGAACCCAGAAACAGCTGGATTTTTACACAGCTTGTAAAGTTCTTTGAATGTTGGGGGGGTTTATTAGTGCAAAACACTCTTTAGAAGCTTGTAAAGTAATCGCTCCAGGGAAATGTTCAGATGTACAAATTTACATATGGAATTTCTAGTGGAAGTAAATGAGAATTCAACATATTTTATGTCTTTGAAAAGTTTCCCACTGGGAGATGATCTCAATTTCCTTCCGTGTCTTTCTAAGAAAATCCAGAATGTTCTAAAAGGATCTGGATTGCACATTTCTAATCAGAGAGATGTGAATGAAAAAGTATTTGTAACAAAACATAAATGCAAAGTCCTTTCAGAAAGGTTTAGATCCATGTATCATGTAAGAGCTATTTTAAGAGGTGACAGTTTACTGACACTGTTCTTCTTGCCGTTTTTCATCAAAATATGTATAAAGGATATGTAATTCTCTGACTGATAATAATTAAAGTGCTATTGTTTTGTAAAATATATGCATAAAGGGTCTGTTTGTAAATCTATATCAACTTGCATATTATTTTTAGTTCTTCCAGACAGTGATAAACAGTTTGATTTGTGTGTTTGCATGCAGTATGTTAGCTACTATCCATGCACAAAGGAAGAAATAGTTCCAGAGATGAATAAGTACAGTCCAAGGACTCAGTCTTGCAATGACGTCTGAGCAAATTCAGGGTCTTCCAGAAGAGCTTCTTAGAGGATAGTAACGTAAGAATGTAAGCAAAAGAGTTGGTTAAGGCACAAGGATAGAGCAAATGCAAAAGGATATTTAAAAATTTTCTGAAGCCTTCATTTGTAGCCATGTTGTTTATGTACTTAAAAAACCTAAACAAAAACGATGAGTCAAAATTGAGGGATTTATGTTTTATCAGAACACATATTCAGTTTGAAATACAAAAACGGAACTTGAAGGGATGTAAGCTTAGCTGAAATCCATTGAAATGTGGTGTTTTGCACTTCGTCTGTAATTTGCAAAATGAGAGAATTTGATTCAGTCACAATATTTATAAGTCCTGTCTTCTTTTTTTTTTCTTGCATTCAGATTACCTGTGCAATGCTGCCTTTCATGACCACTAACCTAAATAAATAATTTTCTTTTTTATAGGTTCTCAACTTAGTACAGTCCTATGTCACACTGAGAGTCCCCTTGTACGTCTCTTACGTTTTCCACTCTCCGGTGGGTGTAGGAGGCTGGCAGCATTTCGACCTCCAGTCAGAGCTCCGGCTGACTTTTGTGTATGACACTGCCATCCTGTGGAAGGATGGGATCGGTAGCCCACCTGAAGCAGATCTCCAAGGTGGGTGTTGGATTTCTTTGCATCGAACTCATGTTCTGTTACTAAGAGTATAATTTGCACACAGTAGGATGATTTTTCAATCATTCTAATAGTAAAAAAAAAAATACTAGTATATCATTTATTATCGGTTGCAAACAATCTGTCGTTTCCTAGCACTCACAGTTCTCTGCTGGGGTGTTTATGAAAACCATGTAAAGGTGACATCAGTTCTTTTATTGCAAAGATTGTCTTGTTATGTTTGAAGTACACGTGCAAAAATTAACACATTTATTTCTACTCAGAACCTCAAGGTTCACTATATATTCATATTCTGTTACCACACAGGATGTTTGCACTTTAATGAAAAAAAAAAAGAAACTTTTCTGTGATATCATTCTTTCCGGCCATGAATGTACAGTTTCAGAAACTTCTGATATTTTGAAAACATTAATTGTGAAACATTCAAAAGATGCAGAAATATATAATGGATTTAATAGCCTGTCCTATGTGTTAGAGTAGTAAACTGTGAAACATTCTTTAAATGTGATAGGAACTGTCAAAAAATGTTTGTGACTATAATTAGTCAACAAAACAAACTCTATCATTACAGAATTTATCTTTGCAAAAAGTTAATTTATTTTTTAAAAATGGTGACATACAGATGTCTGTGAAAGATTAAAATGTATAGTTACACCTATATGCTGCTTTGTTCTATTTATGCAAATTTACTTTGTATTTCCCAGCATTAAGCTTCAGGTGTTCCATATCTGTCTCAACCTAAGGTAGAATACAGGCACCAGCAATAATTATGTATGTACAGTTACACAATTTCAGGACTCCAGTGAACATAAAACCGTTTTTCATTTCTGCAAACTCTGTATATGAACTACAGAAGTCATTGCTATGGAATTTCTGTCCTCACGTTAAGAGCAGGAAATGAGGGGTGGCAAGGGGAATCTACAGTGCATGAAGAATGAAGCACATGTCATGCCATGCCTAAAGAATAAGCCACATGCCACAAATCATATGATGTACTAGTCACTGAATAACAACCAGATCTAATCCTCAGTCTCAGCAGTTATGTGGCGCATCTATGCCACCGTTTTCCCATCTTTGATGCTTTGATTTTTTATTTCTCTGTTTAAGAAACTGATGGCCAGGTCTTTGGAGATGCTGAACATTGGCAACTCCCTTTGAAAACAACCAGCACAAAACACATGATAAACACAGTGAGATAGTGGAGGGTAGACCCCCAATATATCCCAATCTGATTTGGGCAGTATTTTCTCACTCCACAGCCTTGCACAATGAGCAGCTGTTTTTCTGGGCAGGGAGAGGTTAACTAGTTTCCAGTTTACTTCCATACCTCTGGATACATATAATTGTTCTACATAAAACTGTAAAGCAGTCAAGGTCTTCTAAAGCCATAATTCATACATACATATATATTTCTAATATACCAATAAATATGATTGGTACAGGTGATTTTGTACGGGTGGTATACACTCATATTGGTGAGTGTGTTAGGTTTCTGACACATTCATGGAGGAACATTCCTGTTTCCTTCTTGCCCCTGGCAAGCAGTATGGTGGCACATCACTGGCTCTCTGTAAGGGAGCACTGGAGGAAACACCTGAACTCTGAAGCTTTGCAGAACTCTAGAGAAAAAAGGGTTTGGCTGCAAGCTACAGCAATAAACCACTTCTGACATATAAACAAGACCTTGTAACCTGAAATTAGGAAACATTAGGCCCGTGGGCCAGATTCATGCCAGAAATCACCAGCAATGCAAAGCCTGTCAGAATGACTTTCACAGATTCAAGCACCCTCAAGCAGATTGCCATGGAAGCCACAACCAACTGCTACAACTAAATGCTGGTGGGTGCTGCCTTGGGACAATAGATGGGGAGGCACTGATACAGGAGTATCTCTGAAGCAGCTTTCATTGGTAGGAGTCAGCTTGAATACCTGGTGAAAACAAAAGTATTCTTCTTTCTGTAGCATCCCCTGGCAGCTAACCATGCTGTTGCCTGAACATAAGCACATTGTGCTGTGGACTTTCCTCAGCCTACTAGCGTGGCTGTGTGGGTCCATGATAACATGTAAAACCATGACTTTGCAGAGAAGTTCTGTATGTGCTTTGGAAAGCTAAAGCATTGTGGAAACTCTAGGCCCCGCTGTATAAATTCTTGTTTGAGAAGAATCTTGAGTCAACCCAAAAGGTACCAGCAGGCCCCCTCCCAAACAACTGACATGACAAGGGGAAATGAAAGAGTGGGACTGATGTTTCATAGGGGTGTGATTTATTTGTCATCTGCAAGTGGAATAAATCTTGTGAATTGGCTTCCGCTGCCAGGTTCCCTGTATCCAACCAGCATGCGTATTAGTGAAGAGGGGCGCTTGGTTGTCAACTTCAAGACTGAAGCCCGGTTTCATGGTCTGTTTGTGATGTCCCATCCTGGTAAGCTTAATGTACACTTTAGCTGTACTATGAAAACAAAGATACCCCTCCCAAATTTTATACTATTCATTTTTCTTATTTCTGCTACTGATATCTGAATTTTTTATATACTGTGCTTTTCAGATAAGAAATTTTCCTCTACTTGGGATTTCTTACTTGTCATTGATGACTGTATTCAGATTGACAAACTTAATGAAATATGCATGAATCTAGGCCATTCTGTCCACTAGGGATCTATAAATATATGTTTTTAATCCAAAAGCTATGATTAGCTATTTACTTATGTTGCCCTAGAAACTTAGATAGCATTAAAATTTCTTTTCGAACTTGAAGCCTTTCTAAGTTATTTAGACCTTTCTCAGAGAGTAAGAAAAGGTCTTGGATAAGCATTTTATCACTCTGTTAATAAAACATTCTCACTGCCATTCAATTAGTCATTGCTGAGGACCTGATCCTGCAATTTAATCTGTTTAAACCCCGCTGCCTTTATTCAGAATAATCACAGGTGTAAGACTCTGCCTACAGACATAAATCTGAGCATGAATGCCAGCCATGGAAAAGATTATCTAACTAAATTAAATCTGCTGAACAATAATGAGAAGGGAAAAAAATCATTTTAAGAAATCTCTTTTAGTTTAACTCAGTTTTATTAACCTATAAAACTCCTTCACAGTGCTTCCAACTTTTTCTCAGCTGTCCTCTAGCATGTTAGGTTTTGCCTATCAAGCAGAGCCGAAAGAGTTACATTGCTAAGAGAAATTATTTTGTGTTCCCTGGGCTGACATTCCAAGTTTAAAACAGGAGGGATTATAGATCTTTGCCATTCCACTCTCACTGTTTTGCCTGTCTGTTAAATTTAATCTTCATACAGTTCTGGTTGTGTAGCCCAAAAGCAACTGTTTAATAGACACTTGAACAAGAATCAAGGGGGCCCAGCTGTGTTGATTGTTAATTGATTTTGTTTGATTTTCAGTTAATAAAATCCAGTGCCCTGTAAAGGTATTAACATCAACTATGGCATTATGGTTTATGAATTATTGGGAATGTTTTTCAGGCTCTGAGAGTTTGCAGTGAAACACTAACGGTGACAAATCTGTCCCTTGGCATTTTCTAGCTTCATCTCTGACTTCCATGGTTATGTCAGCTGATCACCCAGGCCTGACATTTAGCCTCAGCCTCATCCGAAGTGAGCCAACGTACAACCAGCCAGTACAGCAGTGGAGCTTTGTTTCAGATTTTGCGGTAAAACCTCAGCCTTCACTGTGTCTTCTGTTGACCCAGCCTGTTAGTTAGGATGTTGGTGGAACAGCTCGCTCTCTCTCTCTTCAGGTTCGAGACTATTCTGGAACATACACCGTGAAGCTGATAGCTTGTACCACTGCTCCACATCAGGAGTACAGCCTACCAGTGATCTGCAATCCTAGAGAGCCGATCACGTTTGATCTGGATATCCGATTCCAGCAGGTACCACCCCAATGATACCATCATCATGTTTCCTTTTTAGTTTGATTCCTAAATTGCCTTTGTTGGTCTTGTAATGATAGTGCTAGAAACTGAATTTACTTGCTTATAAACAAACCAATTCCTAAATTGGTGGGACAGCACATACTCCTCTCCTGCTATTTAACCAGTTTTACCCAACTGGGAAAGGCTAATGTAGGAGTACAAATGTTTTCTTGTCCTCAATGCGTGGCCAATCTTTGATAGCCAATAGGAAACTCATTGGCATTGGTTTGGGGGATAGTTACTGTGATATGAACTAACCTTTGGGAATTCTTTACTTGTCTGTTGGCTTTGGTATGAAATAATTTTATCAGATAATTAGGAAAATATAAAACTATTATCAGAAGTTTTTCATCTGACACAAAGATCAGAGCTAGGTGTCTGGTATTAAAAGTTGGACCCCCAGAGGAAGATTCATTCAGTCCTAAGGCAGGACTTCCTTCACTGGCTATAGAGGAAGTGTAGATAGCCAACACTGGTAAAATGCTTAGCTTTAAGACTCATGAAAGTGAGTGAGACAAATCCCACCCACAGCAATATGGATCATATGGTAACGTGGGAACAGGCAAACAGCATACCTTTCATAAAGCCCAGCTGTAAAGCTCTGTAGCTGGGAACAGAATATGGAGAAATGGACTCTGCTGTAGAAAGCATTGACTGAAAAAAATCTGGGGGTCATGTTGGACAGCTACAGAACATAAACTGCCAGTTCCCAGTGTTATCAAAAAGGCTAGCGTGACCTTGGGATGTGTAAGGAGGAAGTTAATATCATTTCTGTTATTTGGAGCCAATACAACTGATACCGGAACAGTGTGGCTGTGGTTTCATGCTCATTAATAGTATAGATGTATGCTATTAAATCATCTCACAGTATAAATCTGATCCGGATCAGTCAGGGATACACAATCACTTTTCTGTTGAATCAGCCAGAGTACACAAAGGAATGTATGCAGTCTTTATGCTTTCATTTGGCATTATGCCAACTATGGGAGAAGAGATGATTCCTGATATGGCATTAAGTCCTGGAGAAGCAGAGAGATGATACATGATCTGACATGAAACCTGCCCCTTCAGAGTTAACCAGCAAAACATTTTGAAAAAGTTTGAATGGAGGGGGATTTATACTAGTTCAGCACTTCAGCTTTTGTCTGGCATTTCTAATCTGCTTCTAGGAACTCTACAGCAATTCACAGCAATGCTAAACCACAGCTTGTGTCTGGTCCTAGTATAAACAAGAAGATGTTCATAATTCAAAGAAAATTCAAAAGAGCTGCAAAAATCATTGCAAAATGGGCAAAGTAGGCTAGGGAGAGACCTAACTCTTACCTGGAAGAAGCCTATGACTAAGAACTAAGAACTATGACTAAGAATAAAAACTGCCTTGGAATAAATAAATGGATACTATAGGGGTCATTATATCAGATAAAGCTTTAATAACACAGTATGTGGAAGTTTCGGGTACATCAATTCAAAATAGGGATGAGGTGCAAAATTGCAACAGTGTCATAATCACCAAGGACTGTGGCCAGTTAGCCCCCATCACCAGCAATTTTCAAACCAAGACCAGCTCTTTTTCTTGAGATGCTTATAGTAAAAGGAATTCAGGAAATTCTGTGGCCCATGATATTGTTCCCTTTGATCACATATTGAACGACTATGTGGACTTAAAGCAGGTCCCAAAAAAGCAGCAATTAGCAGCAGTACAGTAGCACAAATTCAGTAGGCAGTATCTAGCACTTTCCCTCTAAGATTTTCTAGTAATTCTGCAAAACTGAATAAGCATTGGTATCCATTGTTTTAGAAATAAGAAACAAAAGACAGAGACGTGAGCATGAAAGGTCAGACCGTGACACTGGTCCTTAGACTAGGAAACACCTGATACCTTGCACAGGCCCACTGCATCCAGTGGCTAGGTGTCTGGTATTAAAAGTTGGACCCCCAGAGGAAGATTCATTCAGTCCTAAGGCAGGACTTCCTTCACTGGCTATAGAGGAAGTGTAGATAGCCAACACTGGTAAAATGCTTAGCTTTAAGACTCATGAAAGTGAGTGAGACAAATCCCACCCACAGCAATATGGATCATATGGTAACGTGGGAACAGGCAAACAGCATACCTTTCATAAAGCCCAGCTGTAAAGCTCTGTAGCTGGGAACAGAATATGGAGAAATGGACTCTGCTGTAGAAAGCATTGACTGAAAAAAATCTGGGGGTCATGTTGGACAGCTACAGAACATAAACTGCCAGTTCCCAGTGTTATCAAAAAGGCTAGCGTGACCTTGGGATGTGTAAGGAGGAAGTTAATATCATTTCTGTTATTTGGAGCCAATACAACTGATACCGGAACAGTGTGGCTGTGGTTTCATGCTCATTAATAGTATAGATGTATGCTATTAAATCATCTCACAGTATAAATCTGATCCGGATCAGTCAGGGATACACAATCACTTTTCTGTTGAATCAGCCAGAGTACACAAAGGAATGTATGCAGTCTTTATGCTTTCATTTGGCATTATGCCAACTATGGGAGAAGAGATGATTCCTGATATGGCATTAAGTCCTGGAGAAGCAGAGAGATGATACATGATCTGACATGAAACCTGCCCCTTCAGAGTTAACCAGCAAAACATTTTGAAAAAGTTTGAATGGAGGGGGATTTATACTAGTTCAGCACTTCAGCTTTTGTCTGGCATTTCTAATCTGCTTCTAGGAACTCTACAGCAATTCACAGCAATGCTAAACCACAGCTTGTGTCTGGTCCTAGTATAAACAAGAAGATGTTCATAATTCAAAGAAAATTCAAAAGAGCTGCAAAAATCATTGCAAAATGGGCAAAGTAGGCTAGGGAGAGACCTAACTCTTACCTGGAAGAAGCCTATGACTAAGAACTAAGAACTATGACTAAGAATAAAAACTGCCTTGGAATAAATAAATGGATACTATAGGGGTCATTATATCAGATAAAGCTTTAATAACACAGTATGTGGAAGTTTCGGGTACATCAATTCAAAATAGGGATGAGGTGCAAAATTGCAACAGTGTCATAATCACCAAGGACTGTGGCCAGTTAGCCCCCATCACCAGCAATTTTCAAACCAAGACCAGCTCTTTTTCTTGAGATGCTTATAGTAAAAGGAATTCAGGAAATTCTGTGGCCCATGATATTGTTCCCTTTGATCACATATTGAACGACTATGTGGACTTAAAGCAGGTCCCAAAAAAGCAGCAATTAGCAGCAGTACAGTAGCACAAATTCAGTAGGCAGTAAGCAGCACTTTCCCTCTAAGATTTTCTAGTAATTCAAAACTGAAGAATAAGCATTGGTATCCATTGTTTTAGAAATAAGAAACAAAAGACAGAGACGTGAGCATGAAAGGTCAGACTGTGACACTGGTCCTTAGACTAGGAAACACCTGATACCTTGCACAGGCCCACTGCATCCAGTGCTGGGGTCCCCAGTGCAAGAAAGACATGGACCTGTTAGAGTGGGTCCAGAGGAGGGCCACAAAATGTTCAGAGGGCTGGAACACCTCTCCTATGAAGAAAGGCTGAGAGAGTTGGGGTTGTTCAGCCTGAAGAAGAGAATGAGCCTTATTGCGGCCTTATTGCAGCCTCCCAATATATAAAGGGGGCTTATAAGAAAGACAGGCTTTTTACCAAGGGCTGTAGTGACAGGACAAGGGGCAACTGATAGAGTGTAGATTTAGATTGGACATAAGGAATAAATTTTTTACGAGAGTGGTGATACACTGGAAGAGGTTACCCAGAGAAGTTGTGGATGCCCCCTCCCTGGAAGTGTTCAAGGTTAAGTTGGATGGGGCTTTGAGCAGCCTGATGTAGTGGAAGATGTCCCTGCCCATGGCAGGAGATTGGGCTAGATGATCTTTAAAGCTGCCCTGCAACCCAAACCATTCTATGATTCTATGAAGTCAGTGAGTGCAGGTGTCACAACTGGACCAAAATTACTTTGACTGTGAAGTCTAATGCTGAAATGATGGGGCAGGAGAGGAGTTGTTTTTCCCAATTCTTAGTCTAGTGCTCCAGCTGCTGTACTGAATTATCTTCTTGGGCTTTTTAATATGAGGCTTTTCATTTTCTTGGAAACTTTTTGTTCTAATTTCCTTCACAATTGTTTTCACTGTTCATAAGTGAGGGACCATTTTAAGAATCAAACATCAAGAAGACAATATATTTGGTGTCTCCCCTCTGGAGATTTTGGTTCAACATTTCCTTCTTTAACATGGCCCATCTCCTTTTTCCTTTCTCTGTGGCCCTTGAAGAGGGAAGCAGGTAGCCTGGAACACTAATGAGGATTGTATTACCACTGTCTCAGTCTGGAATTTCCTGAACATGAACAGCATTCAACCTCCAAGCTCTGCTTTATCCCAGTCCTTTCAGCATCTCCTCTCTTTAAATGTGCATGACTATTTCCTGACAGAAACACTCCATAATCAGGATACTTGCTGACCTGGGATGGACCAATCTCAAGAGCTCTCTGCTTCTTGAGGTACCAAGCATCTCATGGGCTTTGGTCCCACGGAGGTGGGGATGTCTACCATGAGTGGTCTGCATTGTCCCCAAATCATCCATCTGCAGAGTTGATGGGCATGGCAAATAGGCAGAATAAATTGACAGTAGTCTTCTCACCCAGCAGACCCTCACAGATTATTTTTTTAAGAACTCTTGTTTAAAATGCCTCAAATGCACGTGAAAATAATTACATTTAAACTACTGTCATAAATAACAGCTATGTATCAGCCACTAGCAGCACTGAGACTTGCATGTAAAACTGAAATAAAAATAGTAACTTAAAATAAGATGCCTAAGAGATGCATTCATAGCTATATGCATAGTATTTTCCCAGGCCATTGCTCTTACCATTGTTGTAAACTGTGTGGCTGAAGTCCAGTGCCTTTAGCTGAATACACACTTCTTGTTTCCTATTCGGTGAACATTTACTCTGCCCAGGAAGAGCTTGATGAGGCCATGCTTGATTCTCTTTCAGAACCACAGCTGGAAACCAGTTGTGCCAGTCAGGTATTTGAAGCTGTGGGACTGCAATCCAATAGCCTGAATCCCAGGCATTTAGAAGGAAGCATTCCAAGAGATGGAAATGATTTTTTTAATTATTATTTCTGTGAAAAGGCTATGGGGGTAGGGTTCCTCTTTCTGAAGAGTAGCAGTGGGTTTATAAAAATATTTCAGCTATACATTCTTCTTGCCAAATCCTGTTGCTTTGATAGTTTTGAGACTCTATCGTGAAAGAGGGATTTGAAGAAGTGTCAGCTGTATAACTTGCAGCAGTAGTTTCTGTTGATACTGTTATATCTCATTCCATCAGCCCTTTGTCCATGAGCCAGCAAGCATGTTTTCTTTTCTGTTTTCCTTCCTTCCTTTCCACACACATATATATACATAAGTATACTTATATATGTTAGAATTTTTTTATTTGTTTAGTGGCCTCTTGTTCTTTTTTTTTTTTTTTGAATGTGTGCGTCTTCCACATTGTTTGTTTCCTCAGGTACACTGCATCTTTTTGAAATTTGGGCTCTGCCCCAATTCTTCTGTTCACTATATTCTTTCCCTTTTGTTACGTCATGTCCCTGTATAGTTTGCCTTCTAACTTATGTTATATAGCCCAATGAGAACCTGCTGCTGATAGTATTGGTTTATTTTATTCTTGTAATGTAATCAAGGAAGAACCATAGATAACTGCATCAAATATATAAAGATAAATATTAGTATAAAAAGATGTTCAAATGGTTTGGTGCATTTTCACATGTATGATCTGATATCCTGCAGCACATCAGAAGAACTGATACTTGCAAATAAATCCTCAGCAATGTGTACTTTCAAATAATTGGCAGAGGATCAGAAGCAGAGGTGGGACTTGGGTGTAAGAATGAAAATGGGATAGAGAAAACAGGCTGTGATGAGTCAGAGGGAGACAAGTTATTGAGGGAAATATTTTCCTCATGTTACCCCCACACACATGTTGCCTTGAGCACCTCCTTGGCTGGGATTTGGAAAAATGTGGTGGGAAGAAAGTAACCTAGAATCCTGTCAAATATCACAGAAGCAGATAACCCAAAGGTTGTATGCATGTAAAATATATAGCAGTATATGTCTAGTACAAAGAAATCTTTTTGGTTAAACAGTATTATCGCATGTAGATGTGCGGAGCTGATAAATAATGTACACTGGGAAAAGATCATGCTGTGTTTTAAGAGTCATTAAAGAATACTTGTTGAAGAGCCTTATGCTGTTGTGTTTTAGGTCAGTGACCCAGTGGCTGCTGAGTTCAGCTTGAACACCCAGATGTTCCTCCTCTCCAAAAAGACTCTGTGGCTATCTGATGGCTCAATGGGCTTTGGGCAAGAAAGTGATGTTGCTTTCTCCGAAGGTATAATTGTGCACAGGTCATGCACATTTAATCTGTGTTCCACACTATCAGGATCCTGTTTCAGTCAGAAGAAGATAGGAGTAAGGGTTTGGGCTTGCTGCTTGTGTTCTTTTGCATTTGCCTTTCCTACCTGGCAGTTTACATCAGAGCTGTTGGCCAATCTGCACTGAAACTTATGTCTGAGGGTTACAGCACTGGTGCCATTTCTCATAAGCTGAGCACTTTATAAACATTGGCTGATATTAAGAACATTCCTGGTTGATAAGTGAATATATTACATAGTCGTCTTGTTATGGGTGAGTGTACTGGGTGTGGCTGGGATGGAGTTAACTTTCTTAATAGCATGGTGCCATGCTTTGCATCTGTGGCTAAAACAGTGTTGATAACATGCCAATGTTTTGGCTACTACTGAACAGTGCTTGCACAGCATCAAGGTTTTCTCCCTTCCCGCCATCCTCCACTGAGTAGGCTGGGGGTGGGAAGATGGATTCAATTGATACATCTGTCAGTGAACCTAAGCAGTCACTTCATTCCTCTGCTTTCCTCATGTGCCTCTTTTGTCTATTAGAGTGCCAGCATCTTGAATACACAACTGTCTTTTGTGTTGTATTTGCACAGTTTCTTGAACAGCAGGTGCCTGGTCTCTCTCAAAGTCTACAGTTGCTCCAAATTGTTGTAAAAGCAATGCAACATTTCTCCTTTCCTTCTCCAGATTCTCAACCTTCCTAACTACTTTCTGTCCTATGTATCTGACCACTGCACACAGTATACTTTTTTTGCCTGGGTAGCAATGGCCCAGGTTGTTTGTACAGGCCTGGCAAGCATGTCTTATCTTAAACATTATCAGACAGCTGAAATGCAATTACACAGTAGGGAGCCAAGTCTCAGAAAATGTCTCTGTGGCTTTTCATAATGTTCATTTCACTTGTACAGTATGCCAGTCTGACCAAGCATAAGTAAACTCTTATGCAGCCTGAACAGGATTCTACTGACATAAAAAAAAATCTCTTCGACAAAGTCAGGAGGCCAAAACCTACACCCTGGTCTGGTGCAGAGGAGTACATAATATTTCTTTAAGTCACATTTTGAACGAAGAGCCCAGTATAGCCCAGAATTAAAGCAGCCCCTGAACTGGTTCTCCAGTGGCCTCCTACTGCTATTATGTGGCCCAGAGTGCATGAAGAGTGTGCACTCTGATCACAGCCCTTGACAACCACCTACAGAGGAAATTGGGTAGCAGGGTGTCTTTGGATATAGTCACATTACACTGCACTAAGCTTCTTGACTAGGCTTACTAACTTGGCCTCAGTACTGTGCTAAATGTTCCAGTGTAATAGGATGTGAACTGTGTGCACTGTTTACAGGTGATATCATATATGGTCGGGTGATGGTGGATCCAGTGCAGAATTTGGGTGATTCCTTCTACTGTAGCATCGAGAAGGTTTTCCTATGCACAGGAGCTGATGGATATGTACCCAAATATAATCCATCCAACACTGAATATGGGTGCCTTGCTGATTCTCCATCCCTTCTGTACAGGTTTAAGATTGTGGTAAGTGTTCTAATTCTGGGAGGATGCACATATATAATTTTTTTTTCTAACTTCTTTTTTATCCAAAACCAACTGTTCTTTAAAATGTTCTCTACAGCACCAAATTTTTGACTCAAGCTCCAGGCTAACATGAACTGATGAGAGTATCTTACCTTTCTCCCTCCTGGTTCTATTCTTAATCTTTCTGGGGACTCTCATCATTTAGAGTTTGACCTAAGTTAGAATCCCAAGATAGGCTTTTTCTCTGCATTGTCTATATCCATTGACCATAGAGGGAGTCTTAGGAGACATGCAAGTTAAGGATTGGAATTTGTTTCATCTTTAGCCATCCAAAATTTAGTGTATAATGTAAAGTTAGTCATTCAGGTTGCCTCTGTAGTCAATAGGGAAAGAGAGATACCTCTAAAGTTGGCTTAGAATATCCGAGATGGTTTCCCTTCTGAAAATAATTATAGAGTAAGCCTAGATGACTACAGAGCTGATGCCCAACTTTTAGAGAGTTAACATTAAGTAAGATGATTATCTAATTATCTAAACTAATTTATATTAATGTCTGTTAATAGAAATGAAAGGTAGCTTCTTTAAACTGGAAAATAGACTTCTTACTTTTATTTCAGACCACATTTATGTATCTTTTTTATTTTAGAAATGTAGCTATGGTTGTTCTCTAGTGTTTCCCCCTGGTATTTCAACAAAAAAGTCTTCAGGCAAGAGATTAAATAGAAGTTAGTACAACTCAGATGTAACCACAAGCTTCTCATGTCTTTTCTCTTGATATTACACTAGATTGCATAAAATAGCATGTGTAAATTACACAATTTATACATTACGTATAAATATTAGAACTGTTTTTCCTGGAAGAAATGAATCTGTGTTTTACAAACTTTTTTTTTCCCCTCCATGACCATGTAGGACAAAGCTCAGCCGGAGACGCAAGCCACAAGCTTTGGAAATGTGCTATTTAATGCAAAACTTGCAATAGACGATCCTGAAGCAATTCCATTAGTTAAACAGCCAGGCTCTGATGGATTTAAAGTAGACTCAACTCCTCTATTTCAGGTATGATTTCTGTAGCTTATTAGCAAGAGTACTGAACCAAGAAGGAAACACTTGCACAAGAAGTGGTGTTAACAGTAAGTCATATTGAAGCTAACAGACAGATTTATTCTGATTCCAGTGACAGTCAAACAGGATTATAAATGCTTAAAAATATCTAGATATAAAATTTGGAGCACTTATTAAAAGATTTCTGTGGGGATCCTATGCTTTTCTCTTGCTTAATTTCACAGTCTAAGCAGAAATCATACAAATTATACTTATGCATTTCTTCTAAGAACTTGATAAGTTTCTTGTTACACAGCATTGTTTTATTGCTTCCCATCTCACTTGTCAAAGACAAAAAATAAAAGAATCATAAGCATTTATAGCGAACTTCATGCAAATCTAGTTGATACTCAGCATTTTCTGTGCAATTCTTTCCTTGCAAACTCGCACATTGTGAAACATCTAAGCACTGGAAAGCCTAGAAATTGACAACTAAAGGGTACAACTACTTCTTAATTAAATATAATCCTTCAGCTGTGTGCATTCATCCCTTTGATCTATATAACCCAGCCAGGAGTTTTCTCTCCATTATTTATCTGTTTAGTATTTGCAAAACTACATGCAAAACTCAAGTGTATAAATTAGTAGAAAAAATATTGAGGAGGCTTTAATCCTACTCCTGCCCACTTCAGTATTAAAGGTCCCATTGTAAGCAATGGAATATTTAAGAGAACAGCCTGCCAGTATAAAAAGGGTTTCATAATCTGCCCCCATGAAAATGAAATCTCTTCTTTTATATGAAGAATCCATTTCCAATGATGCAGTGAATTTTGGTGCTGTCATTCTGTCAAAAGAATAAGAATATGAAAAAACAACAGCATATCCTGAGAAAGACTCAGAAAAACAAGAGTAAAATAGAAAATGTGTTATTTCTCACAATAACAGAACTTGGCTGCAACCACTGAAATTATCAGCCAGTAGCTTTAAGATAGTATTCAGACAATCCTACTGGACCTTGTGGAGGCCAAATTTGTTATGTATCCAGAAAAGACAAGACAAATTCAAGGAAGATAGCATCATCTCATGCAGACTGCAGGGAATCACGCAATCACAGAAGGGATGAGGTTGTCGGGGACCTCTGGAGATTGTCTGTTCCAACGCCCTGCTCAAAGCAGGATCACCTAAAGCAGGTTGCCCAGGACCGTGTCCAGCTGGATTTTGAATATCTCCAAGGATGAAGACTCCACAGCCTCCCTGTTCCAATGTTCAACCATTCTCACAGTAAAAAGCTGTTTTCTTATGTTAAGATGGAAATAGAGCCACAGCCAGGGCCTAGTCAGCTCGCAGGTTGGGCCTGGAAGGTCCTCTTCTGCGGCCTGTCTACAGCCGAGGTTCTTTGTATGGCCATTGGTACTAACAGTACCAAAAAAATGCCAAGGCTATGCTTCTTCATCTGCACCTGATAGCCATAGAGTCTGGCCATGGAGAGGAATGGAGACTACCCCCTCTTAAAATTTTGGCAGAAAACATGACTCCTCTGGTGCACATTGGCACATAGTGGGGGATTATCTGTGCATGATTTTGAAAGTACTTGTCCAGGCAATTGATTCTGAACAGTGATTGATTTCCTCTGTGTATAGTGCTGTCCAGATTGTGTGTGTGTGTGTGTGTTTAAATACAAAAAATTGTGTCTTTCTAGGTGTCTTTGGGTAGGGAGTGGTATGTCCATACAATCTACACTGTACGTTCAAAAGAGAATGCTAACCGCGGAATCGGCAAAAGAAGCGTGGAGCACCAGTATCACTCGTTCTTTAGTGGTGGGAGCCCAGCAGCATCCACACAGATACGTCAGAAGAGGGGAGTTGAGCAGGACCCAGAACTTGCAAAAGACATTGGAGTAGAAAACAACCGAGGAACAAACATACAGCACATAGCACTAGATCGCACCAGCAAGAAACAGGTTCCTCAAAGGGAGGTTGCGGTCAATGGCGTTCTCCCCAGGGAACTGAATAACCAAAGTGCAGGGGTCAGCGTAGTCACAATCATTGGTGGAGCTGCTGCCATTTTCCTTGCCATCTGCTTAATTGCAATCATCATTTTGCTGCTAAAATGGAAACGAAATTCTGAGAAGAAGGAAGCCACAAAGGAGTCGGGCAGCAATGAACCAATGATGCTACCATATAATTACACCAGCGACAGCTCAGAGGTTTGATTCCAAGGCCGCAGGATTCAAGCCAGAGTCTCCAGAGTGCCTCAAAAAAAACTTGAACTGCACTTTGTTAGCAGCAGATCATGGTGACTCATGAGGAATAAAGAGTTCATATGCTTCTAGGTGTACTTGAAATTTTTTATGCTGAACTCTTGCTGCCTTTATCAACAATAGAAGAATCCATACTGAATCTCCCACTTTGCACGAAAGGTAATCCTGATGTCCCTATATCGTTCACTAATCTTAAGCAGCAATTCAAGGAACTGTATTGTAAGGGAGAGATTTTTGTTTTGTTTTTGTATTTCCTGACATTTCAAAAAAGTAGAAGAAACTATCCAAAGGTGCTATATATCCTGTCTGCAATAAGAGAGGAAATCTGTTTCCTCGGAAACACAGAATACTTGAGAGGAGGAATCCTTATCCTCTTCAGTTAAGTTTTGTACTGTTTCTCACAAAGAACTCGATGTCTACAATTAGTCTGAAACGTGATGAAATGCCTTAGGCATGAATCCTCCCTGCTATAAGCTTTTATAAATGTTTCTTCTTTTTTGCCAAGGTTTTTTTTTTTTTTTTTTACTTATGTGTAACTGAGCTTTCTCAAAAGACAGCTAGATTAGACAGCATAACATTATAAACAGTTGCATGTCACAGGATGCAATACATACTCTTTTCTGCAAATTCTTATTCAGCTATTTAATCTGAGAATTGTTTTCCTTATTTATGTTTATACAAAGCCAAAGAATGCAACAAATCCAGAAAGAATTTTGCTTTTCACAGAAACTGGATGCTTATGTCCTCTTAAGTTTATAATGGATCATGGAAGTGTTGTAAGGTAAATTATATTTGTTAGTGCATATCCACTGCTGGGAAATGCAAGCATTAGTATTTCAGTACCTGGAGAAGATGATAGAGTTAGATTCAAAATGCAGAGGACAAGGTTCTGCCTGAACTGAGCCTAGGAATCATGATACTGAATCCAGCATGTAATTGTCAGTTGCCATACTAAATGGCAACAAAGTGAAGAAAAAATTAGCATTTGATTGAATCAAGTAGTATTTATTACTGTATAATCATAGCACATCTTGACAAACGTGCTGGGTCATTGTTGGGTATTTTTTCACAAGTGACTACTTTTGCAAGAGTTATTCTAATTTTCTCTCAGCATTCTTGATTTAGGTAACATGACAGCATGATGTTCCATAGAAGTTTGGATCAGCAGTGTCCCATGTCAGTTCTTATCCAGACAGGACCTGTTCTGTCCCAAAGATATCCTGCCAAATGCTTGGCTGTGAAAGCTATGTAACCTTCAGGGCAGATTGTCTCCTTTGTCACACTAGCATTATATATGAATAAGTTGTTTCAAGTCAAAGGCATTAAACTATATAAAGTATATAAAATCTGAATCAGACTGTTGAGACTGCTGCTAAAATACCTGTTCCTTCCACCATCTTGTGGTGGTGGGTGCGGGCAGCCCCCAAACTATCTTCAGCTGCAATACACTTGTGATTTGGTATTCTGGGGACCATGCTGCAGAGATCTTAATTAGCTGAGCAGGATCCAACTTGAAAGTTGCCTGGCTGCAAGCACACAATGCTGCCTCGGAACTAAAAAATCCATCCAAAAGGCTTCTTGGTCTGGCTGTGGTGCTCTGTCAACACAGACAGGCCTGACCTAGTAATTCTGCACAATCGTCCTCTGAGCCATAAAGATTCATAAACATTGAGGCCTACTAGCCTAGGAATATCTGTGCTATGATTCATGGTGCAGTGTGAATATGCCCACAGAGGGACTCATGTTAATATCTCTTGCTCTGGATTTATATTGTTATGACTTCACTCATTTAATAAGATTTCATCAGTTTTTCACCAAATGAACCAGGTCAGAGTCTGTCCTACCTTTTCTAGGTTTTCTGAAGACTGTGATTCAGACTGCTTAATTGAAGGATGTTTGCAGCAACCTAAGGGTCAAACTCCATTACTAAAATCATGCAGTCATCTTTTATTTTAATTAATCTGAGTTCTAGCCTGAAACAATTATCTGCAAGACGTGCCCAGTGTGTTAGACCTTTTCCCTAGTCACCTGACATTAATTTACTCTTTTAATGAAGTTCCTGGTTTTGTGATCCCTGTATTATGTGTGGAAGGTTGATCAAAGACTTAAGCCACAGATACTTTTTGTATTTAGTTTAAGTTCACAACTAAGTTGCGAATGTAACCTAAGATCAAATTTGCCTTTATGCCTATATGTGAAATCACTATGATAATGAGAAATGCAGAATTTGTCTCCTAGAACCTGAATTTTTGGATAATAGCAGTCAATGATTCTACAGTAAAATGGGACACATGTAAATAATAGAACATTTTAATATTTATAAAATGCCTGGTTTGTATAAGCAGAGAAGATCTTTTTTAAAAAATATATATATAAAATACAGAAATTAGGTGTTTATTGGTAGAGCTATTTTTCTGCTTTTGAATTTTAACAGACTGAAATATCATTAAAGTTGCTTGCAGGCAAAATCTTTTTTTAATTATTATTTCTTTTTATAAAATCACATCAGAAACCATGTGTTCTACAAGCCAAATATTTAGCCCGGTAAACAACTTGATCGCTGCTTTGAATAGCATCTGATTACAACTCTGTAAAATGTTTAGGTTGATGGGGATTGTCAGACTAATGTTTGTCTAACAATATATAAAATAATAGTGCAAACTGCTGATAACAAAGAAAAACACAAAGCAAACACTGAAAAGCTGGACAAGCATGAGTAAGATTCATGAGCCAGATATCAAAGTCCTCTGCCTGGGAAAAAAATCCCAGTGTTTTCAGTAAGGCCTGCTGGATTCGTCCCATTCTTAAGAAATTGGATTTCTTACAATTCAGTGAACTATAAATACATCTGTAACAACATGCCTTTTTTATTATGGCTTCAAGGTTTTAGATTTCAGCAAGACGTTTTGGAGGCTTATTAACATTTTCCCTTCTACTTCACAAGTGGCCTTGTTTATACTAACCTGAATAAGTGCCTCCCTCGTTCCCAGTTATGTGCACAAATATGTTAATATTTATCTATCCATGCAATAAACTGAGTATATTTTATATATATATTTAATCTATTTCCAGATTATGTATTCAATCCTCTTTTCCCTGGAGATGCTTATTCTGCTAGCAGTAATACCATTTGTTAAACCATTTATATAATCATTACTGTGTTTAAATTTGTTATCAAGCTGTCAAAAATCTTTCCATGCATATTTCTTTCCATGCATATTTATTTGGTGTAATTTTTTGCTTATGTCTATGGCTGTGATATTTGGCATTTGTATCAGGAAAAAAATAAAACTACTTCTGTTTTGGTTACTGACCTGAAATTTGTGTATGAATATCACACTGTGGAGAGGGGTCAGTAATGCAGTGTTAAGAAAAACTAATTTGTCACATTGATGGAAGAACATAAACTTACGACTGTGTTGGCAATAAATCTCACTGCTTTGTTCCTGAACTGATTGTTTTCTGGTTATGAAGTGTTCAGCACGGGGGTTGTTTTTTAATCATTGTGGTTGCACTCATGGCTCAGAGAGGGATTTTTCTTTCAATTCCAGAACATCAGAAATCTCTAGATATCTGCAAGTGCGTTGTAGGTTGGATTGCCATGTTCCTGTGTGCTGGCAGGGTTTATTGTACCAGACTCATTGGCAGGTGAAGGTGAGCCTGCAGGAAGCAGTTCTCTCGTTCCTGCAGTGCTGATGTTACTGTCAGTTGTTTCTTGTGCCAGCTCGCTATATTTTTTTCCCAGTGGCAAATGTATCAGGTTAGAAATATATGAGACGTAGACACTTACAGTGAAACTGTTTTTTTTTTAAATATATATATATATACACACATACTACGATGAAGAAAGAAAAAGCAACTCTGAACCTTTCCCCTCTCACCCCACCCTTTGTAATCTGGCCAGCACAGGCCTCTGATTTCTGTGTGAACTTAAGCAAGCACCCACCTCCTTCACTGTCAGAAAGGCTATTACTTCATGGCTCGTTACACAAGTGACACCGTATATTTACCAACTGCGAGAAGGAAGGATAAACTAGCAGGCAGTGATTCCTGCTTTGCTATGTCTGCTTCCTTCTACTACCTAAACTTGCTCATGTGGATTATACTCTTAGCAGTTACTTAGACTGAGCTGAGCCATCCGGTGTCGTATTTGTGAGCTCTGTGTTGTGATTTCTGCCAGGGCAAATCAGATTGGAAGTGTTTCTGCCCTGCTCCAATATAAATAGCTATATATGATGTAAATTAATAAAGAATCTGGTCACAGGGCTGTAGCACTATCAATAAATCAAAGGGCATTAATTTCCCACTCCGAGATCGTCCACAGTGATCAAGTCATGTCCAACAAAATTTGCTGGCTACAAGGATGAAACAAAGTAGGCCATACCTAATCATCCGACCTAAAATTAAAATTGCAAGACTCATTACTGAAGGATGGCGTGTATGCCAAACTAAAAAAGAAGTGAAATTCATGGAAGAAAAGTCCATTACAATCAGCTATTTGTTTCAACAGCTGGTTCAGAAAGCTCAGACTAGAAAAAGCTGGGAGGATTCAGGAGAAGGACCAAGCTGTTCATCTTCTTTTTCCTTTCTCTTCTGTACAACTCCACTACTGGGCACTGTCAGAGGCAGATCACCCAACCCAGAAGAGCCACTCTCATGCCCTAACAGTTGTACAACACAACAGTGTTTTTTTATCTTGGGGTAAGAGGGAATAAAAGTTTCCATTTGTCAGCACCCTAGGTTTCTAACAGCTGGCTTACCTGCACCTTACATATGCCTAGACCTCCTGCTGAGGACTGCTTGAAATGGTAGCATGAGTCAATAGCCTTTTCCTGATGCGTATCCTGTGAAGGCATATGATCTGAGCAGAATGAGGTAAAGCATCTGGAGAGAGGAGAGTGGGGGCAGAGGTAAAGGATACTGTTGATGATTTTATTTACCTTATAAACATGCTCCATTTATTCTCTGCTGTTTGTAACAAAAGGTTAAAAGAGTATTTCTTGGGGTATCAAGTGTCTCTTTCACTGATGTATTTTTTATGTTTCTAATGGCACCAAAATGATTCTGGCAAGGAAGAAACATAAATACCAAATTCTTTAAAAGTACTAGCTCATGGGGATGTGGCTGGGCTTCTCTTCCATTTCTTGGCAAGAGACTT
This sequence comes from Aptenodytes forsteri, assembly GCF_000699145.1. Lineage (NCBI taxonomy): Eukaryota > Metazoa > Chordata > Aves > Sphenisciformes > Spheniscidae > Aptenodytes > Aptenodytes forsteri. The sequence continues at coordinate 1,696,733 of NW_008794446.1, read as the reverse complement.
GGATCTCAATACAGCAAGCTACACTGTGCCCCACAGGGACTGGTCCCCAGTGTTGTCAAGTCTGTGAAACAGAGGCTGGAGTAGGATCTGGCTAATTGTTCAGAACAAAAAAAGCCTCTGTCTTTGGGAACAAAATTATGGTGATATGTCAGGAGGTTGGCTTCATAGGAGTTATTCTCCTATGCCCACATCTCATAACAGCGTCACACAACAGTGCCACAGACCACCTCATCAACGGTGTGCCTTACAGAGTCTCCTGGAGACAGGATTCCTGGCCTCCCGTTGTCAGGATCTTGAAACGCTCTCTCACAGTAAGAGGAAAGGAAAGATTTGTATCCACCCTCAAAGAGCATCAGCTGGAGAGAGATTTATAATGGCTTTATGGGCATCAGCAGCTGCCCATGCATCACACATACAGCAACTTACATGTGCCCAGGACCTAGCAGAGGTGCCACGTGATGCCCTCAATATGCCATGCAACCTTAATGCATCAGAGCGTGCAGTACAGCACAGGCACTCTCGGGGCTCCTCTGCACCCCGGGTGACTTCTTCCATCTCCAGTTGTAATGTCAACCACTGCATTGGTGTTTGACTGCCAATGCTGCACAGTGGATGTGCTCATTTATGCCACATCTTCCAAGACTTCAGAGGTAAAAGTCTCAGCAGACCATGTTCACTTCACTTAAACTCCACTCAGAGCCTAACTTAGGTGAACTTCAGTAACAAGGTCCAGAAAAACCCCATTTGTGGATGGTATCATGGTGGACACACACACCTAAAAGTTGCTGAACAGAAGTGCAACAGAGGAGTGCAATTCTCACTGCTGATTAAGGGTCTGCATGCTGTGTTCGGTTATGGGAAAAGCTTGGTTCGTCGGCAGTGATTCTCAACACAGCAGGCTGTGCACTGCAACCTAAACCCACCTGCAGGAAGCACCCAGAGTGGTGCGTGGCCGCAATTGTTTTGTTGCTAACTTAAATGTTTTTAATCAGACTGGCATCTCAAAAAAGATGAGTTGCAGAGGCAGAACCCACTTCCTGCTTTTATGTAGCCAGGCTAAATGTGAGCAATGCAATAACTGCTTTCTCTTGCTGACAGGTTTTTTCTGAACTGGTTGTATAGTTAGACAGCTTGTCCAGGAAATTCAGATTCTGTTATCAGACATTGGCCTGAAGAGGTTTGTGTGCACACCTCCTGCAACAGTTGCTGTACCCATTTATTACTATTTCCTCAGCTGTGGTGATTTTCCTACGCTGCAACACTGCGCTCAGAACAGGACCACCAGTAACAGCTTCTGTCTGAGCTCTTTTGGCTTGGTGCACTGCAGCTTGGAATTTCCTTTCCAATTTAGCTCTCAAAATGAAGGTGCCGGGGAGATAATTCTCCCCCAGGAAATTTCAGTTTCCTCAGGAACTGTGCATTTGGCATCTGTAACATCATTATGAATGGTAAGTGTGATGCCAACAATTCAAAAAAATTCTTGCAGCATTTACACATTGCCTGTAGTTCCCATCTGGAACCGTCAGCTGTGGTAATATGCGTTATCCCAGTCTCCTCATGAATGAAGTGGCTGAGAAGTTTTATTCTCCAACAAAATGATTAGTGTCAAAGCATGACTGCAACAAGTGCATGTGCGTGCACATAAACAGACACACACAGATTATGTTTTTATTATTAGATAAATTTTATACAGATTTTATTATGTAATATATATTTTAAACTTTACATATAGTTATATATAATGTTTGTGCATTTTATATAGTATGTAATAGATATTGATATATGTAAATAGTACATATTTTATGTGTGTGTTTATATTCTTGTATTATATAATATATTTTTTTATTCATACGTAATTCCTCAGATAAGGTCACAAGGATGAAGTGTTACAAGCTGGGAAGCAGAATTCAAGGTGTATTTGCCTGGAAGGAATCACAACAGCCAGACCCACAGCCAAAACCTGAGAATGCACCACCCAGCACTTGGGGTCAGGAAGACTGATTTGAAACACTCTGCTGGAGTCCAAAATAAGCAAACCGGTGGCATTCAGGACTGTCTCCCAGATGGTGACTTAAGCAGTCGCAGCTCCTGGGACCAGCAGCTGCAATCTCTACTTCCAGCTTGAGCTTTTCAGTCCTGGTCTGCTGCAGGATTCCAGGGAGTAGCACAAACATTTGTCCTGGTTTCAGCTGGGTTAAAGTTAATTTTCTTCCTAGTAGCTGGTACACTGCTGTGTTTTGGATTTAGGATGAGAATAATGTTGATAACATACTGATGTTTCAGTTTTAGTGCTTACACTTAATGGCCTCAAGTTGCGCCAGGGGAGGTTTAGATTGGATGTGAGGAAAAATTTCTTTACTGAAAGAGTGGTTAAACATTGGAACAGGCTGCCCAGGGAAGTGGTTGAGTCACCATCCCTGGAAGTATTTGAAAGACGTGTAGATGCGGCACTTAGGGACATGGTTTAGTGGGCATGGTGGTGTTGGGTCAATGGTTGGACTCGATGATCTTAGAGGTCTTTTCCAACCTCAATGATTCTACGATTCTATGATTCTACGCTAGTCAAAGACTTTTCAGCTTCTCCTGCCCTGCCAGTGAGAAGCTGGGAGGGGGGACAGCAAGGACAGCTGACCCAAACTGGCCAAAGGGCTATCCCATACCATGTAACGTCATGCTCAGTACATAAACTGGGGGGAGTTGGCCGGAGGGCAGTGACCGCTGCTCGGGGACTGGCTGGGCATTGGTCAGCGGGTGGTGAGCAATTGCATTGTGCATCACTGATTTTGTATATTCTATTTCCCCCCCCCTTCCTTTTCTGTCCTATTAAACTGTCTTTATCTCAACGGCAGTGAGCAAACGGCAGTGTGGTGTTTAGCTGCCTGCCGGGTTAAACCACCACACCATTCCTCCAAAATACCTTGCGTTTGGAGAGCAGCAAGTAAATGCATTGAGAAAAAGAGAAGTTAAATGACAGAAGTTCTCCAAAAGTCCATGTTTCAGTGCCTCTTCTATTTATTTTATGTCAAGATGCTGCAGTAGCAGGATTTCCCCCTCCTGAGTGCCCGCAGCCTGGGGGCTGGAAAACAATAGCTATGGCAGCAGCTTCTCCTTGCGCCCCTCTCCTGGGCTGCTGGTCTCTCAGCTCCCCTTTTTCGACCGCTGTGAGCTAGTTTTGGTCACTCATTAGCAGAGTGACCTGGAAATGCCCCCGAACAGGGGGAAGGCAGCAGGCTCAGTCAGTGAGCGTGTGCCTCCAAGGGCCAGTGACGGGGGATGCTGCCAGCGTCTGGGCCACGTGAGGCCTCTCTCCCTGGTCCCCAGACATTTTAAGAGAGTCTTTTTCATTTAGTGAAGGTATGAAGTTAAAAGCTAATCAGCTGCCCAGGGAACAAGAGAATTTGGCTGCTAAACAAAGAAGAGCTGTCTGCTGTCGGATGCAGTCCAAGATTTCTCCAAGGGGCAACAAAGGTGCCGCTTTATTCTCACATGAGTGCCCATGGACGTGGGCCTTAACTCCTCAGTGGCTCCTGGCACCCCTGGACAGGGCAGGAGAGGTTGCTTTGGTCCAGCTCAGACCAGCCCTCGCCGTCCCTCTGGAGCACTCGAACCTAACTTTCAGTCTGCTTCTCATTAAACGAGCTGTGGCGATTAGTCGTAGAATAAAGTGAAAAGGAGAGCTCAAGGCACAAGGAGCATCCTACCTGGTGAGTCACCAACATTGGCTGCGAACGGGTCTTTTTCGTGCCGCTGTCACACAGTGTGAGATGAACCTGTTGCTTAAAAGAGATTGGTGGGTTGGAAAAAAGAGATAAATGCGTGCTTTAAAGAAAAGTAGGCAGGCCAGGAGTGTGCCTGCAGATTAAAAGGCACCTGTTTGTGGTAACAGTTTCACAAAACCAGGCTGATATTCAGAAAGGTCTTGATTTAATGACTTGAGAACAAACAGTTCTGTCATCTTCTCTAATTTATTTCTTTTGGGGTTTTTCTTCATAATTTTCTGGAAAATATAAATTCATTCTCCTTCTTGCCTGGTGCTATCTCCCACGTACCTGCACTTTAAAGGGAAACTGTCAGGGCCACGTTTATTTTCCTGATATAGATCTTGATAAATTGGTCACACTATGTGAATTTTATCATTAAAGAAAAAAAAACCACAACAACAACAAAAAACAAACAGAAAAAATACACACCTGCATTTTACAATTTTCATTATATGTTAAAGTACTGAAAATGAAACGCATGACAATTGACCAGGTGTTTTTCAGTCTAGTAAAATCAGCCCTTTGGGCTGTGAATTATTAATGTGAATTACATTGCAAAAATGGGGAAAATAAATAGCCTTCAGTGTTAATGCAATTATTAACAGCAGAGATATATCAAACTGGATATGGTCTGGGCTTAGCTGTCTTCTTCCTTCTGTATCTTTTTACTTTATTACCTTCTTGTTTTCCTTTTACTGTAGCTCCTTCCTGCATTTCTTTTACTGTACTTTTTTGCTGCATGAAAATGTTGAAAACATGCCACCTTCTGTTCCTTTCAGATATTGCACAGTCCCAAGAAAACTTGTAACCTCTGGAAACCTCCGTAAAATGAGTGCACATCTGCACACAGATACATGCAGGCACACGCACATGCATGTAAACTTACATATGCACACATCTCTTAAATCCCTCTGAACTATCAAAATCTCTTTATTCACAGGCTTTTCTTTAGTTACACTATTTGCACTCCAGCTGTTACAATAAACATACTCACTAAAGGGTTTCCAAGGAAACCAGAAATTAGGCCAGTTCCGACCACCGATGCTGGAAAGTAAAGGGGGAAGAGGATGGTGATACTTCATCCACTCTCTCTTTAATGACTGCACTGGATGAAGATCTGTATCTGCTTTTTTTCTTTCTTATCCTCAGCTCCTTCACCTCCACACATACACCCACACGTATACACTTCCCTTCAGAGCTGCTCTGGGAAAATCTCCCTCCTCTCCTTTCACTGATGCAGGGACGATGAAGAGCTCCTGCCAGGGCACCCTGGGCATCCCCACTTGCACACTACCACAAAAAACAGTGGGAAGGGGAGATCGAAACACAGCTCCAGCCCCAAAGTTTTGCTTTTGTGTTTCATGACTTTTAACCTGAGTTTTTATATTGCTGATGATTCCTTTTCCCAAAAAAACCACAAGGGGCATTTCTTACGCCACTATCCCTCCACAAGTTTATCCCAGTATCTTAGTCTTCTATTATCCCAAATAAAGCACAACATTATGGGTATGAGCAGATTCCTCTGCATAGTTTTTCCTACCCGTATTTCCTCTATTGCCATTTAAGGAGTCTCCATAACTATAGATAAACTTGGACTTTGGCAAGGCCGGGCTGGCTCTCCAAACTCCAAGGTATTAGAAATGCTTTATTTTCTTTTCTCTAACCACTAACAAGTAGCGTGCTTCTTTCTAAGAAGCTAGAGCTGTGTTCGGGTGTCTGTCTTAGCTTCTTTTCATTGAGGACTTTGCAGTGGAAGACCATGTAGGCAGGAGATACTTCTGTGTTAGGTGACAGAGGTGAAGAGTAGCACCCATGAGTGAGGTTAGGGGGATGTACATAGCCACAGAAATGGCGTTTGTGGGTCACCTTTGGAGGCAGACAGGGAGGCGGTCAGGGTACATCTCTCAGGGCTGCAGAAAAGGAAGGAATGTCTTTATCTGCATTTGCATAAGGAGTGTTTTCCTAAGCCCATAGCTGCATTCTTCTGTACCTTATACACATTATCTTGCTTTTATATGGTCTTGGACTGCTCTGTGTAGGGGATCCTGCCTGTCTGACTCCTTAGAGAGGGCACTTTCAGATATCTGAGTTGCAGATAGGGTTATTTATTCCTTAAGAGCACTGTAAATACAATTAAGCCAGCCTTTATTTCTACTATAACCCCCATGGCAGAAGGGCTATCTGCAGACTGTAAAGAGGAATAAGTAATAAGAGTAAAATAAATATCCTTTATTTAGAAGGTGTATTTTTTTCTCTGTGGTCTTTTAACCTCAGAGATACATGTTATGACAGAGAAGCCAAAGACCCTCTTTGCCTGTTCCTGTGTGCCAGAAAGGTGTTAGCATTCCTAAATAGCTGGCCTTATATCACAATACCTTAAGGCGCTTTAATTGCTATCAATCAGAAGTGAAGCTAGCCCTCTGCCTACTGTGAAATATGGGGAGCTTAAAGATGATTTAAAATAATCTTTCCCCCTCCCTTCTAGTCAGAAGTGGAATTCAGCTGGAACAGAGAATAGGGGCCCCACGTTTTCAAGGCATCTGTTTTCCCAGATAAGCTCCTGACTCGCAGGGAGTGGGAAGAGAAGAGTGTGTTGCAGTAAATCAGAAAGTCTATAAGGCGTGGAGTGGGGTCAGGCTTCTGACTGCAATAATCACTTCAAAATGAGATAAGCCTTGTTCTTGGCAATAAACTGTGGTGGTCAGCACAAAACATTTCATTTTGCCTTCCAGGGTCTAATGCCATGAGGCTGATGTAGCTGGGTAGAGCAAGGTGTTCATGACTATCTCTGAACTGTTCTGCCAACTGAGAACGCACTGACTTTATAAAAACTTACTTACCCTTAAAATATGGCTTGAACAGCACTGCTTTTGCTGGTGCATTTTCTTGGAAAGTGATAGAATCATAGAATCATAGAATTGTTTATGTTGGAAAAGACCTTTAAGATCATCAAGTCCCACCGCTAACCTAGCACTGCCAAGTCCACCACTAAACCATGTCCCTAAGCACCACATCTACACGTCTTTTAAACACCTCCAGGGATGGTGACTCAACCACTTCCCTGGGCAGCCTGCTCCAGTGCTTGACAACCCTTTTGGAGAAGAAATTTTTCCTCATGTCCAATCTAAACCTCCCCTGGTGCAACTTGAGGCCATTTCCTCTTGTCCTACCACTTGTTACTTGGGAGCAGAGACTGACACGCACCTCACTATAACCTCCTCTCAGGTAGTTGTAGAGAGCAATAAGGTCTCCTCTCAGTCTCCTTTTCTCCAGGCTAAACAACCCCAATTCCCTCAGCCGCTCCTCAGAAGACTTGTTCTCCAGACCCTTCACCAGCTTCGTTGCCCTTCTTTGGATGCACTCCAGCACCTCAATGTCTTTCTTTCTGGCAATCCAGCCAGTTTTTTACCCAGCGAAGAGTACGCCTGTCCAAGCCGTGAGCAGCCAGTTTCCCCAGGAGAATACTGTGGGAAACAGTGTCAAAGGCTGTACTAAAGTTTAGGTAGTAAAGTCCACTGCCTTTCCCTCATCCACTAAGGATAGATTAGGCTGTAGATTAAAAAGCTGGATGGAAACCTGGACTTGTATCCAGACAAGTTGGTTTTGGAGACAGCTGAGTAAAGTCTGTGATGTCAAGAGGTGAGCGTCTCAGTATCCCAAAGTGAATCCCACCAGAGGTGTCTCAGAAGATAACGCTGTAAGGGACGAGGCCCACGTGGCTGTGCTGTGAGCACTGACAATCCCCCAGGAAAAGCTCCCGAAGCCAGCCACGGGGAGAGGCCCGGTGTCACTATCCTTGACTGACGAATGTCTGAGCTGAGTAAAGTCTGTGATGAAAAGAGGTGAGCGTCTCAGTATCCCAAAGTGAATCCCACCAGAGGTGTCTCAGAAGATAACTGTAAGGGACGAGGCCCACGTGGCTGTGCTGTGAGCACTGACAATGCCCCAGGAAAAGCTCCCGAGCCAGCCACCCTTGACTGACTGATGTCTCAACCACTCCTGGAGCTGGGGTCAGAGAAGACTCTAGAAACCTCCAACCTGGGCTGGAGCCAATAAATAGGGGCGCACGTGAGCCTCCTTAGGGCACTCTCCCCACCGACACCCTTCCCCCGTTGGCAGGTCTGACACTGGATCCAGGATTGGTGATTTCTTTCTCTCTCTCTACCTCTCTCCTGCTTCCCAGCTCTCTCTTTCTCTCTCTCTCCCCCCCTCCTCCTTCTTGCTCTCTGCTTTTGATGTTGCTGAGTAATACAAGGCCTACCTCAACTCCTCACAAAGCTGCTTAGCTTGTCTTATATATTAAGACATAGAGGGTTGATGCTTGTAGAAGTGTTCGTGCCATTAAAGTTGGAGTTTGTTTTTGGACCTTGAGTGTTATTTCACCTTAATCCACACTGAGGGGATTTGCGGACCTTAGTCACTCTCCCCTTCCCACAGGTGGGACGTGACAAACACGTTTGATTCTGAACTGCCAGTGGGTCACTTGGGGCATGTTTGAGGGGGTTTTATTCTTTTTTTCTCTTTCTTTACACACAAGTGCTTAAGCACTCCTTAGAGCAGACCAGGATAGCTCACTGCACTAGTACAGCCCAAATTGCTTTTTAAAACCCACTAGCTGTATTGACTGTCATGGAGCTCAGATACGCAGCTCACGTACGAGCAGCCTGCGCTGTGGAGAACCACCCGTGTGCCTGTGAATCCGGAGCTGACTCTCTGTTTCTCCTAGTACCTGTCTGGGAGGTAGAAGGGGATCTCAGAAAGCAGGACTGGCAATTTCACAGTTCTTCATGAAAGCTTGCTTCCGTGGTGGAAAGCACAGCTGCCCACTGGATGGCACCAGGACTCTACATACGCCGCTGCTGGAGGCATGCACACTTCCCTTCAACGTCTCTGACTGTCCCATTGCTAGGCTAAGTGGTGCTTTGCAAACAGACACAGCCAGACCCTGGAAGCAAAAAGATAGGTAGAAATTACAGATGTGAAAGCTGTCACTGAAGATGCAGAGTGCTGTCCCGGGTAATATTTTCAAAGGGGCATGTGATCTTTTATGCGCATGCAGGGGTGTGTTACCGAGATGGGAATATTCTGCAGAGTACTTTGTGTTCCTTTCCATACAGACTGCTATTTGTGAATAATCACATAGAGGATAATCACAGATGTGGAATACACCTTTTCTAACCATAGGATAGAGGGAAAAACATTTTTTTTTTCAGACTGTGTTGTTCCAAAGCTTCCTTGATGCTCCTTCAAGCTACAGCAACAGCAGTATATAGGTGCTGGAGGCTTAGCAGATTCTAGCTGCAGAATTCTCTGTCTTGGAGTATATTAACATCCCACACGTGACCGAGATCAGAGGCATTGATGCTGCCACAGTGAGTCAACACTTTTTGGTATCTCACTGGATAATGCATGCAGCAACCTATGGCAGATATTTATAGAATAATGTACAAGTAAATGCTGTTAATACTCTTCTCCACAGCAACTGAAGCTGGGCTTGCTGCCTAAATGTACACCTGCAGTGTACTTACTGAAGCCAACAAGCTTTAGTGAAGTCACCAAAGAAAGGGGAGGTTTGGAAATTTAGCGTTCCATTACATTATGTTGTAATTCTTAATGATCTCTGATGACTGTTTATTTATTTATTTGTCACTGCTCAGGCAGAAATGTAAAAGCCTGTGAAATGGGAGCTAGCCCCAAATTTACTTAAGAAACTGCTGCTGGTGGCAGCAAGGAATGAGAAAAAGCCTGTAAGGTAGAGCATAGCAGCCCAAGACTGACATGCTTGGTAGGGGCCAGCCTTGGCACCCCCATGCTGTGTATAGCCTTGAGGAGGAGCCTGCCTCACCGTTTGGATGGCAGAGGCCAGTGGGCTCCGGGTGCAGGACTAGACGGTGTCCAAGCCCAGGAACAGCATGAGCAGGCTGGGAATTAGATTTCAGACCTGAGCTTCTATCTGAGGCTTAGAGTGCCATGGGCACCGGCTCTTTCACCGGCTATTTATTTCTTCCACCTTCGCCAAGCCAGAGACAGACACAACAGGCATGGCCAGTGCATGTAGAAGAAAGCAAGCTAAGAGATATACCCAGAATTGGATGGCACTGGCTGCCAAAGCTCTCTGCCCCACCACCCTGAAGAGGGGAGAGCAGAGGTACGGCCCCAGCCTTGGCTTTCACAGCAGGGTTGCAAGATGGGCTGCAGTCAGCACAGTGCAGAGGTGTTTTTAAGGCACATCCTGACGTGACTGAAAATTCATCTTCCTCATTCAGAAGTCAAGTCAAAATCGAGCATGAATGGCCTGGAAATATGACCCACATCATAAAAATGCATAGCAGAACATGTGCTCACATATTAGCAACAACAGCTCCATGCTCCTTCCAAGATGTGTTGACTAAATAAATGAAAACACCCTTTGTGTTCCCATTTTGTTGTAGTTTCACCTTCTTTCTGTAGGTACAATGTGTAAACCGTATGATCTGGGCAGGGCATGTCTGACCAAGTACCATCAGCAGGGCTTTGGGGACATCCAGCCAGGCCCCTTCTGAAGGCATCAATATTCCCCTCTGCACCTAAGCCACTGAGAGGGCAGCTGAGTTGTCTTCTTTCATATTATTTTGCTGGAGGCAGTTTTCTGCAAAATTGTGTTAGCGAGAGGGAAGATTCCTGCTACGACTGCCGTGTTCAGGCTGGGTACAGTACCTACGCCTGACAGTACAAAGAGGCACGTTGTTCATCCAAATAGCTGCCTAAAAAGCTGATGGCTGCAAAAGGTCAGAGCTCCATGGCTAAATTTCTGCAGGAAGAAGAGACCAGCATGCATTACTTGAATACCTGTCCCACTGAGCTGCTGCAAAAGTCATCCAGATTTTACTCCTCTATAACAGGACAGCTAATGCTCTGCCTGGGGAGGTACTGCAGCTCCTGATGCTGAAACGTGGTGTAACTGAGCAGCTTCTCCTTTACAATAAAAACAAAACTCTCCTGACACTCATATCCTGTCTCCTTTCCCCCTTTCTCTTTGAATTTCATCCTTGAACATTAAAACCAAGGGATCAAAAAAAGTAGGACAGCTTCTGATCTGCCAGTGGAGCTGACCTAAACTTGCTTAAGTGCGATGGAGGTCGGAGCAGAGCCTTCTCCCAGGCTTGGGAGAGGAGAAGCTTCCTTGTGTCTCATGTGTCTCTGAGTTACTGGGTGAAGTGAATGTTTTAGATTTAATTTGCAGATCAGAATAAGGAAAGCTGCCAGTGGCAGAGCAGCCATGGCTAGCTGTGGTTGTATGTCGGTTGTGATTTTTTTTCCTCCTTTTTTTTTGTGAAACATTTTTTACTATAATTGTGCAATCGTCTGAAACATTAGAGTATCTCCATTTAACAAGTCAGGAAATGCAAGGAATGAGGGTCAGTAATAGTTATAAATTACTTCTCTAAATTTTGCCTGCATAAAAGGCTGGTTTTCCTCGATTTCACAATATGCTCCCAAATGCACAGAACTGAATGTATAACCTTTATTCTTATTCTTCTCAGCTAGTTAAAATTTTAGCTTTTGCCACTGATATGTTCAAGATGCCTTTTGCTTTTTTAACTTATTCTTATCTTTTGCTCCCATGAAAAGGAGAAGAAAAGAGTATCCTAAAGAGACAATTATGTTCACTACAGTCCAGAAGAATGGAGAAGATCAAAATGTTTGAAATATGTTAATTTTTGTAGGTAATGTGTATTTGTTACAGTTGGTAGTGAGGAAAAATGGGCTTGTCTTTGGTTTTTACAATGAAATTGAAAGAAAAGAAAAACACAAAGGATGGATTTGAGAATAAGACTCTAGACAGAGTGTCAGGATGTTTGGGTACAATGGCGGGACCCCAGATACCCTGTATGATTTAGGCCAAGTTGTTTTCTTCTTCCTCATTTCCAGCAGTTCCTTGCTTTCACCTGGGGTGAGAGAGCCACCTGCATGCTCAGACATCTCCTCCCCTCCTGGCCATGACCTGTCCAAAGACTTTTTCTCTCAGCAAAGCTCTAGTTGGTATATTTATTAAATTTGACCTATATTTCTTGAAGGTTCCAAAAGCTCTGAGATTCTGAAAAAGGTAGTTAACCAAAAAACCAGGATGCATTATTACAGTAGGGTGAAATACTATGTTAGTGGTATAATGCAATTATTGCCTGACCTAAAAAAAACCATGCTGTCTTATATAGGTCATTTTGCAATATATTAAATTCCCAGAAGCAGTGCTGGTTTTGTATATTCTTCACAAATCCTAAATTCTTTTTTTCTTTTTTTTTCTTTTTTTTTTCTTTTTGTTTTTGACACTATGTTAAGAAAATCACAGAATTGAGCCTACCCATTGGGATAATGAGGGAGGAACCCATGAGAAAAAACTAAGTCTGGTAGCTTAATCCCCCCCAAATCCAGGCTCCTCAGTGAGAGCAGAAAAACCCATGGATATATTGGTTTTCCTTTTTTAAAGGGGCGGGGGGGGGGATCAGCAGATACGCTTAGGAGCACTAAATGCAGAACATTTAAAGAAAATACTGACAAAAAGGACAATTTTTCATGGCAAAAGCAACTAGAGCCTAGATTAACTTTTTAATTCATGACCTAGATTATGGTAAAGAGAAAAAGTATAGTTTAAATTTACATTTTCAATTTACATTGGTGCTAAAGAGAAGTTTTCGTGCTGTTAAGAGGAACTTTTCAAATTAGACCCACACTTCATGGTCTGCTATTGAAAAAGGATTTCAAAATCTAATTTTCTGAAGTGTCAGAAGTGAAATACTGCCTTTTGTGTTTGTCACAGTTCCCTGTAACTCGGCAAAGAGGCTATCACCGCAGTGCTTATTTGTAAAATGTGCTTTGTGAAGCTGTCCTTTGTACCCTTCTGCCAGTCAGAGGTGAAAGAGTGCAGGAGGAAAGTGAAAGAAGAGTTTGGTCTTGTTAGTATTTAGGCAGATTAAGGGGAAAAAGCCTTGTGGAAGCACTTCAAGCCAAAGAACAAAAACTACTGCTGGTGATCAAAACACTGTGAAAGCCTACAAAGTTCAAATGAAGCTACTGAAAGGAGAGATAGCATATATTCAAAATAAAGCAAGTCTGTCGCCCTGAGTTCAGGGTTCACTAGTTCCTTCTTACACATACGTCATTCCCAGACTGTGCTTTCCACACGCTGTACTGGACTGTGGGTCAACTGAAGGATCAATAGCATACCTGATTAAAAGTGGCTGATGAGTAAATAGGAAAGGACTTTGCCTTTAGAAAAAAGACAGGTACTTAAGTCATTGTAGGGTGAGTTTTCTGTGTTCCCTCTTTCATGCATATGCTGGAGACCTTCAACCAAGGGAATTTTATTTTATTTCATTTCATTTCATTTTATTATTTTATATTTTAATGTGGCTTTGGAGTGGATTATTTTGCATTATACTAGAAATCACAATCCCAGCCAATCTGAAGAATCCGTGATAATAGAGTACCGGTGCAATGATTGTTTTATAGAAACCCATAGACAGACAAATAAAGCATAAGAAATTTTAAGCTTAGTTATATAAATGGTTATGTCTACATTTGCTCTTTTGTGTTTCTGAGAGAGAGTGAGAAAATCCCTATTTATTTGCAGTTATTGGTTTATATTTTGGAGAAAAAAATGCCTTTATTATTACGAGTCAGAACACCTCCTTAAATTCAAGTATAAAATGGTTATGCAACATATAGCTATGGATAGCCATTATGTACACACACATATATATATATTCATACTTCACAAGGAAGCAAAAGTGTGCAAATCCAATTAAAAACAAGTGAAAGCGAAAAATGGCTTTTGCAAGATCCCCTTTAAAAAGTGATCCATGAAAATGTCTTACTGTGAGCTCATACATGGCTGTTTGTATAGCTGTACAACCAGACCTCGGTCCCCTGACAAACAAGCCAGCCCAGACAATGGAAAGACCCTCTCCTCCCCTCTGATAAAGACTGGCACAACGGCGAGATTTTGGCATGACCCCACAGTGCAAAGTTGCCTTTCCTGTGACTTCAGGAACAGGAAATCCATGCTGGTTGTGTTGCAGACTTCTGCAAATTGTTGGCTTTTCAGCTGGGAGAACTCCATCTGTGTTTCTCAAGGAAAGGGCGTTGAGCATGCGGATGTTGATTTTTTTTTCCTTATTTTTTATTTGTCTGGAGGAAAAAAAAAGGACCCACTCATACTGTTTTCTTGTTCTGTTTTAGTGACTGAGATTGCTCAGTGATTGCATCAGCCCCAACCTTGGATGGCAGCCGTGTAAGACCTAGCAGTGGAACTGACTGGAAATGGCAGGAGCCTTAGCATGCTCCGTAGCTATTGCTGCCCTTAATTAACTTCCCTTCTTTGTTCATGCAAGAGTGAGAAGTCCTTATTTTACCAGCTGCAAGTTTAAAAAGTGTTTTCTACTCCCCGGGGAGAGCATGAGACCTATTCCCAAAAGAACTTCTTCTTCCACAAAACCTTTGTCTTTGCCCTGAGCACAGACCAGCTTTGTGGTGGAAATCTCTGCTCTTCCTCACCAGCAGGCTTGGGTTTGGGAGGCCGGAGGCCCTGAGGAAAATGATGTGATTTTGGCATGGAAATAAATCAGTTTTGTCAGTGCATAACTGCAGAGGGAATGAGAGGGAGGGCAGAGTGAAAATAACTTTGGTCTTAACAGTTCCCATTTCTGATCTCCTGTAAACATCTCCCAAAGAGCACAGATTTGGACCCTGAGGATCCATAGGTACCTTTCCTCACCGTCTCCCTCCTGGCTGACAGGTGAAGTGAGAGTGGAAGCCAAAAGAGGAAGGGTGAAGGCAACTGAAGAAATCACAGTATATTTCTGAGCTGCAGCAAATACAATTTCAAATTTGCTCTCATTTCTTCAGGATTGCTAACTCTGATGGCAGTTATCAAATCTTCATCACTGCTCACTCTCATCTGTGTTTTCTGATTTTTTTTTTCTTCTTTTTCTTTTTAATCTGGGGGACAGGTTTTATTTTTCAACTGTAAATTAAGCTCTATTAAACCCACAGTTGATGCCTACTGAGGTGACCAATGCCATAGGGAAAGGACGATGGAGCACTTGCTGGCCTGCTCAGTAGCTGATAACCCACTGAATTCTCTCCTATATTAAATACTGGGAGAGTACTCAGCTGATTCAAGCAAATGTCATAAGAATAGTGTTAATAAGGCAGCAGTTTGCTAGAAAGAAAGAAAGAAACTGAAGGAAAAGTAGAGCAATCCCAGAGCTGGGTTTCTGCCCAGTAGTCTTTCCAGAGTCACAGAACAACAGTGAGACCTCTCTCAGCCTTATAAAGACCGTATTTCTATATTTTCTAATTTTATCCTGAGAACAATCCAAGGCTGGTAGGCCCTTTCCTGGGGATCCTTAGTTCAGCTGTCACTCCTACACTACCAAAATTTGGCTGTCCCAGCAAAGGCCCTATGTACAATTGGAGCATTGTCTCTCTCTGCCAACAAGAATCAAGCAGAGGCTTCTAGAAAGTGGTCGGAAAGTCCGAGATAACAGATAACATTTCTAACATAGCAATATTTTATATGTAACTTGATTGGCACAGTGGCTAGAAGTGAGTCCCCTTAGAGCAGTCAGCTGAATGCATTAATCTTCTTTACTCCCCATAGGAGCTCCCACCCAGCCTTAGCTCTCAGGGATGACTCAGAGAGTTGCCTTACCGAGTTAAATTAAATATGTTCTGTTCCTCAGTAGTAAGTCTCGATGTGAGCATCTGCCTCCTCTTTGCTACAGCACTTTGGGCCACTTTGTTGACTACAAGGGGAGCCTAGATGGGCTTGGTCAGAAGACCTCCCCAAATCAACAGCTGCGTAATCATCTAAACCTGAGTCCAGAGGAAGGAGCAAATAGCACAAACTAATAGTATGTCTTTCGCATTAGCACAAACCAAATTCTTTTTTTCATGATATTTTACACATTTATTTATTTTTGATGGGCATAACAATTCCTGGGCCTCTGAATTGTGGAGTAGTTCCTACTTCCCACTAATATGCTTTCACCTCTATCAATGTGCTCTTGCACTGACCTCATAACTTGTCTCAAGAACCAAGGCTTAAAGAATTAATCTACAATGGAATAATTTTACCTGTCCAAATTGTAAGAAGGTACCTATTAACGTGGATTGTCTCTATACAATAGTTGTTCCCTAATCATTGCATGTACTGATTGTCTCTTGGAAAAAAACCTATGCCTACAGCAGGCAAAACATGCATCTGTGTTTTTCTCAGAGGGAGCTACCACGCTTGTGACACCCTCAGTATAAAATAGTGAACTGGTTTGTTGACACATTACACCTTCTCTTCCCCTACCTCATCTTGCAGCAGCTCTTGCTGGAAAATGTAGAATTGAGAAGCTGCTTACATCTGAAGAGCAAGGCAAGGGAAGTCTCTAAGGCAAGGGATGAGGTAAGGTGGAGGTCCCTTCACCCTCACAGTGCAACGTGACTGTGGGCAGCGAGCCCTTGCTGTGAGCGTGAATTCACCTTACAAATAATGGAGTGCTGATTTAAGGCATCCGTTGCTAATAATTAAAGACACAGGCTTAAATGTGGTGCATTAAAGGACAGTTTATCCCCCGAACTTGTGGGCAGCCATGTGATCATTTCTGGGATTTGACCTGCCTGTAAATCAGATGGGCATTTTTCCATTTTCATGAGTCAACAAGATTATGTTTGGGAGAAAACAATCCAGGAAAGGCTTGAAAAAATGAGACCTGATGAGAGTTTCTGTTTGTTCTTTCATTTGCCTTTGATCAAAACTGGTTCCTGCACGCAGCTATTCCTCAGACTTTTTTTTTTCCTGTTTTTGAATATCCTGCCTTTTAGGATAGTGTGTGTCTTTCCTGCAGTCTGGAATGCCTTCAGCTGATGAGTCATTTTATATGCCTATGCTAAGATGAGACTAATTACCCCCTGGGAAAGCCCTCTGTCTTGACCATAAAGGAAAATTGGACTGACTGGCTCAGAGACATCCATTTTATTTCCACTTAAGTTAAAGCAATGAATGCCTTCAAGCACTACAGATTGGGACGGAGTTGTACAGGCAGATTTCCACTGCAGTTCGTTTGGTGCTATCTAAACCAGAAGGAACTTTCTCTCACCGTTGCTGGACCACAGAAATGCCTGGAGTTAAGTAATGGCGTAGAGAAGGGACCTGTCTCTTGCATTTGTCCCCATTTAGAAGTGCTTTACAGCCACTCTTTTAGCCATGGTCTCCTGTTTGATTTTGGGATTACCTTTGCAGTATTTGTGAAAACTTGTCTCTGCACATGATTTTTAATTGCTATCGTGTGAAAATATTGAAGCTGGGAAGAGAATGAATGAATAATCAAACGTAAAATTCTGGCTAAGTCCAGAATGTCTCTCCCCAGGCTATTAATTTGTGCATCACTAGCATGTTTGTCATTACTGTTTGCACAGTTTTGCAAGTTATTAATAAATAACTGGGATAGATAACGTTCTTTGCTGCAATGTGCCGTCAGCCCATTTCTTACAACCTGCACCTCAAGAGTAGATTGACGCTGGCTGTTTGGTATTTCTGTTTTGCAGATGTTGTAGAGTTTTCCAATGGAAAGGCTGGTATTTTTGATGAGCTTTTTTTTGCTGTTATCCAATACACAGCAAGCACCATCGTAAGTATACTTTATTATTAATTCTTCACTGCTAACAAATCCTTTGAAAGAGAAAGTAGGAAATGCTAATGGTCTTGATAGAGAATCAACAAAGCCTGTTTCTTGGACCGCTGAAAATCTGTGTAGCCTTAAATAGGTAAAAAGTAAAAAGCTTAAAACTGCCCTTTTAAGGCACTTTTAAGGGGAGACATCTCCATTCAGTAACAAATAATTAAAAACGCCCTACTAAAGCATGATGTTAATGCTGTTATTGCTGCTTGTTCATCTTTAGTTTATGACATTTATCAGATTGGGAAATCTTGGGAAAGAATGACTCTCCTTTCTGTAATTGATTTATACATTGCAGAAAGAAAAGTGTGCACATTTGGGAAAGCTTCAGGATTTTTCTGTACTTATCCTCTATTTTAGTGGAGATTTACATATGTTGATACTGGTTCTTCTAGTTGGACAAATTCCTGCGTTTGGGAAATAGATGTAACTCTTTGTGAAAACCTATGGAGCATGTTAAAGGTCCTTCAAATTGACCTTTACCTGTAGGGCAGAGGTACAGGAAAAGAGACTCTTGCTTTGTTCCCACCAGGGTCAAGTAGATTCAGGTACTTGCCATAGCCAGAGGAGAGCTTTGATGAGATATTTGGGCAGGCAGGACAAACCCTCCTCTCCTTCCACATCAGCCCACATTTGAAGTTATCTCCAATCCCAAATATTTCTCTTCTTATGAGGTTTTAGCCAGATGCAGACTTCTGCCTGCAGTCTGGTGTTGACCTCCAGTGTCCATGTCAGCATGAAAACTACAGCTGCACAGAAACTTTATATTGGGGTATCTAGCGCTAATGATGCATCTTGGTACACACTTCATCTTCAGTAAAGCACTGGCTTTTTTGTCTGTGAGAAAATCTTAGTGGAAACAGGGACTGAGATACTTTTTTTCTGAGGTAAATGGATGTGGGAAACACAAGGTGCTGAATATACTAAGTATATGAAACTGAACATTATATCAGGAAAATATTGTCATGATGCTTCGAGACCAGATCTGGCTTATGTCTGGCTAGCTGAGATTATCGGCAGTATGCCATTGCATAGGTAAATTTTTAAACAACTAACTATACTGCTGTAAAAAAAACACGCTAAATTTCTGTAGGCTATGGCAAAGAGCAAAAATTACGCTCTCTTTCCCATATGTGAAGACAGGTCTTGTGTGTAAGTAAGTTCACTTGTCTTTTGCTAGAGCCAACAGATTCTGAGTGGGTGATGCAGTGACACTTTTAGAGTAAAACCCCTTCAATGCCACTGAGAAAATACAACAGCTGAAAATGAAAACTTTCTTCTCAACATTCAAGCATTTGAATGTATATAGATGCCAAACCTGCCTGACTAATGTATTAGAGAAGACAATTAGACAAATGAAAACAATAAAGATCAGAACCAAGCATTGCATGAGGGTAGATGTAACTGAAACACAAGTTTCATCATTCATTGTAAACTAGAAACATTAGAAAGTATTTTCACAAATGTATAGGTAAAAATGATAAAACATTTAATTTTTTATTAATAGAGGCTGTTCTGGGTTTCTTTCCCAATATTCCTGTGTTTGTGTAAAGACTCAGACCACCTGTGATGCATTTCACTAATCATATGGAAGGAGAGAGATTATTTTTATTCTGTTTTCACAGTGCACCATGATTATTATCAGAAGAAAAGGAAGTAAATTTGAGTTTCGTTTGAAAAAAAATACCAGTTTTATTCCCTTATTTCTATACCCCACCTTTCATTTTATAAATTTAAGAAAGAAGAAACATTAAAAAAAAAAAGTTAAAAAAGAGAAAGTTCACCCATTCTGATAATGGTAAAATCATTTACCTTTTGTTTTAGAAGTCTTCTGCAGAATAATCATTTTCCAAAAGCAGCTTTCTTGAGCTCAGAACTGTTCCTTGTGTATGTGTCATTATACCATTAAGACACAGTTCTTCATATAGTGCTCTGATTTTTGTGTAAGAGATACTTGAAAAAAAGAGAGCAAGAATGATGATCTGCATTCTAAAGGTGATGAAAATAATTACCAAGGAACACCAGAGCAGAGTTAAGAATAAAGGAAAGTAATAAAGAGAAAAAACTAAATCCCAACCAGTTTAGCCTCCAACTCAGCCCTTCCCAGGGCTGTGGTATCACCTTCCATGGTCTCTCATTACCAGCATTTCACAAACAGTGACATCTGAATGAAGATCAGCTACTTGAAACCCTATACATATGGTTATATAGGACATTGATACCTCCTGACATATTAAAGCATAAGCTGGCATACTGTAGGTGCTAGTACATGAAGATACATGACTTCGTAGTATCAAATATGTATTCATGAATACCTATTCATTGTTTCTTAATGCATGGCCAGGTTTTGTTTCCAGAAAGTTGAGTTTATAGAACTTCCTCTGAGTTAAACCAGGCTATAAATGGCATTAGCGGTCCCTGGGATACATTGCAGGTTTTTTTTCTCCTATCTATGGGAACTGATCTTTTGTAGGACCTAAATGTGATGGTTCAGAATTTGGGGATCAGTCGGAGAGAAACTGTCTGCTTTTAACCTCTACTCTGACTAACAAGGGGGATGGACTAGGTGATCTCCACAAGTGCCAAGCTCAATTATTCTGTGAGAGTCTGGTTTTTTCTTTAAAATTTGTATTGGCTGGACATTCTTGTATTATGCAAAAATCAGCCTACATACTGGACAATCTGTTTCTATGTTGGTTTAGATTTCTCATTACTGCCCCAAACGTGGTACATTTGGGCACACATGAGACAATAACTGTTCAAGTCCATGGAGCGCAGCACCCTGTGCAAGTTACAGCATACTTCAAAGATGAGACAAAAAATCAGCTCCTATCAGAGAGGATCATCTTTAACCTTAACCAAAATAACAACTACCAAGAGATGAAAAAAGTAATGGTGAGTCTACCATCATGGTGATGTAAAGGTTTTAATATGGTGATAAAAATCACATAATCTGTACTAGGAATATGTTGGAACAGAGACAACACTGATCCCTAGAGACAGAAGACAAAACCAATTCCAGTGACAGTAGCACCCTGTTCACCCCACCAGCTAATAAAGCAATGCCTAATATAATTTCAGCAGTGATTGTGAGTGCTCTTTCGTTTGCCCAACAAGCAAACCCAAGGTTTTGTCACATGGTGATGAAAGATCTTTTCATCACTGTAGATCAGTGATGAAATTAAATTTTAAAACATTTAATTGTTTTATCACTGTTTGTTGTTCTGCGTCACTTAAATTAAGACTGCATTCGCACCTTTGGCATATTGACCATTTTACAAAACAGGGAAAACCTTGAAAAACGCACAGTCTCTCAGTCCAAAGCTTGTGATGTTTCTGCAGACCTCTAAGTTGATTAATTGTACTTTATATCATTTGCTTCTGACATGATTCTTCGAAGTCTGGCAGCATTTTCAGTGCTTTATTATTTATTTATTATTATTTGCTTGGAAAACAGCACACAGCAAGACTCAGTTTAGCTCTGATCGATTACTCCCAAAGCTAAAAGCTGAGCTTTCAGATCAGGTTCCTCTTGAGCAGGATGTTTAGAAACATCGTATTAAACTGCATGAGGTAAAGCTCATAGCCAAGATTTTAGCAAATGAAGGATTACAGGATGCTGCTACAGCTACCAAATGATATGGTAACTGGAATTTAATATGCATGTAGGCTGAAGAAAAGTCACTGGGCTTGCGTTATTGCCATTGGACAGAATAGTGTGTATTTCTATGGCAGAAAATGGGGGATTAGATAGTATTTCTACTTACAGAGACATATTTACCCAGTAAGAAAGGTATAACACCCATTAAGAAGGATGTAATTGAGTATCTTCTGTTGAATGGTGCTAATAAAATTATTTAAGCACTTCAGCTGTTTTTGGCCCTCAGCTGTGTGGCTTCAAAGTTACCAGGTTCATGCCTGACTCTATTGGGTTTTTCCTTTTGTCCTCTCAGGTCAAGCCAGGGCCTCTGCAACACAATCTGTTCAAGAAGAGTAATCGGACGTATGTTCTGCTAGTCACCGAAAGCAGGGAGCTTTATAAGGAGACCATTCAAAGCACTCGCATCCTCCTGTCTTCCAAGAAAGGCTACATTTTTATTCAGACAGATAAGCCTATATACACACCAAGTTCCAAAGGTTAAAATACAAATGCTGCATTTCAGATGTTGAATATAGATGTTACAAGGGCATGATTAGAAAAAGAAATAATGACTTGATCCTTCCTAATGTAAATCCTTCTTGCTTAACCCCAGCTATCTCTGTGCATACCAGCCAGTCCAGATTTTAAAATCTCCTTCTGCAGCCAGGGCTTCTTGCAGGGTCTGCACTGCACATTGCAGCAACCCATGTGGAAATGCCACCGAAATCAAAAAGTCGTTCTTTCTTCTAGCAGGAGCCAAACAAAATCTGCTCCTTTTTGTTCAAAAAGCATAATAATGACTTTCCTTTGGAAAATAAAATTGTGAGAACCCCGCAAAAAAAAACCCTATTCCTTCTGCTTGCAACACAAGCAATAAGTATCCTTTGCACATTAAGACCACGACTGTTTTGTTATTTAACAATTTACTTAAGTAACAAGAGAAGGAGGTCAAAAAGTTCTTGCGTTTAGTTGCAGCCCTTGACTGCAGAAGGAATACAAAAGTGACTGAGGCTCCCTGTGTATTTTTTGGAATTTGCTTCAAAAATGCGTGTGTGTGGTCATGTAACATGAGAAGCCTATGGAAGAACGTAATTCTTTTTTGAAATTTCTCAGACTTCTTTTCATTAAAATAAAGTGTTTTATCCTAAATTCAGTAACTCAGTTTAGAGCTCATAATAATTACAGTCTAGAAAGGCCAGAAATAAATATGTGAACACAGTTTATTCTTCTGTTAAACAGTAAAATACAGGATCTTCATTCTGGACAATGCTTTGAGGCCAGCAGATGATACAGTTACAGTTGCTGTGCTAGTAAGTACACAAAAAACACTTTTAATGGGTGCTGCTTCAGCACAGGCACTATGAAAAATTTCCACAAAAACCAAGAGTAATACAGTTACAGTTGCTGTGCTAGTAAGTATACAAAAAACACTTTTAATGGGTGCTGCTTCAGCACAGGCACTATGAAAAATTTCCACAAAAGAACCAAGAGTAAAATTATAGCTATGACTCCTCTCCAGAAATGGGTATTTACATATTGTGAGATATGTCTAGTCATTTTTGGCCAATATCAGGAGCATGGAGGGAAAGGTAACATGTGAATATTAAAGTAGGAAAGTAAAGACTGTATTTTCTCTTCCTTAGGACTAGTATATGAACTTGAGCTTTTGGATGTCAATGCTTGACGCCTGGCGCATAACTTTATGTTTGTTTTCTCTCTCTCAACAGAATTCAAAAGGAATGGTGGTTAAAAAGTCAGACCGGAAAATAAAAACAGCGTTCAGTGAAAACTTTGAAATACCTGACATTGCTGAGTACGCTACTGCTGTGCCTTGTGCATTAAAACAGTTCACGTGTCAAAATGTCTCTTGCAGCAGAACTGTCTTCAAGCTAAAAACAGAGTCCTGCCCTTCCCTTCCCTTCTTCCTGCTCTGCTCCCCTGTTTTCCCCTCTTGTCTTTTTTCTTACTGTGTATTGTCTGCTTTGCCATTTATTTAGAACAGCAGGGAGATGCAAGGTACAGTAAAGCCAGCAGTTTTGCTTTGATTACACCTGGGAAACACCACGGCTCACTGTCAGCATGTGACAGCAGGGAACCGTGTCTGGTTCCTCTGGAACCAGCCCTGGAGCCTCCTGCCGTGCCAGGGTCTACACCTGAGCTAGTCACCCCGCACTCCCTTCTCTGACACTGGAGAGAAAGCTGCATATGTAGGCTGCGATTCATCTGACCTGGTTTAGATGCCTATGTTGGGATGAGAGGTACCGTGCCTCAGCACTGTTTGCTTCTCTCCGTTGGCTGTAGAGGAGCCTGAGGGGACCTACGCAGATGAAAGACCTCACAGTATAATGTCTAAAGTGAGGAGGACTAACCCCACCTCCTATTAGCAGGATCAAACCATCCAGATTCATCCCCCTGACCTGTTGGAGTACTGAAGTTTTTTAACTGCTGAATTGCTTGAATGATCTTTCAAAATTGTCTTTCTCTCACCATGGAGCAGAGACTGAGCCTACGGTTAATATCTTTTTACCTTTAAGCACCTCATCTTGGAGAGATGAGTCCAGAATTTAATGCTAATATGCTGCAATTAGCAACATTTATTCTGGTGAGGAACAATTTAGTAAACTGCTTAAATATCTGCTCAACCGTATGACTACATTCAGGAGAGCACTCCTGTAAGGGCTCAGTTTGCAGTGTAATTAATTATCTCTGATTTAAAACAGTCAAGCTTTTACCTAATATTCAGTGTGGTTTTGCATGCTAGATTGATTTTGACATCACAGTGAAGATAAGCTGTAGGAAATACATGATGAGTTATCTATTTCTGAGGGCTTTTCAAAGGTAGCGCATGTTACATGTGGTTTGCAAATATGTTATCTTGCATTTCCTCATAAAGCTTTTTTGAGTGTTTCCTAGGATATTTGGAAATATGTTGCTAGCTCCTCCCAGCAAAGAGAAACCCATTAATAAATTAGTTTGGGATGAGAGCAAAGCAAGGAAAATAGTAGCATTTAGTGATAATTTAAATATATTAGCATCACAAAATATCTGAGGAATCCTAATTAACTATTTTCTCCTGAATCTGAACTTTAGGCCTGGAACTTGGAAAATCAAAGCCTGGTTTCATCAATATGAAATGTCTAATGTTTCTGCTGAATTTGAAGTTAAAAATTATGGTAAGAGAATATTTAATTTGCATTATAAATATATGAAGCCATCACTATGTGTTAAAAGATATACTGCAGTGATTAAACCTGGCTGTAGTTAGGTACTAAGGACAAGATTCACAGTGTTTCAGTGCCTCATTGCTATCTCTGATGCACAGAAGGAGAACTGTGGGTTTGTGTACCTTCTACTTATATTTGAAAAAAACCCTTATTTTTATACAGACCGTAACTTTAACATTTTTCACAAAACATCCTTTTTTGGAAGGGCTTTCCTACTTCAGGAAAAAATGGAGATGAGCTCCATTTTAAAATCATTGCAATTCTGGCTAAAGTTTTCAGTAAAGACTAGAAGGAAAAAAAACCCACCCTATTTTCTCTCAGTAGAATTCCGTTTGGAAGTTGAATAGAGTTGTTCCCATACTCAGAGAAGCTTTTTTAAAGAAAAGTAAGGGCACTGTGGAAAAAGTAAAAATGTAGAAATTTAACAATTTGAGGTAAGAAATGGCTTGATTTATTTGCACTGAAATTACGCTTTCTTGTAAAATTTAGTGTGGGTTGTTTTTTTTTTCTTAAAGGCAAAAGAAAACCTCAGGATTATATGAAAATCTCAGTTTAACAAAACTGGTTTTGCCTTAGCTAGTGGATGCAAAAGAATAGTGGAGACTACTGCACCTCTCCAAACATCTACATCCAGGAGCAAATTACTCCGGCTCTATCTACAGTAGCAGATAGTTTGGCTTTATAGGAACAAATTGCAGAGTGACACAACTGATGCTGAGGACCTCATGTCCACATTCAACCCATTTCAGGGTGGGTTTACTTCAGACTGCTTCTAGTCCAGGGCACTTAATGCCCATTAGCAGTTAGAGCTTAACTTCTGGCCTATTTTCATTGTAAATAAATCAATTTTGTGTGCTTGAAGACTGCTCCACTATGTGAAGCAATGAAGAATAAGGGAAGATGATCAGGAGATTTGCTTCAGAAGTGCACTGCTGATTCAAACTAAAATATCCTCTCAGTGCAGCTGCATCCTCTCAACGGGTGTTGCCACATGCCAGGAGTTTAAGGAATGTTTGAAACTCGTGTGTCATGACCTTCTGTCTTCTTTTTTTCATGCAGAACTTCCAACTTTTGAAGTCAAACTCATCCCACTTCAGCCATACTACCACGTCTGGAATGAAAACTTTGTGTTTGATATTGAGGCAAAGTAGGTGTGCTCACAGCAAGGCTGTTTTAGGAGGCAGATAAGTAGATAACGAACTTTGTAGCGTCTTCCTTTTTCTTGTCATTAACAGTTAACCGGCTTCTGGCTTTACCTGAATCTGACTTTAATCTTATACGCTGTTTCCACTACTAACTTGAGACATCAATGTAAAATGCTACCTGGGTCCAAGTGGTGGCTTTCAAAATGGAACAAGATAGTCTGAATATTTTAGTTTGGTGGTGAAAAGGTGACTATTTAGGATTCTCCTCTGTGTTGCTAGGTAAGGTTCTAGGCAAACCAGTAACTGCTCTTCTTTATACTTTTTGGTTTAAACATTTAGAAATATTCTATAGCCTCTGATGTTGCTATTTAATGTAATTCAATTAGAGATGGATTTAAGTTTGGGTATGAAATTTTCTCAAAGCCCAGTGAAGTTTGGAAGTAATAAGCTAATGCTTATTTGAGAGTAATGATTTTATGCGGAAATGCTTCCAGGTAAACAAATACAGTTAATCAGAGAAGTTTCCATGACTATCACTACAGACATGTGCGTTACTGCACAGTAGTGTGACACTGATCTGGATGAGACATGGCTACAAAGCTATCAGACTGGCCAAAACACAAGGCAGGGCTCTATGGAGAATAAACTACACCTGATCCCATATCAAATTAGAATGGCATCAAACATAGAGTAACTTAGAAAGTTGGGCAATGAAAATTTAACCCATCAAAATATTTTGAATACTGTGGAAGAATCAGACTGAACCTAGCTTGAGTAAGTATTTTGTGCTGTGTGGCTCTGGTAGTTTTGATCCCACACTGACAGATCTAAATTTGCTGTATGATCTAATAGAGGCTCATCAACATATATCAAGCCTTCTTGGCTGTTGAATTTTCAAGTTTCTTAGGAGTGGAAATACTAAACGACTGCCTGTTAGGAGAATGTTCTTTCCTTATTTACCACTCAGCTGGAATCCAAAATGACTAGAAATATCTTGGACATCTGACACATTGGGAAGATGGAGAGAGAACTCAAATAGTTCTCTGGAGACTCAGCGATGTATCTCCTTTTCACTAAAGTCACCACTCATGCAGCTGGAGTTTATGACTTTGGTAGGATACATTTATATGAGATTTGTAAGTCCAGGATCTACACGCCAGTCATTTAAGTGAAGTGATTCAGTGTGGCATTAGCTCAGATGTTATAACTTTGATTTACAGTTAGATTTTAAATCTGTTTTAAAGATGACTCAGTGCAAAAAAAAAAATCATGGTATGAAAATGGTATCATATTGATGAAAGAGTATGTGAAGTTCCTTCATGAAAAACAATACACTAAAAATTGGCAAAAACAAACTTAATGCTGCACTTGAACAGAAGTTTATGTTTTCTGAAGTCAAAGAACCTCTGCGTGAAAAGTTAGACATCTGAATTAGCGTCCCTATGGTGACTAAATTAGAACTTGATACCTCTTTTTTTTTCTTTTTTTGAAAATTTTTCATAAATTTTTCATAAATTTTATGAAGTGAGAACAGGCAGCTGGAGGCAGCTGGCCTTCTCTCATGGTTGGGAGAAATCTTTTCAGTTTCAAAGGAGTGAGGAGACTGATCACCTTTTTGCTCACATTTTGTTTTCTTTGTTTCTGTGGATTCCTGATTTTTTATATCTTTAAAGATCAGAAAATAATCTTAGCAAATACTATCAAATTGAGTAGGTTTTTAGGATATTGCCAAACATGCTGGATAGTTGTTATGAAAGAAATACATCTCCTGAAATAAGGTCCTCTGCATTATCTAAATAACACCGAAATAGTTATTCTGTTTATTTCTCCCTATCTAGACAGAAGCTTAGATTTATTTCAGGGCAATTTTGATGCGTCAGCACAGAGTTGAACACACAGTATCAGCCAGTGATGTCAGACCTTCACTAAGAACAGCTCCTTAAAAAATAAGTCAGCACCTCATAGCTTTTGAGGTTGATTCACCACGTTCCTTAAGACTCTTTGACACACAACCACAAATAGGATCACACAGAGTTATTGTAGCTAGTGTTGTTAAATGTATTTAGTGCTAAACAGTGCGCAAATTTTCTGTATAGTAATAATACCCAAGATAGTGGAAAGTGAACTGTGTATATTTTATTAAATAATCAGTATTTATTTTTGAAGCCTGTAAAGCTTATTGCATCCATTCATGTTTAGTATTTTGACTATTAAAGGTTTGCAATTATTTTTGAATAATACAAAAATATACACATGTGGCATTGTTGGGAGATGTTTTAACAGTGAAGTTAGATTCTAATAACTTACTAATTCTACAGAATAGCTTGTATAATTTTATCAAGGTATTTCATTAAGTAAGTTTCCTAGGCAAAGCCCCTTTGAGTGTTGCCTTTTACAAACATACACGTAACTGAATAGTGTAAGAATATCTTATTGATAAGTCACTCTTGGATAGTTTGTGTCTATCTCAGTAGCTAATAGGGATGGCAGAGAGGAGACAGTCAATATAGAAGCGAGGAAAAATCTAGGTATAGAAATTGCTAGTATAATATACAGATAAGAATAAAAAAGCCTGGTCTATACAACCAAAGTTTGTGACTTTGTTAAGCACTGACAGTAACTAACCTTGCAAGTAATTTGGCTTACAGTAGCCTTTAGTTAAATAGGCATTAAATATTAGCATTGAACTATGTGAGTGCATGTGACTAAAGTATCATCACTACCGTGACTGTGTTTCATCTTGTGTTTGACTCTGGAAAGCCCTCCAAACTGAGAGCAGCAAACAAATTATTATTATACTCAAACATTATTTAATATCTTTTGAGATAGTATTTCTTAGATGCTTTCCTTATATGAGGAATTATTCTCACGCAGTAGGACCTTTGTCTGCATTTGAACATGACACCAGAAAAGATATTTGGACCACCTGGATAGTAAATTGAACAGTTCCAGGGAAGGTTCCTGAGCTCCAGAGCTTGGCTGCTGATGGCTCGGCTGGTGCATGGCACAGGCTTGGCGTCAGTCATACAGCACTCCCCAAACAATTCCTGGAAACTCTTTGGGAGGAAGCACGGACCGAGGTCCACCTCAGGTCTACATGTGGCCACCTGCTGTGGAAGACAGGGGGTTTAGTAGAGCGGGCATGGGCTGTGCTGTGCCAGCTGGCCGCAGCCTCTGAGTCAGCTCTGCACTCGTTTAATTTAATGTAATTAACCTGGTTCAAAGAGAGTGCGGTTGCTAGATTTGCTGCATGGACCCTGGCATTGTATCCAAGTGGAAGACTGATCCTCCACAGCCCCCTCCCCCCCAGTTCTAACGGGTTTTATTTCTGGTCTAAATTCATCCCTGGCCAGCTTGTACCCTGTTGGTCTTCTGCCTGCTGTCCTTGAGCTCTTCGCCTTCCTTCCTTTTGCCAGTGCACCTTGAGAGAGCAGACAGAACCCTGTATCAACCTCCTTTTGCTTGGCTGAACAAACTCAACTCTTCCAATCTCTTGCTCACCTTCACTACCTTATTTGGTTCTATTGAATAATTATTAGCTTTAATCATGATTACTTGATATTGTGATATGAAGTTATATCAGATAACTGGCTTTAATATTTTAATCCTTTCTAAAAATTTCTCTTTATGTTATTGCAGCACTCAATTTGGCGTTTATGGACTGTGCAACTCCTTCATATATACTTCACTACTCATTAACGTCATAATTATTTAATAGGAAAAATGCGGTTGAATGACTGGATACTGTTCTTTTGTCTATTGGAAAAGGTCCTAGTGGTGCTACACAGGCCTGCCTGACTTTCTTCAAAATCAACATATGGAATTCCTTATAATTGATCTTATTTCTCTGAACTGGCCATGCATGTAATGAACAGTTATTTGGTATATTGACTATTGTTTCCCACAGTTATTAGTTCTGGCATTTTAAGCAGTTTGCATAAGAACTGCCTCTCAGTTTCACTGGTATAGATCAGTGCTGATGATCAGGTCAATTTGAAAGAGGCTTTGTTTAAACAAAAATAAAAGCCATTACAGAACTGAGATGAAGCAGGATTTCCACAAGCAAAAGACCACCGTGGCCATGACAGGTCTCATGTAGTACCTTGCATGCTGTGCTGCAAGAGGATGCCATCTGCCAGGGTTTCCTTGAGTAAGGAGCTTGCCAGGTGCAACAACATGCCCTATCCTCTCTCTCCATGACCTATATGGAGAGTTCAGGGGTGTTCTGGCCAGATACCTATCTGGCAAATATTTCACTTACAAGAGGTCCCTGTGCCTAAATCCACAGGAAAGACATGGGGCAGAGGGTATCTACTCTGCCTAATGCAAGTATTAATATTTCAGCAGGTAGGAACTGTCTCTGGAGGTCTTCAGAGGTACCAAATACTTTATATCGGTCCCTAAGATGATTCTCTGGCCCCCTATTTTAAATGCTCTGCTCATGAGGTGTCTCATACAAAGGAATTAGCTGATCATTCAAGCTAAATAGACTGGATGCCTCCCTTGCTACCTTTGAAGGGGATGATGTCTCCACATGTGATTCTGCCAATGTTATTTACTCCATATATTTGTCTGCACTTGAAATCACCGCTTTGTACATGGGCCAGTAAAAGTCTTCATGTTTGTGTTATCAGTGAGTGTGACTATTTTTCTGGTTTCAAGCTATTAGTTACAGATGGGATGCCTACAGGTATCCCTATTTTGTTTCATAATAATATTATTAGTTTGATTTATGCTTGCTTTTTATTAATGTAATGATTCACATCCTCACTTTTCTTTCTTCCAAAGACACTCTTACGGGAAAGGGATTCAAGGTGCTGCATATGTGCGATTTGGCATAATTGATGAAAATGACAAAAAAGTCTTTCTTCCAGGCCTGGAACAACAGCTATCAGTAAGTACTGGAGTTCAGTGGAACTATTCTAATTTATCCCAGGTGAGCTGAATATTGTCAGAAGTCATTGAAATATAGATCCCTGTAATACCGTAGTCATACTATAAGCAACAATTTTTTAATTTTAATGGCAACAAACCAGCAAGGGCTGTCACTTTTTTTTTCTACTTCTGTTTTAGATTCAAAATGGAAAAGGAAGAGTTACTTTAAATACACCACTTTTGGAAGAGAAATTAAGAAAGAGTATTTCCACTCTGGAAGGGTTTCACTTATATGTTGCTGTTACCACTGTAGAAACTGCAAGTGAGTACACTATGCCTTGGCTGATACCATCTGTAATACTTACATTAATCTTTCTCTAGTAGGATCCTTCATGTGGGAAACCTTGTCCCACTGGACCAGACTTCACTGCAAAGCTTGCTCGTGCTACAGTGCATGACAGTCTCATCTGACCCCCTTCTGTGCATTAATTTATCTTGGGTGGGATTCACTTATCTGAACACAAATGTCCAGTACCACTTTAAATGCCCTGTGTAGTCTTGTGTGGTCTTCCACTGCTGCTCCAGCAGTGCTCAAGTCTCCTGTAAGTACTCTCCTATAGGGTCTGTCCCATATTAAACAGCCCTGTGAGGATATCTAAGATAACCTAGTCCATCTGAAGTGGCACCAGACACCTGTATGAATGCAAATAGATAGCTCCCCTTGAGATCTTGTTTGAGCACTTGCCTCAGCCATGTCTACTTCTTCCATACATACAAAGTTATTAGTTGAGCTTGTACCTCAGCTGGCTAAGCTGTCAGTCTAAAGGTGAGGCATATGTACTACAGCCACAGTGAGATGCAGAGGAAGATCTAGCACTTCTAAGTCCTGCTTGTCCTCTTATGCATCCCCACAGTTTTATCAGGCTCTGATACTTGGCATATGCACAAGTACAATATAGTCCAAATAGCTTGGTCTTGGTGTTCATCTGGGACATGAGCCTGGAGCATGCCTATCCAGAAGTTTTTCAGTGGCTGTTTCCCTTTGTTTTCCTAGAGGACAGATAAATATTTCCACAGATCATTACAAGGGATTTCTGTACATATTTGTTCACAGCAGTGTTAAGCACATTGAGTAGGCCCCCAGATATACCCACAAGTGAGCACTGAGTTGAACTGGATGCAGTGGTAGATGGGTTATTTGGGCTGTAGCAAGTGTTTTTGTTAGTCATAAGAGGTTAAGGTGAGAGGTTCAACTTCAGTGCTGACCTCTGAAGTTGAATCTGCAACGAAGCTGACCTTTCCAACATGGGCAAGATTTTTCCTGTTTTTTATAGTGAGATTGATCCCTTTTACTTTAGATATCTGAAAGTAAAGTATCTAGTCAGAGCTTGATGCTCAGGCACTTTGTATAGTCAGTACAGAGAATGGATGGGATGAGCTGCACTCTAGAGGTGTCTGTTCCCATTGGCTATAGAAGGAGTCTATAGTTTAGTTTAGAATTACTAGAATCCTAAAAATTCCTAAAAATCCTAAATATTAATTAGGATTCCTTAGAATCCTAAAATTAAGTCCAATGCATTGCAGCTGTGCAGTTCTTTAGTATAATCTACTATAGGTACTTACATGCACTAGTGCTGCAACATTTATTGCAAGAGCAAAAGGGGCTGAAAGACCTCCCGCTACCACACCACTATGATGGACGTAAGATCTCATGGTATGGCGTGGTCTTTATCACGCTGTGCACGCTTCCTCTTTCCCCTGCAGGCAGGCTGCCTCCACAGTTGTGTATTTGCTGGGTTTGGTATTAATTATATGCATGACAGGGCAAGGCTGGTGGGCTTTACTGACACCTCTCAACCTTGGAGTGTTAAAGTGGAAAATAAGGACGTTGAAAGTATGTCTCTAAATGCACTTAGTTTAAAGCAAGCCATGTAACTGGTTTTTTTAGAAGTAGTTATGGGTAATGGTTTAACTAGAAGTTAACTAGAAGAATGAGTGGTTTAACTAGAATAATCTTAGATGGGAAGCAGATGCTCGAGCTGTCTTGTAGGTGCAAAGTTGCAGAAGATGATATTTGGTAATATTAACTTTCATCAGTAGCCAAAAATGAAAAAAATCTCTTTCAGAAAATTAGAGAACTAAGGTCTAAACCCCCCTACTGATTCTGAGTGATTTTTATGTTGGACTTTGATGTAGCCTTCCCCCAGGAACAAAGCCCCAACAGCTCGGAAAGAAGCCACAGTGGCTTCTGTGGTACCAGTGTGCTCTGTGTTTGCAGGCACCTTGTTCCAATTGATGTGTTAGAGGGGAATTTTTATGTTGTGAGTAACAAACCACTTTGCAGGTCTCCATGTCTGAGCTGTCGAGAGCACACACCTGCCAATGCCAGCTCACTGGAGCACCGCACACATCGCACTGCCCTTGCACTGGCCTGTCTCTGGTTGTGTTCTCCATGTGCATGCACCCATCTCTTCCTCTTCTCAGGACTGAAGCTCTTTGGGGAGGGATCATATTTCAGTTTTCTTTATATACGCTGCTAAAAATGCAATTAATATTGAAAACAGAAATGATGGATGCTATGGTAATATGCAAGTACATAGTTATTGCTCCCATAGCAACACATACTGTTTGATATTAACAGGTGGTGAAATGAGGGAAGAGGA
Organism: Aptenodytes forsteri; assembly: GCF_000699145.1. Lineage (NCBI taxonomy): Eukaryota > Metazoa > Chordata > Aves > Sphenisciformes > Spheniscidae > Aptenodytes > Aptenodytes forsteri. The sequence goes on along the minus strand of NW_008794446.1, from coordinate 1,663,716 downwards.
ACTCAGCAATGTGAAGTTTGTGAAATCTCCTTATGTTGTTGATCTGTCTAGAACCAAAAAGTATTTTGTGCCTGGAGCCCCCTTCTCTGTTGTGGTATGTAGTATTTAGCCAACTGTGTCCGTTTCCCTCCATAGCAAGGGATTTATATCTGCCCTGTTTATAAAATCCTTATCTGATCCAGTGGGAGCTCTGTAGGACAGTGACCTTCAGGAACAGGTCCAACACGGAGCTGCTGTTTGTGTATTTGCTTTGTCTCGTTCTGTACACACAGAGCCTGAGCAGGAAAACTGAAGCCAGAAAATGCTGTGTTTCTGTTCTGGAAGTCATCTGTGCACTGTCGCACTACAAGGTTTTATAAATCATGTAGCAGTCTCTTCCTCACTTCCATGTCAAAAGATTAAAATAATAATGTTCTATTAAATTAATTCCATATCAAATTAAAATTCTGAAGACTAAAACAGGGTATTGTCTTTTTTTTTTAAATGCATATAAGTTTTTGAGATTTAAACATCACACCTTCAAGTTTTTCTACTAAGTTTTCTACAAAGAGTTAAAGTTAGAGATTTACCTTATAATAGTTAAAGACAAATATCTCTGGGATCAGCTGAGATCTAATAGATGCTAAGTGAAAATCTGGGGCAGCTGTTAATCTGTGTTCACAGATTTTTACCTTAGCTGGAGTCCAGATCCAGTCAATTGCTACCCCCTTCTCTCAAAGCTCAAATTTTCAAACACTAATGTGTACAGTTTTGTATTTCTTCTCAGTTTATAAAAGTAATTGCTTCTTGTTTGCGGGCATTTTTTAAACCCAGGCATTTCCTTGAAGTAACAGAAAAACATTTTTTTTCCCAATAGGCATCTGTCACTTTGATTGATGGCTCTCCTGCTGCCTCTCTACCTGTCACTGCTACTGTTACCTTGCCTGGAAAACCCCCAATGAAGAAGATTGCAGTTTCTAATAAAGATGGTCTAATCCCCTTTACATTCGACATCCCTGGAGATGCTCAGATGCTTCAAATAATGGTAAAGAAAACCCAAACATCCATGTTTAAAAATATACTGCTAAGAACAGCTCATAAGACAATTACAAATGACTGTGAAGATGATTAGTTTTCATTAAATTAGCACAGAGGGTGGAATGTGATTTCTTACACCACCTGCACAGCTTTGTCCAGATTGTGTGAGATATGTTAGAGAGACTGGGGCCTGAGGGATGTCTCACTGAAGTGAAGGACACTGTCGTACGCTGGAGCTTTGGGAGTACATACATCGGTAGCAGTGGTGGCTTTTTTGTGGTTCAGATGTGCATTTTCCTGGGATGAAGGATGGGAATGGGACTGTAAGAATATCACCATGAGAAGTGACAGAAAATGATGAGAAGATGGTGAAGGAAAAGGTCCTGAGCAATACAGACAGGTTACATCTGGACGCTCAGAGGGTTCAATTATGTGCACAATACAAAAAGAGAAAAAAGCTGTCAAAGTACAAAATCACTTTGTGATTTTGAGCCATTGATTCTGATTCAGAAAGAGCCAAGCCTGAAAAATATCAAGGGCAAATACAGCAAGAGACAAAATAGGGTGACAGAATAAAGTAAGGAAAATCCTATTTTTTGATGCCAGGTTCTGCTAATGAGGTCTCAGCAGTGACTCCTCTCATTTCTCAGCATTTTCTGAATAACCTGGCAAGATATGAATTAAGGGTGACACTCTATATTGCCTCCTGAGGGACACTTCACTCACTCTGTCCTTTTCTTCCCTGACAGGTAAAGGCTGAAGAAGGAAAAGAAAAATTAGAATCACCTGAAACCAGTATCAGAGCTGAAAGATACCAGTCTGCTTCCCCAAACTACCTCAGCATCAGCATCCCACATACTGTTGTGGCACCTGGGGATACCTTACGCATCACCTTGAATGATATTCATCAGTCTGGCAGCGGAAAGATTGACTATTTCTATTATATGGTAAACAGAATAGTAGCATATCAGTAATTTCTTTTAGAAATTATACAACCCAGAACATCTATCTAGTTACTAATACATGGGAAACCAAGGGCAACCAAGATCACCAGCATCCTAGCACACCTGACCTACCAAGACAGGCTGAGGGAACTGGTCTTGCTCAGTTTGGTGAAGAGGCTAAGAGTGAGTTAGTAGCAACCTAAAATTACTTGAAGAGGAATTACAGACATAATGGAGACAAACTAGGTGGTGCCATGCAACATAACAAGGGACAAAGGCTACAGATAATGGCCTGAAAGGTTCATTTTAGAAAAATCTTTTCACTAGTGATGAATGCAATACTGGAAGAGGTTCCCCAGAGAGTTTAGGGAATTGCCATCCTCAGAAGCATTCAACACTCAACTAGCGAAAACCACATCTGACCTAATCTTACGCTGGTGATGGCTCATCTTAGAGCATGCAGTTGGACTAGAGATCTCCATAGGTCCCTTCCGGAAACTATTTATATGATTCTGTTATTTTTATATATTTGCCTATATTTTGGGGCATGTAGTATACAAATCTTTGTAATTTTTTCTTCTGAAGAAGGACACGTAAGTACAAATTTTAGTCTGTAGTTTCTAATACAGTGTAGAGCAAATATGTCCATATGCGGTAATGTTTGTCTGCATGATTATGTGGATATTTTTGAAAGATACTAAACTGACAGCCTTGAAAGCTGAAATCCTAGGCAGGTAACTTCTATATCTCTGACAATTTGATTTCTCTTAATCCAGATTTTGTTCTTTCCCACTCCTTCCAATCTGTATTCTTTCCTCATAATAAGCCAATATTAAATATTGTTTTTATTGGTCTGATTCCCATAAATACCTTTTTTTTTTCAGCTATTACAGAACTTGTTATGGGCAGATCATATATATATACATAAGATTCTGTCCCTGCACCTACAAAACCTAGTTGTATTCTAGGGGACCTTGAATATCTCAGAAAATGCCTTTTATAGTTAATTATTGTTTATTTAATGAATAACACGTGATTCTTTTATTACCATGGCTCCATATTACCTGCACCCGATGTTAGTTAACAGGTAGGTCAGTGTTATCTCCAACAGATAATGTCATGAAGGATCACTGAAGGCATTGGCTGTTACGGCCCTAAATGGCATCCCAAAATTGGGTCTGAAAAGCAGTTCTATAGACGGAAGAGTGAGGAAACAATCCTGCTCAGCCTGGGATCAGGAATGCAAAGTATTTATTTTGCTGAAGGAGACAAATGTGTTCATGGATACATTCCAGGAGTGAATCTGTTGAATGTCAAATGTGTTTAATCCCCTTCTCCCTCTCTTCATCCTAATTTCCCTTGGCAGCTTAAATTTCCCAGGATGATAAGCACCACAGGCACCTGTTCCCATTTATTTTTAATAGAACTCTGATATACTGGAATAATTGTATCCCTAGGAGTTAAATTTAAGTTTGATGATTTATTTTCATTGGATGACTTAGCATAGAGTTGGAATTGCCGCTGCTGGGCTCTGGGAAGGCAGAGTGCTGGGCAGACAGGGTGTGTGGGAGGGGTGGTGGGAGACACTGCTGGAGCTCAGCGGTGAGGCTCTCTCCCAAACTTTGGTCACCTAAACAAAGGCAGTGAGAATTTCAGACCAGGCTGCAGTATGTCTTTGTTTCTTCCTGAAGCCCATTCATTGTGCGTTTAGGAAAGCTGCATGTATTTTTTTCAGGGAAGAGCACTGTCAGTCCTGCCACTGTGTCTGTTTTCCACTCCTCTGACAACCCATGAATATAATTAACATAACACAGGAAGAAAGGAATTAAACAGTGAAAGAGGGGCTGAAATCAGTTAAGGGCCAGTGTGTGATACTTTATCCTGAATAATACTTTTCGGGTGAAACCTCTTGCTCCAACCCTTCCACACCATCTGAAAGATTCAGTACTGATTCCAGATTAAATAAAACTGATATCCTCCTGGGGGTGATGACCTGTCGTTGTAGAAGGCAAAAATAAGACTGCCATCTGGGACCCCCTTTTCAAGCTGTAAGACTTCATGGAGGGTGGTAGATTTGTGTTCAAACCCGGGCCACAGGACCAGTGCAGCAGAGGCTTACCACCACGCTCCTATGCTAGAGACACTGTGTGCTCTTCTCCTCCAGGCTACTGGTATGCAGGTTGGGAATTAAAACTATTAAGTGCCATTAGAAGAGAATAAATTTTAAACAGAAATGGCCTCAGAAAATTCTATATGTGTATATAAAAATATGCAACATAATGCCCAGTCTAGTGTGTATTCACAATATTTGATTTTTGTTTGTTTCTGCCTTGCAGGTTGTAGCAAAGGGACAAGCCGAGCTTTTGGGAAGGGTCCTCTCCTCAAACAAAATAATAAACCTTAAAATCACTGAGAAGATGGTGCCCGCCTTTCGCTTTTTAGCTTACTACTACATCGCAAATGAGGGCCGTCAAGAGATTGTTGCTGATTCTGTATGGGTGGACGTTATGGATGTCTGCGAAGGAAAGGTACTTTGAAAGCAAGTAGCTTCTGTTATTGTATTCCAAAATAAAAACAAAAACATGGGGTATCAGCAGAGCGAGTGCAGGTCTGGGCTTAAAAAGTGAAAGACATTTCATTTTTATTGAAAAAGGGAGTCGTCAGGATTCTTGCTAAAAGGTATAGCTGGGAAAGGCTCCCAGGACTGATGGCAGAGATAGCCTTCTTCCATAGGACAGGCTGTGCTTCAAAGAGATGAAAAATACAGTTTCGTACAGATAAATCCCCCTCTGCAAGTGTCTATATATTAGAAATCCACAGGGAAACACTAACAGAATCATTGAGGAGCAGAATCTCTGCCAAAGAAAACTTTGTCTTTTTGTAATGAGGTGCATTACATGAAAGTGAAGCAATTTATTGGGAAAAACAAAAATAAATTTGAAGTAATTTTTCAAGTTTTTTCATTACTGTTAAAAGTAATTTTCTGAGATTTTGTAGCACTTCAAAAGCACTTTAAAAAAAAATGGTTTACATTAGAAAATGAAGTGTGGACAAAATAGGAGTCCCTCTAAGCCTTTCTTTCACCTTCCTCCTCCTCCTTTTTGGTACTATAATGTAAAATGAAAAAAACAAGACAAGAGACTTTTTCCTAATAGCGTGAAACACAACTGCTGAAAAGTGTCAGCTGTCTAAAATGATTTTTTCCTCTGAAAATGTTTGTTTTGGAAAAAGAATGTGATAGTCCATTGGGAAAAAAAGTTTTCAAGAAAAATTATCCATTTCTGACACACAAGCCAATTCTTCATTCATACGATGACAAAACCCAGTTGCATTCAAGTTGGCATTTCTATTAATAATTCCCTATTAATTCCATAACCACCATGGCTACTTCCTCCTAAACCACAGAAGTGTCTACACCAGATATGCACCAGATCTGAACCCAGTCGTGTTGAAAAATTCAAGTGTGAGATAGAAAGGAGGTAGCACTATTACAGACTGGTTTAAGTCAGTTAATTTTGTAAGTTAACTGGTCTTTTGCTGTATTTCATGGTGATTTTGCTTCCACTGGAAAACAACAAAGTTATGTTGAAGGCCCTAGTTCAGCAAACCACCCCTTACACATACTTTTAATCCCCATTGGTGCTTAAGTGTCATTCAAAGGCAGCATCCAATATCCTGCACAGACACATCTTTTAACCCCCCACGTTGTCCTCCAGTGGGAGATATCTGCATCTACATCTTCCAAAACGCAGGATCCCAGGCAGAAACACCGCAAAACAGGAACATTCCCCAGCCTCTGACTGCTGACAGTCACAGCTGACAGTATTCCCGGCCCAAAGAGTCTCTGTTTTTTATTAACAAATGTGACATTTTTGTTTCAATCTTTTCTATTTAGATTAAAGTGAGAACAGAACAAGAGAGATATGAACCAACAGACAACATCAAGTTACTGATTGAAACGGACCATGCAGGAACGGTTGCCTTAGCTGTGGTTGATAAAGCAGTTTTTATTCTGAACAAGAAAAATAAGCTTACAGCCAAAAAAGTAAGATATCTGTAAGAAGAAAATACCATATCTACTAGTCAAGCAAAATTTTCCATGACTAATGAGAGGATCAAAATGTAATTAATGGCTATTAATTGCTTAATCACAGCTTTGCTAAACTTGAAAATGGTTTTGCTTTTGCAATTTAGGATCTATTTAAGATGACTGATATATTTAAGATGGGGATTTCCATGCTACAGCAGACAAGTTTGTAAATTAAAAAAGCATTACTTGAAAGCACTCCCCAACTAAAACATCCCTCAGCTTTAATCTCAGTTTCCAAATGCAGCTTGTACCACCAGTTTGTCTTGCTTCTGCGAGTCAAAGGCTACAAGAATTTTTTTAACACATATAAAAAACCCGACCCTTTTGCAAGCGTGTACGGTCCATCTATGCTATTTTATTTGGCAGGTATTTAATGCTATGAATTCGTATGATCTTGGATGTTCTGCAGGTGGTGGTGCAGATAGCGTTCAAGTTTTTACTGATGTTGGTCTGGCCTTTTTATCAGATACAATTAAATCCAACATTCGAGAAGGTAAGTGCAATCTGCCCTTTACTTCAGGTGTTTGTACAAGACCACTATAGATCTGGGGAGGCTGATTGCTTAAAAATCAGAAACATTTTATCGTGATGTTCTAAAATCTCCCTTGCCTGTGGATTTTTCTTCTTCTGTTCTTTCACTGGGTGCTGGCAGCTCAGATAGACCAGAGCGTGGCTGCTGGTCCTTTGGTGTCCAGCTCAGCTGGGGCAGGCAGCAGTTGGCTAGGGCTGTAAGGTAACTTGTCAAACTGTGGGTCTTCTGTGAATGAGATGGGTCCTAAGATGGGTCTTCCATGAATGACCTGAATGATCAGGCTGTTACTGTCATAGTATCATGACCAAGCTCTTCTGTTCTGCTTTCCCAGGCTATAAATGCCTCCAGGGTACCAGAAGGCAGAAGAGATCTTTGGATTTTCAGAAGCGAATGTCAGGAATTGGTATGTCTGCCCATCTGGGTGAACTGAAAGGCTTAGCAGGGGGAGGCAAAGGGATCTGGCTGGGATCTAGGGGGCAAGAAGTGATGGGATAGTAAAGGATACCAAGATATCCATAGTCCCACTTCTTGCATTAAGTGACATAACCTAGCACAAGTGTGTATCTTATGCCATGTGACCTGATGCATCATTTATTAAAACAACTCAAAAAACAAAAGCAAAGAGTGGCCCGGCTGCAAATGGAAACTAATTCACCAGTTTATAATCCCAAATGTGAAGTACTTCAACTAGATATCATGTCATGGAATCAGTCATGGCTTTAAAGTTTTTCAAAATTATTTATATGGCCAGAAAATATTTTATAGATCCTATTTTTTTCCTTGACATTCTGCTTTGAAGTTGTGCCAGCTTTGGTACTTTGTGCTCCAATTAAGAGAAGAGCTAGTGTAATATTTGATCTAAATTTAAAAAAAAAAAAAAGTTTAGATAAATTGTTATTTCCTTGCCAGAAGACGTGAAGGCTTGAAGCTGGGATCTTCCTTTTTGAAATCTTCCAATTTTGAAATTGGTCTCTTTATTCAAGAATGAGAACACTGCCATGGCTATTTCTATCAAGATATCTAATTCCAGTCTGTCAAGGAGGCGTCTTTAATTCACAGTCTGAATTTGAAGAGAAAGCTTAGAATAGAATATCTAGGATGCCATAGGGCTCATGCTTTCCTCCTTTGTTTGTGGACTGTTTTTAGAATGGAGAAGAGGTCCCCGGCTGAAGGTAGACTGTTGCAATAGCAACTAACGTTAACTGCAAAGAATGACAGGAATGAGCACAATGAACACCTTTACGCTTATTGCTACTTCCACAGCACTAATTCTGGGCTTTAATTATATTGCAGCCAGCAAATATCAAAACACTGATCTACAAAAATGCTGTGAAGATGGAATGAAATTAAATCCCATGAGGTTTTCTTGTGCGAAAAGGCAAACAAAGGTGGCTCGCTCCCCCAAATGCAGAAATGCCTTCCAGGACTGCTGTGAGAAAGCCACAGCCCTCAGAAAGGCGGCAAAGCGGAGGATCAGAGTGGGCTTGGCACGATGTAAAGAACAGTAGCGTGCAACCGTCTACAGAAAAATACCCTTCATATGGTGGGAAGGGAGGGTTAAGGGGCATTTAATGCTGTGGGGCCGGCGGGGAAGTTTTCACATCAATGTTTCACTAAGCCCCGGTATAGTGCAACACCCACACACCATTGCATCTTCGTAACTGTACACTGTGAAGGTGGGAGTGGGACGGGATAACTTTTTGGGATGAGAAAAGGCAGGGATTGCTTTAGCTACCGTTGGCTCCAGAACAGCCTTATGGAGGAGCTGTCGGCCCCTCCCCGCACCCCAGCAGGCTGCAAACAGCAGAGCAGAGAAGGGGGTGGTTGTCTGCATTCAAGGCTCTGAGTGGTCTTGGATTCATGACTAGTTTATTAGTGGTACTACTGTTACACCACCTGAGTACCTCCAAAACACTGCCTCATGAGAAGGGACCACTTCCGCCAGGGGCAATTTTGTCTCTTTCTTCCTTTCTTCTCCCCAAAGTCTATCTCTGATCACACAAGAGCTCATGTCACAAAAAAAATATTTCGTGTTGAAAATGACCCCATTCTAAGTGTAATTTCTGCTACCATTTTTCTCAGAGCTCCCCTTTCATGCTCTGTCTGTCACAAACATGGGACGGTGGGAACATCTTTGCTACACATTACTAACGGGGAATATTTTCTTGTTTGGTAGCGTATAGTTATTGAACTTCGAAAGAGGAATTATTCTTTTGTTCAATGACAATCTTTGATCATTGCTTCTCTTTTTCCAGCATTTTTTTTTAATGCACAAGATGAAACCCAGATGCAGTTTTTTCATACAGAGTATTTTTCATGCTATTTTTCTCTGACAAACTGACTCCTTGCAAGACAGTCCTCCAAAGACTTCAGAACAGAAACCCCACTCTTGTTTTACAGACTATGATGACCATGAAGAAGTGTTCGGTGAAACCTCTCTCAACTTGCGCAGTTATTTTCCTGAAAGCTGGTGGTGGAATTTTGAAGAAGTGAAAAACCCTGGAAACCATAGGTACTGTATTACCTGACTAGGTGAATATGTCTAAATTTGTACAGTAAAATGTATAAAAATATCAGCTTTATGTGTTATCTGATACAGAGGACTTCAGAATATTTGCAAGTACTTTGTCTCCACAACTGAGGGAATATTTTTTTCCCTTACGATACTCAAACTTCAGCAAATTACAATGTTTACATTTTATGCATCCTTCCTAATACATTTTATTTTGTGTTTCTTAGTGTAGAAAACTTTGCTCCTGACTCTATAACTACCTGGGAAGTTCAGGCAATAAGCATATCTCCCCAAAAAGGTATAAGTATTGGGTATTTTATTTGGTTTCTTTGTACAGATGAATAGAGAATATATATTTTTTAAAACAGAGATACAATGTTTTGTTGTCAGAGTGAGACAGTCTGTACTGAAAAACACAAAGTGTTTTGATGATGACATTTACTCCTCTCTTTTATGCCATATTAAAGCCCAGCTAGAATTTAAGGGATAGATACATATTTATAAAAACAACATGAAGTGGGCTCTGAAGGAGGATGGATTGTACAATCAAAACCATCTCCTGTCAAATTGATAAACCATCTCATTTTAGCTTCCATATGGCCAGGAAGCCACAAGAAAGGTAGCAGTAATAACACCACTTTTATTTTAATACTTCTGGGAGTGAGTTCTGGCCATCTCAGAGAAGCATGAAAGTTTGTGGTCTCTGGAAAGCTAGAGAAGAGAAGAGAAGACCCCCAGGAAACTAGCAAAGGATGAGCAAGGGCTGGACACCAGAGAGTCCAGGTTCCCAAGTGCTGCTCTCTGGGAGCTCCTGGGGGTTGACCAGGACCATGCAGGAGGGACAAAGGGTCCACCTGGTACCGCCCACTCCCCTTTGGAAAGGGAGGCTCATCCAAGGGTTCAGTGATGGTCATGAAGTTTATTTACAGAAGGCAAAGAAAGGTCATTGTGTTTTAAATGTGGCCTCTGCAGGAAAGCTGGGCCACATTTCACTCGCAAAAGCTACAAACACTCCTGCCAAATTTTACCTATCAAAAACCACGGCAGTGACTCCAGAGGGCAAATATCATCTACCCATGAGATAGGTCTCTAGCGCAGGTGAGTTGAGATGCTTTCTGGATATGCCTGTCTCCCTCTCCTGCTCTTGACCTCGGGGAAGCCCGGGCAATGAGTTTTGATTAGACATTTAACTTTTTATCAGCTGATGTTAAGTGTGTAATTCTCAACTCTGTTTTTTTCTCATCCCAGGATTTTGCATAGCTGACCCTCACACCTTTGCAGTTTTCAAAGACTTTTTTGTATCCCTGAGATTACCATACTCAGTCAGACGACATGAACAACTAGAAATAAAAGCAGTGGTTTACAACTATCTGCCCAACGATCTCCAGGTAGTATTGCCACCAACTGCCGTGCTATACACATCTAGCTAGCTAGATGTATAGCTGTGTAATAATTTAATGTAAATGTCCTAGCCACCTTTCAGTGCCCTCCTACAACCCAGACACCACACTCCCATTTTGAAAGTCTCCCCAAGGACAGGATCCAGTTCTACTTGCTAATCAAACTTACTGTATAAAACAGGTTTTATTTACCATATTACACAGCCAAATTCCTTGTCTTTGGGTATGTCTTCTCCCCTTTCATTGAAGCAACCAGCTACATTTTTGCTGCCTGCCAATCTGGGCAACACCCAGCTGCTGATAAAGCAGGTACACAAGATACAGAGGTAAATTATGAGCCTACAATCCAATATGCTAGCCACAAAATTCATCGTGCATACAATGCAAAGCCACTTTTTGTCTGCATGTGACACCTATCCAGCTCTGCATATGGCCACAGTTGTCACTGGGTTTAGGGCCTCCATCATCCTCAGGCTGATGCTCTTTTTTTCATCTCTTCATCTTTTCTCTCAGCCAGCTCTGCTTGACCAGCATCTTCTGAACTGTTGAATGGTGTAGAGCTGGGATGTATAAAAATGTACTATCCTTCTTACTTCCCTGTAGTTCAGGGATAGGCCAAAACTATATTGCAAATTCAGAGTAATGAAGAAATACTAGCTGATTTACCTTCACAGCCCTAGTCAATGTAGATGAATGTTAACAGACCATAGGGCCACAGAACAATTTAGGCTGGAAGGGACCTCCAGAGGTCTCTAGTCCAACCTGCTGCTCAGACCAGGTCCAGTTAGAGCAGGTTGTTCAGGGCCTTGTCCAGTCAGATATTGAATATCTCCAAGGAGGGAGACTCCACAAACTCTTTGGACAAACTGTGCCAGCATTTGATCACTTCTTGGTGAAAAAGTTTTCCCATTTTATAAACGGAGAATAGTAAATTCAAGGCAGCAAAGTGAAAAACACTTTCTGTCTTGCAAAATGTCTGCATTGCTATTTCCTTTTTAAGCAAAAGCTAGTCTCCTGTTATACCTGTTTTTCATTTCTCATTCTTATCTAGACATGGTGGAGCTGGAATATTTTTTCCTGTGTGGTGATGCACTAAACCTGCTACAGGCACTGCCTTGTTCCCGCAGGTTATAGTGACGATGGATGCAGTGAAGGGGCTGTGCACCGCAGAGGCGACGGAGAAGGCTGTGCAGCTGACACTGGCGGCTAAGGGGAACTCCGCAACAGCAGCCTACTTCTCAGTTGTCCCTCTGACTGTGGGAGAAATTCCAATTACTATTACTGCTCTCGACACAGTTTCTGGGCACACTGATAGCATTAGGAAGAACCTCAATGTTGTGGTAGGTATAACTGGCTGAGGGCAGGCACTTCATGAATATGTGTTTCTCCTCAAATATAACATTCACTAAGTGTGGAGCTCTTGTGGACGGAGTGAAATCATAGAAACATAAGGCTGGAGGCAATCTCAGGAAACCTGTTTCTCAGCAAGGATTGAGCTATAGCATGGGGAAGAAATTTAACCCTGTGGTGGGCTTGTGTGTAGTGTATATGGAAAGAATTGTTCTCTATGGCAAAAAGGCAACCTTCTACCCATGACATAGTGACAACTTCCTTCATGCAGTCAGTGCCCATCTCGTAATCTTTCACTTCTACCTGCTTCATGAACATTTACAAAAATTCTTTTTCCCTTATGAAGCCAAGATTGAAGATGTCCATCTAGCAATGTTTTGAGAAGGGAATACTCTCTGCTAGTCATAAAGTTAAACCCTATTTTATTCCTTCTAGTTAATGGATCTTCAGTGTTAACAATTGCATAGGTAAAACACATACAGGCAAACAAAGATGTTGTATTGATGTTTAATACCTTAGTTCACTTTCAAAATGGTGAAAGATGACTTTTCAAGAGTCAGTGCTGACCAGCACGGACTCATTACAGCACACAAGTAGCCCACTGAGGGCTGTTTTCAATCCACACAAAAAGTGCAAAATATGAATCCTTGCACCATTAATGTCAGGGGATAGCCATGTAGGTAAAGATAAGGCATGGGATGCTGGGAACCTGCTGTTATTACAGGCCATAACTTTTCTAGAGATAGACACAGTCTCAGAGTTCAATGCTACACCAAAACACTAAAAGTGTCTGTAAAAATAGAAACCATAGGAAGAGGGATGTGTGGAAATCAGAAGGAAAAAAGTCTAAGTTTTACCAACAAGATGAACTCAGAACTTGGGATTTCATAACCAAAACACTAAAAGTGTCTGTAAAAATAGAAACCATAGGAAGAGGGATGTGTGGAAATCAGAAGGAAAAAAAGTCTAAGTTTTACCAACAAGATGAACTCAGAACTTGGTGGATTTCATAGATGAGAGGTTTATAAAAGTGAGTCCACCTGTGAACTTGACTTGCACGGCTCACAAAACTGAGAATAAACTTTGAAGTTTAATTTTTCTGGGTTAGTTTTGGTTAAAGGAATTTCATCCAGGGAAATATGTCAATAATAACAAAAAAAAGTCAGTACAGTTTATTAGTATTTCAAGTGGGAGACCGAAATTCTGATTTGAAGCTTCAGTTTTACCTGGAGAGAAATCTCACTCCAAAATAACTTATTTCTGCCACCTGCTGGTCTAGCGCAAGGGCGGAGATCGCGGCTTTCATGCAGCTTAATTTCAGGTGTGAGTGCTTGCAGAAGTTTTGACTTTTCTTTCCTCAATTGTACAGGCTGAAGGTATTTTACAGAGAGAAGAAAAGACCATTTGCGTTAACAGTGGCTGTAAGTTACACAAAATAATTAGATATAGATGAGGTTTGGGGTAGGGACAGGGGGTGTGAAGTCTGTTATGAATATCTGATGGGTGCGGTGAAATACTTCATAAAGTACAAACATTGCTTTGGTTGACCAGAACTTGTCACAAATCTCTTCATCCAGTACACAGCAAAAGACTCAGGAAAGAAAAATCATTTAATTCTAAATGTTCAGAATTTATTTGTATTACTTCTGTGTTTCAAGGTAGCATTCTTTAAATATTAAGTAGGCATCTATTTCATTTACTAATGGGTCTTAAAAGGTATTAAAAACAAGCCTTATTTCAAGCCAAAAAACCATTGTTGATGATTGAAAATTAAATCAATTTAAGAAAGATAAGTATATTTCTTTTCATAAATTTCCATTTAATGTTTCTGATAACATTTCTGTCGTAACTGCCATCAGCTGTGAGATGTTTAATGAAAAGCATGTTCTAAAATTACACTGTATATTTTTATGTTTAAAGAGTCTGGATGTAGATCTCTATTTACTATTTATTTACAGTGAAGTCCCTTACACTGGACCTGGACAGACCATCTGATATGGTACCGGGTTCTGATAGTCGCGTCTTTGTTAGCCTGAAAGGTAAATGTAATTTTTTGTCAATAACTTCTCCATAGGTGACAAGAGACATGTCCCTTTGTGCTGCTCATTCCTGAACGTCTAGTCTCCATTCCCTCCTAGTTTTTCTGCTATGACTCAAATGGTCTGTGCTACATGCCCAGGTCATGAAACAACCCCAAGGCTGGGCCAGTACCTTTCCTCTTTCTAGTTACTCCTTCTCATGTGTATTGGATATAACAGCCTTATGCAGTCCATCCTGCCTCACTGTGCCCAGGCTAACTTTATGGGAAGGCCAGAGGAGAAGGGGAGAGTTCACGTTCTCTAATAACCCCACACTGCATGTAGGTCTGTAGAAAACTGCTTTAGTCTTCAGAAAAAAGGATGCCAGACTCTGATGTATAAGTTCTGGAAAGTTCTGTTTTTCTAAAGAGAAGATATGTACAGTCATATATTCCTTTAATCAAATAATTGTATACATGTATATATACTCATGCATACGTATTTTAAAAACATCTACTAGCAAGTACTGTTATTAATGATAAAAACATTTTTTCCCAGAAAATGTAAAATAATGCATTCTTGACACAAAGGCTATTGGCTTCCATTTCAAATCCCTGTTCTAAAGTATGGAGATGCTTGAATTCATCAAATGGGAAAATTGCAGAGAGGAAAAAAGAAAAAAAACTCTTCACAAAATGTTTGGTATGATTAAGGCACTATCTTTTTGCCCTCTGTGGGAGGATCAGGTCTGGTTTGACAAGATTTTTCCAGCCTGAACCTGAAGCACCAGTCTTTCCCCCTTTCCTTGCTTTCCTGGCTCCAGTAGCCTCAGGACTCTTTCTCCTCCATGCTCCTTCACTGCCCCAGCCTCCTTTCTCCAGTCTTCCCAGGGCCTGGCACCTCATCCTTGTTCTTCTCCAGCTTTACAAAGTCTTAAGTAGCTGAAAACAGTGAGAAGTATTAGGCCACGCTGGAGTGTCAACCTAAAGTTAGTATCACCTTTCTTCATGTTACACCAGACAGCTTTAAATACGATAAGTACTATGGCTTGTGTTTTTTACAACAGGGAATATTATGGATGAGTCTGTCGAAAATTGTCTTAGTCTCAGTGGAGTTGAGAAACTTATTCGAGTGCCCACAGGCTGTGCAGAGCAAACAATGGTGAAAATGGCCCCTGCAGTCTACGCTATTGAGTACTTGGATGCCAGTGAGCAGTGGGTGAACTTTAATGCTGAACGGAAGGAGGAAGCCATTAGCATGATTGAAAAAGGTACACAGAAAAAAAAAAAAGAGACCAACCAACCAACACAGTCTTTGCTATCCTTTTGCATTGCACTAACCATTGCTACTTGTCAAAAGCATGAGCGTTATCTTAACAGAGCCACGCAGAAATGCCTCTGACAATCTGCAGACAGACATGAGAAACAGAACTGGTGAGGAGGATTTAGGTGACTAATTGCCTACTTCTGACATTGTACAGTATTGACATTCATAGTCCACCCTCTTTCTTGCCTAATTTAGAAGCAGAAAGTAAAATCTGAGCTGGTCAATGTCAACTCTTTTCAGAGTAAATGGACAGCAAAGGCCAGTTGATCATTTCCTCCTAATGTAGATGTGCAAAATAGGTCAAGACGAATCATGTCCTAAAAATGCTTATTTCTCCCCTCGGATCAGAGACAGTGCTTAGGATGGCCAGCTGGGATGTAGACATCTCTGCTGGAGATGTCTGTAGTTGACAAGAGGAGTATCACTAAAACTCCCAATGGTAACCATGATATTAACACTTTCTCTTCCACACACCTGTATTTATTACATGAGCTAGAATGACTCCAACAGACTTGGACCAACCCAGGGAGGGAGTTTCCTTAGGGAGAGGACAGCTGCAAGGCTGCTTCTTGAAGAGCCCACTCCAAGACATGATCCAAAGCTGGTGTTAAATGTACAGCAAGGCCAGAACCACAGCACGTGGCAGCGGAGGTGTTGCAGCTCACAAGGACTAACATAGAGCCCAAGAGTTATCAGTATTGTAGCAGGTACAGCTGATCTTTCTAACTGTAGTGGTGTGCACATGGCATAAAGCAGTGTAATGCACCTGTCTTCATGATCTTCAGACAACATGTGGCACACATTTCATCAGTGAAAAATAAGGGTGTAAATAGGAATTAAAAACATTCTAACAGTTGCTGAATGGAGGTCTTTGCTTATTTATCTAAGATTGCCTAAAGTGACATGAGATCCTGCTGATGAGTATTTGGTATTATCAGCAGCATTTAGTCCCTATGTTATACTTTTATTGATTCTTATCAAAGTTCACCAGGGTAGAAAATGAGTTGTGTGGCTATGATACAGACTTTGTCAAGATAATAGCAGTCAAGATCAGAGGCCACAACTCATGATTTCTAAGCCTATGTCTGACCCAAGAGATGATGTTTTGTATATTTTTTGATTCCACGCACCATAAAGTCAACAGCTTGAAAAGTTGTCAGTAATGGAAAATAAGTTTCCCAAGATTCACTACACAGAAAATGCTTTGTAACTACAGATACCTGCAGTTTTCAGGTTATTCTCATGGCTCAATTAAGTCAAACAAGACAGAGCACGTTCTAAGCCTAGTGCTTTTTCTGTGTCAAAGGCCTGCTGACCCAGTCATTTCCTCCTTAATGTACCAGTGAACACCTCCATGTACTCCTCCACTAGTCAATACTGAACATGTCCATGTTAATACAAGTGATGTATGAAAATGCCCAAGAAATATGTGTATTCTCTGAACAGTTATGTGCTGTCCTGTTCATGCAGGTTATGCTAGACTGCTTGAGTTTCAGAAGGTGGATGGCTCCTATGGAGCATTTAAAACAACCCCCAGTAGTGTATGGTAAGTGTATTTTTTGTTGGTTTTTTTTTTTTTTCCAAAATACCTCTATTATCATTTGATGCATCACAAGTTTTTCTGAGGGATGGATTTTCAAAATCTGGTGGGCATGGTGTTGCCTGTATATTTTTGTCATGGATAGTCAGCCATGTAAGTCTCTGAGCATGTTTAGTCCTTGATGAAGGAGATTTATACTAAGCCACTGATTATTTTGCATTTGCCACAGAGTAGAAATGTTCACGGTGATGCTGAGTGATAACTCCCTAGGTTCCAGTGAGTGCACTGTATTGAATATGAGTCTATGTACAAAATCAGTATGTTTCTTTTCCTGTCAATATACTCTTCTATAAATATATGTCAGCACAAGTTTGGAACATTTTCTTCTGTGCAGGTTAACTGCATTCATTGTTAAAGTACTCACAAGGTGCAGAGAATACATTAATGTCCAAGACAGTCACATACGCAACTCGATTTCCTACTTGATTAATCAACAGCAGGCAGATGATTCATTCCACGACCATCACCCAGTATTGGACAGGACTATGCAGGTAGGTCATATGTATTTAGAAGAATCTGTTGCACATTTAGGGCTGCTAGGGATTGAAAGGAATGTTGTGAGTTGTTGAGTAACAAGAAATGTATCTAAAAAAAAGACATCTGTAATGTAAGGATTACAAAATCTGTAACGTAAAATGAATTTGTTAAAAGGTCTGTTATGTCAGAGGCGCATAACTAGCACTTCACCACCTTTATCTTTTGATCCAGTCCTAGATAATTTTGCAGCTGACCTATGCCTCTAGACCACTTAGAAAATTAATTCTGAGATCTTTATGCTTTGTAAAAATTTATGCCTTTTATTGCCAAAGGCAACAGAGCCATAGAATCGTAAGTTAGTTTTGAAGAGACCTCCAGTGGTCATCTAGTCCAACCCCTGCTCAGAACAGGTCTAGTTAGACCAGATTGTACAGGGCCATGTCCAGTTGAGTCTTGAATACCTCTAAGGGTGGGGATCCCACAGTGTCTCTGGGTAACCTGTTTCAGTATTTAACCACTCCCATAGTGGAAAAAAAAAAAAAAATCTTAATACCTAATCAGAATTTCCAATTGCATATGTTATTCTACATATCCCTTATAAGTGTCCAGAAACACAAAACTGTTACACTGTCCATGCATCTAGGATATGAAAATAATGTGCATCTTCCAAAATTCATTGAAAATGCAGATACCTTTGTAGTGATCTTATACCAAAAAAAAAAAAGTATTAATTTTATTAATGATCTTTGGAAAAACACTAGTGATGCTTTCATCCTCAAAGCCAGTTCCACAGTTGATGTAACACTGTTGGGGAAAAAAAAAACAACTCAAGAAATGGCCAAAAGTTTTTTTGACCTGTGTTGATGCTGAGATATTTATCTTCTATTTTACGTTTGCTTCCAGAGCTGTGCATGATAATTTTGTCGAGAGACTTAAGTCTTTCCAAGCAAGCAACCTATCCTTCTCCTAAGGATAAACATTAGGGGCTGAGTGAAGGAGAAGGTTGTTGTCAAAGGTTGTTGTCAAATGTTGCTGAAGATTGTTGAAGATCCTAAGGTTGTTGTCAAAGGAGGGCATGAGCAAAAGAATCACAAAGAAGAATAGGAATGAAAATGCAGATCTTCGGGGAAAAAAGCTAATGAGGGCACTGTGTTTAGTTTATTAAGAAGAGGAATAAGAAATGATCTATTAATGGTGTATAAATACCTTTACAAGAGAAAAGCTCTGTGGGTTAGAGGGCTCTTTAGTCTAGAGGGAGTAACAGAGAAACAGGGGGGAAAAAAACTACTAGTGCTTGGAAATTGAAGCCATGAATATTCCAATGAGAAATTGTAGATTTTTAACTTTAACTTAAATAATTAAATATTTTATTACCAGATGAAGGACGTAGCGTGTTCCTAATCTTTTAACATTGTTTAATGCAAACTGGCTGCCATTGTAGAAGATATACTTTAGGCGGACACAAATTATTGAGCAAGATTAAAGGGTAAAACTACATGGTCTGTGGTCAGATGGTTTGACAAGAAGGTCCCTGACTTCATGAAAAGTGATTTTCTAAATTTAATCATAAGCATATACATGTACATTTAACTTTTGCTTTTCATGCTTCATCTTTCAGGGTGGCATTGGGTCAGCAGAAGAGGATTTGGCTTTGACAGCCTTTGTAACTATAGCATTACAACAGACTCTACAGGTCTACGAGTCACCTGATGTGGTAGGAAGCCTGACTGTTTATCTTTTAGTCTGAAGGCTATTGCACAATGGCATGTCCACCCTACTTTCTTAAAGTACTGCAAATGAGGAGGTAAAAGTCTGTTTACCTCTGTGGTGGATAGGAAAAGATGCCGTGGCCTAATGTACAACAAGGCGTTTCGAGCTACACACTCCATCATCAATGGCTTTAATCACTAAGCAAAAACTATTAAAATTGTGTCAAAAATGACTACAGTGAAGTATTTTAATTTCCTAGTACTCTCACCAGCAATAACAGTTAGTAGGTCTGAATGACCTTTTCAAATGGATCCATTCTGTTTTCACAGGTAAAAGTGATTAGAGGAGCAGTGGCTTACATGAAAAATCAACTTTCAAGTTATACTAACTGCTATTCTACAGCCATCACTGCTTATGCTCTGACGCTTGTGCAGTCTGATAGTGAAGAAGCCCAGTTTGTGAAAGAAAAATTAAGGGGCTGTTCTGTTTTTGATGCAGGTACTGGTAATCATTCTTAAAATTCAGTTAGAAAGCTCTTTTCCTAATTAAAGTACTTTGAGCACTCTTATATGAACAAACCACATTCAAGTAAATGAAGACCGTTTAATTTTATAGAAGCATGTATGTATATGTGTAATATACTTAATGATTTAAATTACATAATCAAATATTCCAATGTCAAAATTGTAAGATGTAATTTGTATAATTAATATCACTATAAAGTAACAACTTAGCATTGTGAAGTTTGGATCATGATCTTATCTGATACTGGAATTGGAACAAAACCATGGTAAAAAGTCATTTACCTTTTCTGCTTAACTTGCTGCCTACCAAGGTTTCCACACCACTAAAGTGCATTAAAAAAAAAAAAAAAAGTCCAAGCCAGCTGAGAAAGAAGAAACTTTTGATGGGTAATAGGAATGAACAGCTACATCTGGGAGTAGTCCAGACTGGTATTTGTGCTCAAGACAGGAGGTGTCTTTTCCATCCCACCTGTTTTCAAAGCCCCCCGCCAGTTCCGAGTGCTTTGTTCCAGCTCCACATGGATGTCACCTCTTCCCTGCCCCCACCCTGGTGTGTGGCTGTGGTCAGTGCTGAGTCAGTTGGTTGTGTGGCTGCACTGCCACGCTATTAATTTCTCCCAATTCATTTGGTAAATACATTATGGTTTAATAGCCATAGTTTAAGCATAGGGAATATGCTTCTCCTTAATCAAGACTGGACTTACGGGCATAGTTAATACTATTATCTCTTGGGGACCACCAGACACAGTGCTACCATGCCATCAAATAGACATCGCTGTACAAGGGGATCATTAGACTGTGATGGTTGGATAAGTCAAAATTGAAAATTGTGGGCTTCCTTTTCCATTATCTCTGCTTCCCAACTGATTTGTTGCTCTCATGACAGCATCTGTGTCTTGTGGTTCCTCAGCGCTATGACATGAAATATCTACTGTGTAGAACAATAGTCATTTCTGGCAAATGTCTTTACCAAGGGGATTCAAGACTAAGTTATTCTTGCAGCAAAGCAGCAGCGCTACTGGGGAAATGGCAACGATGCAGTCTCGGTGGAAACCACTGCCTATGCATTGCTTCAAACATTGCTCCTGAAAGACAAGGAGTACGCAAGGCCTGTTGCTACGTGGCTGACGGAAAGAAGGAACTATGGTGGAGGATACTGCTCTACACAGGTGCCTGACCACCAGTCCAGGTGGAGTTTCAGGGGGAGGGAAGAAAACAGAAGCCACATAAAGACTTTTTCATTTAGTTTTGAAAGCATCGTAACAGTTAATCCTGAACTTCTTTGGTGTATGAAGCACTAAAGATTTTGGCTCATTAATAAAATATGGGCCAAAATAAAATAGTTATAGGCCAGCAAAGATTCTTTGTCTTTATGAAAACTTATGATAATCAAAGGTCAGACCTCCAGTGGTTTTAGGATTTTAATGCTAAAAGAAGAAGCTGAGAAATGAAATGAATAGTCTGTGCAGGTAGGAACAGACAGATACAGGAGAACTTCAAAGCAGCAAAAAACATAAAACTGAAGAATAGCTCCAGGTGACCTATCATGTCATCTTACATATTATTGAAATAACTTGGCATAATTTTTGCATTTCTTTCTCGCCTAGGACACAGTGGTGGCCCTAGAAGCTCTGTCAGAATACAGCATACAGACATTGAACACTGCTTCCACCAACCTGACTGTAAAACTGGGAACACCTGGAAGACAAAAAGACTACAGTATTACTCTGACTGATACTGATGAAGTGATTCAGAAGCAGCTAGAGGTACACAACCATCCATTGTTTCAAGCTTTTTTTCCTCAAACTGGAGAAACATTGGATCATCTGGCCTAGGTTTTCTCAAGTTAAGCAATCATGATGTAGCTGGTTTATAATATTTTTAATAATTTAATCTGTAAAACAACAGAATCTTTTTAAAGAAAACAAATTCAACAGATGCTTAGCAGCACACTTAGAGGCCCTTTCCTGCCTCTTCAAGGGCTTTGGTGACGTGAACCTCCCCCAATAGTGAAGAGCAGCCAGGAGCCCAAGTCTTGCTAGGGAATGAGGAAGAAGGGAATATTCTGATATTCAGTGTGTTGGGACCTGTGAAAATGTCAAATCCAGGCTACAGAGGAGAGAGTGAAGTTGGGAAAATATGTCTCCTGGGCCCCAGAACAGCAGAGTAAGATGCATCAGCCCAGCACATTAAAAATCTTATGAGACTTGAGGTCTCATAACTCCTTCCATAGCTAAAGGTTTTCCCTACCCCAGTTCTGAGGCATAAAGGCATAGAAGACCATCAAGATCGCAGGAAAACAATAGATCAAATGCTGAGCACAGACTAAATCTCTTTTTTTTTTTTTTTTTTTTTCCCCTCTTGGT
>NW_008794446.1:1624269-1641804 GCF_000699145.1 Aptenodytes forsteri | reverse complement strand
TTGTGGGCCACATTATAATCCGTTTTTTTTTTTTTTTTTTTTCCCCTCTTGGTTTGCAGTTTGAACTTGGGAGAAAACTTGAAGTGTCTGTCCACGGCAGAGGAAATGGGACAATGAGTGTAAGCTGTAAATCAGAAAGTCAGAGTCCAACTGGACTTCTTTTAATCCCTTTTTGAAAACAGAGTGAGAAATAACTTGCCATGGCTTCATCCTTTGTGTTCCTTCCTCCAAATTTCTAAAATTCGGGGCCTATGGACTGCCCTGATGGGAAGTCAATTTTTCGTGTTTTTTAACTTTAAGTCCATGAAATGTCAATGCTAATAGAGGTGGCTGGAGTTTGAGAGACCCCTTTGTGGTTGGGAATGGAGAGTTATCTCAAAGGTCCCATGATATTTGTGATTTGCACATGGGACCTCTCCTGCTTCCACCCACGGCAGTCCTCTGTGACTAGTCTGTGCCTCTGGGAGACCGGTGTTTCTCTCCACACTCCCATATCCCGTCAACATTTGCTGAAGTCCTGGATGAGTAAATCCCTTGTCATTTAAATTCTATTTTTAGCAATTCGCTGTTTGTGTATTCATCTTAGATATTAAAAGTGTACTGGTCTTCTGAGCTGAAGAACAACACGTGTAATGATTTGATTTTGACAGTGGAAATGGAAGGGAGCATTCAATACTCCGGTGAGTGAAAAGGGAAAGTGACACCTTTGGCCAACTGCTAATAATACCTAATGGCTTTCCAGCCCTGGAAAGTGGGAATATATTAATGAAAATGAGGAAAGAGAGAGGCCTCGGAACCCTGCCTAGCCATTGTTGCATTCAGTTTATAAATATTTTTTTGTAGTTTAATAACTATCTGAGTGACTGTAGGTGCAGAGGGAACCTAACAGATACACAGGTACTATTAGTAACTCTTCTTTGTTATTGGGAGGAGAGCGCAGTAAATTCCCTTCCTGGCTGCCATACGGGGAAAGCCCAGCTCAGTTCCCTGGATAATAAGGGTCCTACCACGTGGCCTTAAAAATTCTTTGGGACAGACCTGTCATAGGTATTTTCATATGAGCAAGACGGTGTTTTCCGTCCCCTGAAGTGTGTATTCATCCTGCTCTCTGCTTATGTCTGCATTTTTTTTCTGTTTGAATAGCTAACTTTTGGAGGCAGGGATCGTCCTTTACATATCTATGCATAGCCTAAACCCCATTCTTAGCTAGATCTGTTGGCTACTCTTACTATGATTATCCCTAAAATTTTAACTCTGAATGAATTGGAAATACTGAGATGGTATACAGCAAACTTTTATAAAACCCATAGAGATGGCATGACTGCCCACTGGTATTTATCATTATACAAAAAGGAGCCAAATTACCAGGTCCTCAGTCAAATTTGTGCATGGATGATCATGTCTGTCACCTCCAGAAGCTGCATACTCTGATGAAAACGATGATTATGAGGGCTTGATTGCTGCAGAAAACAGCGCGTTTGAGCCACTGCCTGAAATAGAGTGGTTTGATATCCACAGCAGAAGGAAAAGGGATGCGATCTCTCCCAGTAAAGCACAATCGCTGCAGTACAAAGTCTGTGTCAGGTAGGTCTGCAAGATCAGCTCTTCATTAGGAAATGCATTCATTTTTGTTTGTAATTCTTCTTGGTCATCCTCTTCATATCCGCAAGCTCGGCATCCAACCTGGTGATCTTCTGTGAGTACACATACACGGTGAGTCTGCATCCTCTCTCCCATGGCAGGAGAAAAGGTTTCCGCACAATGATTTAGATGGTTTACATAGATCTCAAATGTCCATTGCAGATTCTGCCCCATCAAACTCTGGGGAGACTCTAAAGCGCCTGGCTGGCTAATCATTTGAAAGGAGTCTTTTATTAAATAAAGTATATACAGTTGGAATATAGTAATAACACATTTACAGAGTTTCATTGCTTTCTGGAGAGATGCTGTTACTTCCTTCATGGTCACACTCTGGCCTCATAAAAAAGAAAAGATGTCTACTACTATTTGAGGGAGGAGAGGAGGCAGAAGGGATACCTTATTGTGGCAATCAAGAAATAGACAAGGGCAGAGCTAGTGAGAAAGAAAGCCTCCCGTGCAGAATAACACTGAAACATCTGCTTTTGCTCCCTTTCACAGTCTGGCAGGGGTCGCAGAAGCACAAAGTGGAGGCGGTGCTGATTTCCCCTTCTAGAGAGGAGCAGGGTGACAGAAGCAGGTTTTGCTCCCCAGTAGAATTTAGCGTTTCCACTGACTTTTGACAGACCCTCGGAGGCAGTGCTTTTTATCCCCCCTCCCAGACAGCAGCAGGAATAATGGCAGGGGAGGTCTGGAGTTACCCTAATTCCCAGGTTTCGCTCTCCCTAGTTAAATATGTATTCAGTGAATTATCTGCTGGCTGAAGCATCGTTTTCGCCATTAATTGCTATGTAACATTTGTCAACTATCAGATCCGCCATTCTGCAGGACATTGCTGAGTGTTAGGGTGAGGCTTAAACAATGACGTGAAGCTCCCTTTGTTGTAGTTAAGACACAGGGGAAAAACTGAAGGCACTGACTACATCACCATACTGCTTCCCTGCACTGTGCTACATCCCTTATGAGGAATGGAGGGTGCCAAAATGAAAGTTTCTGAAGTACTGTTAAGTGTATGTCGAATATCTTATGGCAAGGCACCCCATGTGAGTGCAGAAGAACCTCATTATCCAGCAATGACACAACTACCTGATTTTTGAGAAGTGGAAGTAGAAAAGATTGGAAGTCCAATATATATGCCTAATGGATAGTTAAAGCAATGTGGATTTTTGCCTTGGACAGCAAAGGTGATGTAAATTTGACTTTGTCCATGAAGAATTTGGATAAGCTCATTTCCTAGCTCCACTCTGTAGGTAATAAAGAACAGACACATTGTCAGTGCAGTTTACCTTCCCTATCTTCAACAGTGCTTCTATGGTGGGATGAACTGTCCTTTGAAGGTGATTGTTTCTGCCTATCAGCTATAAAGCCTAGATTACAAGCTCAGGCAAGACACCTGGGTTTTGGATGACCATTTGACTAGTTTAGATGACTAATTTTGCCTCATGACTCTTAATGAGATAGGCTGCTAATTTCCAAATTAAAATCCACTTAGGAAAGTTAAGTGGAGCAGAACGTTTTGTTTCACCATTAGCAAGCCTGAAGAGCCAAACTCTTCAAACAAAGCTGGCTGTTCGGTGCAGATGTTCACTGCTGATGGTCTCCCTTATAAAGGTCCACAGGTTCCAATACACCAAAGATGTCCCTGGTTGATCTCTCTCTGCTGAGTGGCTTGGAGCCTGACACAAAGGATCTCGAACAGGTTAGAAACACACTTTTCTGTGCAATCTTTTATAGCCTTTTCTATAGAAAATTTGTCTTTGGAAACCTTTCCAAAGTCCACAGAATAAAGAAGGGAAAACAGATTTTGGATAGATATATTTTTATTATTCTTGTTCTGATAAAATATTCACTGAATATATGCAAGGAATGAAAATCTTGTGGTGAACAGAATTCAGCCTTCTTAGTCCCTTGTAACAGAAATTAGGCTAAGTCTCAGGAGGGCGCTTAAATACGTGCCTGTCCTTACACATATTGCTGTCCCCACTGGCACTGCTGTCTCGCGACATGCCAGGACAGCACATCCTGTGCTTGTAGGGGGGAAGGCCGGCACATCTTTTAGAGGTGGTTGCTGGCAGGGCACAGTGTCAGGGAGATGGGGCACAGCACTCTGGGAAGGTGGCTACAGAATTCTGGGTTCTGGAGCTTGCTTGGTTGAGGGAGGTTTGCCCAGGTTCATGTTCTCAGGGACTGCTTCCTTTAGGGAGGAAGAAAGAGGGCAGAATAAAACAAACAGCTGAACAAACAAACCAGAACATAGAGGATGGTAGCAAAGGTGTTCCTGTTCTGCTAGGGTTTTGTTCTGATTTTTTTGTTTGTTTGTTTTCCTCCAGTTGGTGATGTCTTCAGACCAGTACATTCAGCACTATGAGTACAAGGAAGGAAAGGTTTTGCTCTACTTTGGTGAGGTAAGCAAACCCAATGATTTTCCAATCTCTGCCATTTTACATAGCATATATAGACTTCTTTTAAATCCAACAATTATTGGTTTTCACACTCCGTTACTTTCCTGTGATTTTTGTCCGATATTATTATTGAACAGCTTAGTTGAGAGAGGGCGGAGAAGGGGAAGAAGGGAAACATGCACCTTCATCCTCGGCCTTTCTGTGTTCCAGGAGATGCAGTCCATGTTTGAGATTTGGGCTTTGGCCCCAAAAAAAGATAAATCCTCTCTAGCCAGAAGAGATGTTTTTCATCCAAGGGTTAACTGGTGGTCCTGTAAATTCCATGTGGACACCTTGCATGTGAAGTTCAGTATTTATGGATCAAGATCCATAGTGACAAACAGATGTAAACATTAAAACCCCAAGTTTCTGTGTATATTTCCCCATGTTTTGAATAATTACTTCACCCTAGACCCATTTGAGTTGCTTCACCTCCACAGCCAAAGCAGGGGGGGTCCCTGTAGGAAGCACACACAAGGCAGTGATTTTTTTTAAATATAAGACAACAGACAAATAAAAAATTGTAACTTATTGCTGCTATGACTGTCCTAAAGAATCTGTGTATTTAACATAGGTCAAAAGCTGTCCCTGACCTTAGCATTTTACTAAGGAAAGTGTATATACTGGCAGCCACCAGTACAGGATAGGCTGTGAACAAATATTACACCCATTACGCCTGTGCAAGGTGGCTTTAGGTAAAAGCTGAAAAGTAAACCCCAATGTAGTGACGATGTGAGTCAGGATCTGACAGTTTCAGGCAGAGAAGACCTGCACACATCTCACAAAACTACCTTTACCAGGCTTAGCTCATGCACAAAATCTCCCAATAAAATCACGGAAGGAAAAGCCTTCTTCAAATTGAGGCTACAGTTATCAGGATTAACTCATCTGTCATCAGAAACAAGCATTCAACAGCTAGTATAGGCACAAATGAATAAGGAACGGACTGGGGAGAAAGAGGTAGTTTACTCGTCATAACTCTTGTTCCTTTTTCCTCCAGCTCACAAGCGGACCAGACCCAGACTGTATATCATTTGGGGCAAAGCAAATCAATCCCATGGGCTTGGTTCAGCCAGCAAACGCCATCCTTTATGATTTTTACAACCCTGGTAAGGGCACAGAAAAATGATACATAACTGATGGAAGGAGAGACCCTTAAGAACAAACTCCAGTCTATTGAAAGGTGTTTTTGCTGTAGTGTGTGAAACCATGTGATTTTGTCGAATGTTGAAATAACCTGCCTCGAATACTGTCTTCTACTACCATGTCTTAAGATCGTCTAAATAGAGATCCTCTCAGGAAGGGTCCGTTATTGCAAATGGACTGAAACTACAAACTTTTACACTCGTGGATTTTTAAATAAGGTTTCTTGACATCCTGTTTCTCGTGGTGCTTTTAAGCATGTTCCACTCACATTATCTTTTTGCTCAGGCTGTTTTTCTATGCATCTAAGATAGATAGGCAACCTTAGAGGTTTGGCTTATGTACTGTGCTTGCTGGGGGAACTAATCTTGTTCCCCATTCAAAGAAGGTTAAATGCAAATCATCCCCATTTGCCAGAGTTATGTAAACAATATTTGAAAATTAGGTCAAATCTCTACTTTGTCTGAAGCTGAGGGATGTATGACATTTTACACTAGGTTTAAACCACTAACTATTGGTGATCCTAAGTCCTTCTTCTGAAACAGTGCAGTGCTCACTGTAGCTCTATGGTCTAAAGATGCTTTTAAGATGGTTGGCTTTCAGAGTAAACAAAAAAAAAAAGGGAAGAGTACAACTTTAAAAAAAACCCACCCAAACAAAAAAACCACAAAAAACAAAAACAAAAACCACTAACTATTGGTGATCCTAAGTCCTTCTTCTGAAACAGTGCAGTGCTCACTGTAGCTCTATGGTCTAAAGATGCTTTTAAGATGGTTGGCTTTCAGAGTAAACAAAAAAAAAAAGGGAAGAGTACAACTTTAAAAAAAACCCACCCAAACAAAAAAACCACAAAAAACAAACAAACAAAAACAACAAAAAACACCTCCCCCCCCCCGCAAAAAACAAACAAACAAACCAGAAGCAACAACCCAGGTTGTTGCCCAGCTGAAAGGCAAGGTGATCCCTATACTCTAGGTGCCTAGGCTACAGGTCTTTGTGGACTGCTGATGTGTATCTAACCCCTTAGTGCTCTGACTTCTCTGGACCAGGGAAAAGTTGGGCTGCAAATGTAGTTTCTACTGCATAGGCTTTTCCACCTGAGCTCTCTGAGACAAGCCATTTTGTTTCTTCTCCATAGACAGAAAGTGCAGTGTATTCTACAGTGCTCCCAAGCACAGCGCCATGCTTTCAAAGGTGTGCAACGCCAATGTTTGCCAATGTGCAGAAGGTAAGGAACGACTAAACAGGCTGGTCTAAAAGAAGATAGTTACGTCTACGAACCATTAACATGAGAATTGTTAAGCCCAGAAAGGACTATTACAATTATCCTAATGCATAATACAGGACACAAAGCATCCTCTAGTATGTTTGGCACCAAATTGAAATTTTTTTTTAAGATATCCAGGATTGATTTGACGGTTGAATGCAATGCTTATATACATGTACATATATATGTAAAAACCCTCCACCACATCTCTAAGAAAGTTGTTCTGCCATTTTATTTTATTCTCTGTTATGATGTTGAGTGAATGAGTGTGTGTAAACTATATCTATCTAAATATCCATGCCTACATAGACAGATGTATCATTTATTTTCTTCACTCTAGGTCCCTGCCCAAGACAAAGATCAACTTTCAGTAAAGCCATAGCACAAACCACACGCTTTAGTTTTGTCTGCTACCACCCTATTGCAGATTATGGTAAGGCATGAAAGATAACTGTCAATTTAGTTTAAACATAGTTCTTTTTAATAAGGATAAACTTGTAGTTTTATATGCCCAGACCTCCCCTGAAACGAGTAGGGTTTCTGTATCTGGCCTAGAGGCTGAGGAGATGAAACGAGCCGTGTGCTATCGCAGTCATCAGCGGGGTGAAAGGGAAAAGTAAAGGCCTTAGAAAGGTGCAGTGAGATGCTGGGGGAAGGAAGCACGAACAACATTACGTTACATGGTTTAGAAAAGACCCATGGTGTGAGCACCACCATCCCTTACATCCCTAATGTTACAGGTTGGAGATAAAGAGTAGGCTTTGCATGGCATGCCATAGCTCAGGAGCTCCTTCTGCGGAGCTACACAAAAATTTTCTCCTTTCTTAATTTGCCGTTCTGGCCTCTTCGTTGGGTGGCAAGTTGGAAGAGCTACTGAAGGAAAACTGGTTCAGCAGCTTTGGTAGGTTAGATGTTAACAAGGACGGGAAAAAAAGTGAAAACCTAATCATATAGGAGGTTCTTTTAAAAAAATACACAAAAGGAATACAAATCTAGAGGTTGTTGATTAATACCTGACTTTCTAAAAGCGTATTAGGTATACAGGATTACTATCTTGTCTTTCGTACCCCCATGATTTGTGAATAGATGGTACACCGGCCTTTGTATAGAAATCTGATAAAAGCATACCTATTTTTCAGTTTTTGAATGCAATTTTCTGTTTCCATCTGGCCTCACACAGTTCTTGTCTGTTGCAGTGTACGAGGTGGAGCTCCTCAATAGTACACAGAAGAATGTTTTTGATTACTATGAGGCCAAAATCCACAGAATCCTTAAAGCCAGTAAGTATCAAAATGTTTGGCTCCTTTCATTCACCTGTAGGAAAACTAGGTTGATTAAATGTTAGCCAGTATGAGCCATGCATTTCTCTTGCTATAGAAAGTCGGGTCAGATATACTTCTACACTAGGCTTGCAAGAAGGCTGATTTCTTGCAAGACTCATTTGGTGCAGCTACCTCACTGTTCAGTTCAGCTCAGGGGTAGGTTGCTTTGGTTCACATTGTGCAGCAATCCCAGAGCACATGAGCTTCAATCCTTTCAGATGAAACTAAACCAGAAGGCACATTCCATCTGCATTCAGTCCATGGCTCCAAACTGGAGCTAGTCTAAGATAAACCCTCCAAAAACATGCATAGTGTGGCTATTAGGTCTTCTGCATCAACTATTTCACTTTATAGACTGCTGTTATTGAGCA
Source organism: Aptenodytes forsteri (assembly GCF_000699145.1). Classification (NCBI taxonomy): domain Eukaryota; kingdom Metazoa; phylum Chordata; class Aves; order Sphenisciformes; family Spheniscidae; genus Aptenodytes; species Aptenodytes forsteri. The sequence goes on along the minus strand of NW_008794446.1, from coordinate 1,633,622 downwards.
CATTTTTTTCTACTGTAGACATATCAATTGACCTCTGTTTTGATACCAGAGAAGATTTAATTAATTATTAAGCACTTGCAACCCTTGCAGAACAGGCTAAGAGTTGTCCACAATGACTTGCCTGAAGTCAGTGAACACAGGAAAACTTCTGGAACTTTGATTTAATAATTGTGATAACAACAAAGAGGACATTCTCTCTATTTCTTTAGGTGCAGTGTGAAGATTTGCACTGCTCTCAGACAATGTCCTTTTGCAGGCCTGCCATCCCAGCTGTCCCCATGTGAACTTTACTTTATCAGCAGCACTAGTGAACACTGATATTCTTCAAAGTAATTTCTGGAGAGACTGTCAGATGACATCTCTAGACTGCGACCACTGTGGTATTAGTTGGTTGTCAGTTTTGAGTTTGGCATCCAGAGATTGCCTTTAAAAAGCAACTTCAAACATTTCAAAATCTTCCCTGTCTGGAACAGAATAATTATCTCACTCTGATCTTTGCCCAGGGGACTAGCGATGTCACTCAGTACTTCACGGCACACAACTTGTGATCTGTGTCCAATGTCCAGTTCCTGTCGGAAAATCAGGTCCACGCTTTGTGAGTCCAGAGACAGCGTCAGTCATACCCAGGGCTTTCCATATTCAGGGGAATGATCACCTAGTGATCAAAACACTGGCTATGGAAAATTACAGAACCATGATGGAAAGTTTCATTAATCCCTCCAGAAAACCTACAGGGTCTAAAAGGATTTAGAGCTCTGGGCCCCAAAGCATTTGTACTCACAACTCGCAGGCAAGCACTGGAAAGATTTTGTTTCTTGGCAGCTGAGAGAAACATCCTTTGAATCTGAAGTTGAATGGAAGAGATGACTTCTCCCATTCCCACCTCCTTCTTTTCGATCCCTTTAAAATCCCCTTTGGTTTGTGCTGTATGATGCAGCTTATGAGCGTCAGTAGGCTTTCAGCAGGCTTGGGAAAGGCTGGGAAGAGGCATGAAGCCATGATGATGAAGAAAAAGCAAGGCGTTGCATCCAAATCAGCTCATGACTGAACTAGAGTTGTTATCTTTTGTATTTTCTGTGGCTGTTTTGAGTGAGGTTGGTCTCTGTTGCCATCACCAAGGGTAGGTGAGAATTAATAGGGTGAATTCTCATTCTCTGGACCCCTGGCGTTATTTCAGTATCAATCCTTGCAAATAAAGGGTTGGTTCAGAAGACAGATGGAAACACTTATTTATGTTTGGGAGTCAGCAAAAGAGAATTTTGCAGATGTGCACTCCTCGGATTACCTTGATTATTAATAGAATTAGTGCATGTGTTTTGGATGGCTAACATTTATGCTGTCCTATGAGTCCTTTAGGGGAACAGTATGGCCATGCAAAAATAGCACAGAACCGTTCTGAAATTTGAAGTAATTATTTCCCTTAAATTCTGCTTGGATACTTTAGAATATTATTTTTATTTTTGTTTAACTGGAGATTTAGAATTGGAAATTACATAATAACCTGTTAAAGTAATAACTCAAATGTTTATGATCCCCAGAGTCTGGACTGTATTAAGCCATTTGTGAAGCATATGAACCGAGAAACACCATGGTAATTTAAGCACAGTGAACCTGAGGCATAACATCATCATTTTCTCAAGTAGTTCTGATCCATCTTGGCATTCCTTGAACAAAATGAAAGTTCAGTACACCATATAGCATAGGAACAATAGAAAGGTCTTGGGTTATATGAGAAAACCTACAGTACTGCATTATTCTTTGGAAAAATGCAGATGTAAACCAGCATACAATACTGAAGACTGACTTTTCTCTGGCCTGTAAGTACCATATGTAAAATTAATGCAAGTTTTAACTAGGAAATAGATAAGGGTCTTAGTGCTAGGTTTTACAGATTAGCACTCTACATCAAGTTCTCTGAAATCTTATTAGTGTTAAAATATTCTACTTCAGGTTTTTATTCTACTCTTAGGATTTTATTTTGAATACTAGACTTTCCATACCTGTAATATAATAGTTTAGAGAGCAGAAGCTGCACAAGCTTCTGTTAACCAATAGGAAGACTGTGGTGTCTTAACTGTAATTTAAGCTGGTTTAATGTTGAATTTGTCACCACAGTTGTGCATGACATTTCACATTATAGTTAGAGAGAGAGTAAGAAATTAGAATATTGCTGTTATTTGCATTTTTTTAAAATGGAATTTGAAAACTCTTGTTCTAGCCAAACAACACAGTATCCTCATGACCTGTGGTTAGTCTGATGAATAAGCATCTTTCCAGCTCTCATGACATTGCAGTACCTGAGTACCCTTCTCTTCTACCTTGGATGCCCACTTCTGTAATGGGCAGTGCAGCTCTTGAATGAATAATCTTCTAGGCCAGAATCCAGACCAGAATCTTCTAAGTTATTTTAATGTGGAGATCACCAAGCATGTCCTACATATCAGCTTCAGAGGGGATAGCATAAAGGCTAAATCAGTGACATTCAGATCAGGTGCACTAAGGAGAGGGGGTTTTTAATACTGCCTGCTGCATTGTTGAGCCTCAAGCTATTTGAATTTAGTTTGCCAGCTCTTAAGACCACTATGAGCCTGAGGAATCTGAAACATAAGATAGCATGTTTTCTTTTTCCTTTGGCTTTTCCTTCAATCTCTGAGATTTAAACAAACTCCATAAAGCCTGAAAGGTCTCTGTAGCAAAACAGGTCCTTCAATAACTACTGCGAAGGCCAGGACAACCAGCTAAGACAGAAATGGCTTACTTTTTGTCAGGTAACGTTAAAGGAAATATCCTACCACAACATGGCCATTTAGTACCATGTCAAGCCACACCCTCAAGTGAAATATTACTTTGGCTTAGCAGTGGAGTAAATGATCACAAGGGGTTGTGTCCTGTGGGCTACAGTTCTACTCTTTATTAGAAAAGTTCATGGGGTTTTCTCTTCTCATGCCACAGCTACTGATGAAAGCATCCAAGTGGGTGCCCACCGACAGTTCCTAACGCGCTCCACGTGCAAGTTAAACATGGTTGCTGGCAAACGGTACCTCCTCATGGGGAAAGATGGACTAACGGTTGATTGCAACAACAAGTAAGTGCAATGGTTTCTGAGCAGCAGCGGCTGCTATCGTGGACCATGAATCCGGAGGATACTCAAACTATTAGAATACCCCCAGAAAGCAAAGGGAGCACCAAATTTCTTAGGGACTGATTCTGCTGGCTTTACTAAAGTGCAAAGAATACCACTCCGTAGGCAAAAGGCAAGCTGTGGGGAACAGCTGAGCCACCCATATCTACCGGCTCATCTATCTGTGCAGAGCCTGGTTCCCACATTTCTCAGAATCAAAATCTGGCCCTTACTCCACTGGGTTAAAAACTCACAACTGGAAAAGGAAAATGGGAAACGCTACATGGTTCCATCTGCTGCAGATGCCTTACACAGCTCCTGTATTTGCAAAATAAATGAGTAGGACTGTGTCTAAGAGCAGCTCTGAAAGCTTCTATTATATCACACATGCAAATAACTCATTCTTCTAATTTCTCATTGTCACACTTTAATGAAAAAAGGGAATTTATCTGAGGAGGAATTTAGTCTGACTCTATTAAGTATTCAGTGAGAAGGCCATCTTGAATGTTTAATTTCCCTGTGCTTACCTGGAAAAAGGTAGTGCCTTTGAAAGCATCTAGGAGGGAGACCACCTCCATTGAATTGTAAGCGCCACTTCCTAAAACCTTAGAAGGTCCCCTCTCTCCATCTCTATATGACACCAATGAGTGCTTAAGTTGGGGGCCTGCTTCAACAGATGGCTGCTAAAGACTGAAGTCTCCCAGCAGAGGTGTACCCTCTGAAGTCTTCTCCAGTCCAGTCGTAAAATGCCATAAGCTACACGGGTTCTCACCACAGAAAATTAGGAAACATTTTGGGATGCTCTGTTGAAACTAAATGCCCCTTCACTGTGTCCCATTGGTGTTCACTAGGGCTTTTTGTGCCAGTCCACAAAATTCTAATAGAAACTTAGCCCAGGCTTACCTGGTGTCACTCAAAACACAAGTACAGCCAGATTTGTCCCAGCTTGGCACTGACTCTACCTAAATTTTATTCAAAGCTCAGTTAACCTGCTGGTAGAACTAGGTTTCAGGCAAGTATTTTGGCTAGTGTAACTGCTCCTGATCTCAGAGATGCCTCAGTGGAGGGATACAGCCCCACAGGGTTTACACTTTCCTGTTGCTCCATGTCAGCAGTAGTGACTCACCTCCTTCACCTGTCCCACTTGCACTCAGGATGCAGTACTTCCTTGATGCACAAGCCTGGGTAGAGAAAATTCCAGATGACAGCGAGTGCCGCACCACCCTGCACCGGAATGCCTGTGCTCACCTGCAGGACTTCATGAACACACCTGACAACCTGTGCCTCTTCTGAATGATTGCTCTGCTCCCCACATCCTATCCGTGTGACTGAGACTCAGCTCCTTCCTAAATTTTTCTTGCAAAGCCTGTACATCACAGTGGCACCTGAAACATTGCAGAGCTGCTTCTGTTGCTGTTTTGCTGAATGGGGTATCTTCTTGCAGATGTATATGTGGGGGGGTAATACAACAAAAATTGCAGTTACTCTGCTAGTTATTGCGTTTATTGTCCCTGCCACTGGTGAAGACAGAGCAGGAATTTCTGTCTCCCTGATCCATTATACAACAGTGCAATTATCCTGCAGGGGATCAAATGAAAAATCATTGTGCTTGCAGAGCTGATTAATTCCTGCAGTCATTGTCACTGAACATTAAAGAGGTCAAGAAATTTGCATGGGTCAGAAAGAAGACTGGGCATTCATGGGCCTACCAAGTACAGCCTGTGTTACACTGCTACTGAAAGAAAAGAGATACTAGCCCTCATGCTTCAGCACATCAGTTAATTTCTGATTTTAATTGTGAGCCCTCATGTAGGGGAACGAATGACCCCACTTGTACCACAGCAGGATTCCCATACGCACTTCTGAAGCTGGAACTGGAACTGGCCCAGCATCAGGGATGGGCAACTGGACTTGGATGTGTCCTGTGCCTGACCCTGACCCGTGCCTGAGTCCTGCACGGGCTTGTTAGTGCTGGTAGCTCACTGAGGGCACAGAATTGCTTTTTAATTGCACTCTGTAGTCACGTCTTTCACACTTTTCTTTTTTTTTTAGAGTTTAATTAATTTGCATTACTTTAAAAAAAAACCTGACGCAATCTGTGGTTACATTTTTCTAAAGCATTGCTGCTTCTGTGGCTATGCAAACAGCTCTGTAGTGGAGATGCAGTGTTTGTCAGGGAAAGGTGGGGGTTTTGCTGTCAGAGTTATAAAGGCTTCCACAAATGGCAAACTAAGTTGATGATGAAAAAATAACCCTGAAACTCAAAACCTCTCTTTTCTTAGGATAAGAAAAAGTCTGTTAAAAATGTTTAGATAACACTGATAAGCAGATGACTTGCAAATGCAGGTTTTACTTCTTTAGCTTGCCAGCAAAACGCCATTTGGCAGTCATGTCTGAAGCAGAGAAGAGCTGCAATGAAAAGCTGTGTTTGCTGAACAGGTCACCATCCTCAGATGCTCATAGACTGTCTTCGTGCCAGCAGTTACTGAGTGCAAAAATTTGCAACCTGGACTGCTTGTGTTACATAGCAGTAAAAATAAGAAGGGTCTGTATCAACGTTATGATAATTAGTAGGTCCATGTTGATCTCGTTAATTTGGAGTCAAATGACCCTACTGGATAGGAGGGGCAGCAGTGAGCCTTGGGTGGAGGAGACACTACATGGCAGCAGCACCTACTAGAACAGCTACTTCAAAAGAGCCTTCAGATTCATAGCAGACAGCCCATCACTGTGTGCCAGCACTATGAGCTGCCCAGCTATTTTTGAAGGCTGTAAACTCAGGTATAATGATAGCTGAACTCGGATATCTGCAATGATGTGCCCTGCTCAGCTGCCAGGTATTGCATGGTTGGAGGGTGGGGAAGGCTCATTTTATGGAAACCTGCACCACTGCTTCATGAAATCTGCAAGGGAAGATAAGAAACATCCTGAGGGTGAAAGACAGAGACTTAAATTAACATAAGATAATTTGTTTTCCTCAAGGTTTTCCCCAGTATATTGGGTTTGCATAGCAAGGTTTTGGTAGTGGGGAGGCTACAGGGGTGGCTTCTCTGAGAAACTGCTAGAAGCTTCCCCCATGTCTGATAGAGCCAATGCCAGCCGGCTCCAAGACGGACCCACCGCTGGCCAAGGCCGAGCCCATCAGAGATGGTGGTAGCACCTCTGTGATAACATATTTAAGAAGCAGGGAAAAACTGCTGTGCAACAGCAGCCAAAAAGAGGAGTGAGAAAATGTGAGAGAAACAACTCTGCAGACACCAAGGTCAGTGAAGAAGGAGGGCGAGGAGGTGCTCCAGGCACCAGAGCAGAGATTCCCCTGCAGCCCGTGGTGAAGACCATGGTGAGGCAGGCTGTCCCCCTGCAGCCCATGGAGGTCCACGGTGGAGCAGATATCCACCTGCAGCCCGTGGAGGACCCCATACCAGAGCAGGTGGATGCTCCGAAAAGAGGCTATGACCCCATGGAAAGCCCATGCTGGAGCAGGCTCCTGGCAGGACCTGTGGACCCATGGGGGACCCACGCTGGAGTCTGTTCCTCCTGAAGGACTACACCCCATGGAAAGGATATGTGGAAAGAACCTGGGAGGGACCCCACGCTGGAGCAGGGGAAGAGTGTGAGGAGGAAGGAGCGGCAGAGACAGACGTGTGATGAACTGACCACAACCCCCATTCCCCGTCCCCCTGCGCCACTCAGGGGGGAGGAGGTAGAGAAAATCGGGAGTGAAGTTGAGACCAGGAAGAAGGGAGGGGTGGGGGAAAGGTGTTTTAAGATTTGGTTTTATTTCTCATTATCCCATGCTGACTTTTGATTGGTAATAAATTAAATTAATTTCCCCAAGTCAAGTCTGTTTTGCCCGTAACGGTAACTGCTGAGTGATGTCCCTGTCCTTATCTCAATCTACAAGCCTTTTGTTGTATTTTTTTCTCCCCCGTCCAGTTGAGGAGGGAGGCATGATAGAGCGGCTTTGGTGGGCACCTGGTGTCCAGTCAAGGTCAACCCACCACACCCAGCTTTCAGATTTAGGAAATGTGACTGTAATGCATGGGCATACATTCTCTTCCTTTTATTACAGAGTTTATAGAAATGTCAGTGATATGGCAAAATCCATAGAAGTGCTAATTTTTACTCATATAAGATAAAGAATAGGCTGTTATCCTGACATACCAATTATCCAGTAATTCTGTTAATAGTTAGGAAAGAATGCCTCTGAGGTTATGGGCTAAATCCTTCTTTTCACTCCACAGGACTTGAGTTAAATACCAGTATCTGACCCTTTTGCTGTATGGAGTACATCAAGAGCTCAGAGGTTCTTGCTTAGCAGACAAATCACCAAATAACTGCTACACTCAAGACTCTGTAAAATGTGGTGAAAGCATTATTAAAATTTCATATTAGGTCTAACATGCATTTTACATCTTTTATTGCATTTTACATATTTTCTTCCATTTCACTTGGAGACGAGTCTAAGCTGAAACTGCTTAGTGCCTGAACTTTGCAAATGCAGTCTCCTAATGTGGGAGCTATGTGTGGTTATTAAACTATTTTTACTCTTATTTTTGGTAGAGAGGACCAAAGCATGCCTCTACTTTAATTCTGGTAATCTGGAACTCCTTACTTACTGGGAAACACTTTAAATCTCTGTGCCCAAGGAGCTAGTGTAGAACAGTCTCTATCCCCCTGTATTTTTCTGCCTGAAACTCTCAAGCATATTTATAGGGAGAGGGAAGACAATGGTGGAATTATTCTCTGCTGCCAAGGTTGCTAACGTTTGCAGGTAGCGCAGCTGAAGACCTGCCGGAGACTCAGCCAGCACCACGGAGGCCTGCTTGAGGGCTTTAGAAGCATTCATTTCTCCCTCTGCTGCCACAATCTGCAAAGTAAGAGAAATGGAAACCACGTTGCGACGCTGCCCATAGTGGGGAAAATCCATCTTTACAACGAGGAGAAAACAAACAGGCGCTTGGATGCCTGGGACAAGGATACGGGAGCTTGGAGGTAGACATTGCCATGGGTCTCACCTTAGCTCTTGCCTCTCGAGCAGCCTCTGCTTCAGCTGCCATTGCCCTCTGCATGGCCACGGGAATCCTGACATCTTTGATCTCCACTCGGGCCACTTTGATTCCCCACTGCTCCGTGGCACTGTTGAGGACAGCCTTAAGGACAAACACACAACCCACCACAAAGAGCACAGCGATGGCAGAGAGGAAACAACACGATGTACCCTGCCACTTGGACAGAGGGAAAGGCAGTGTGTAAACCTGCACAACAGAAGGATGGAGCCCTCCAGGGGCACTAACATCTAACGTGGTGTGCGTACGGTGGGTACCACAACCTTATGAAACTCTTGCTGATCAACACCAGTGTCTGAGACAGGGTATCTCCTGTGTGGCTTCTCTACTGCCTCCTAAACTATGAACCCACTCCTTTCTTTAGGTGGGCACTTACCAAACTTGTCCCTTCTATGAAGTAATACTACTGCAACTTCCTAAAACGGCACGATGCTGTAAAAGCACGTAAAAGCACGCTACAGGTGAATGACACAGCACAGCCCTGCAGCACTGGCATGCTCTTCTGTGTTCAGGCTCCCAGGCACTACTGCAACCTACGTCACCACCATGCCCCAGCTCTGCCCATGGCTGTTGTCCTGGCTGGAGAGGGGTACGCTGTCTCTTTTATTTGACTAAGCCTCTTTTCTGACTGAAAAGAGTAAATCGGGTTCTGGCTTTCTTCTCTGCTCCCTCCTTGGCTGCCAAATTAAAAAAAACAGATGGCATTTTAAAGCATAAAACAACTTGGTTCTGTACTCTTAGTTGTTATGACAGGAGATACAAGCCCTGCCTTGATTACACCTCAATCAAGGGTCTGCTCAGGATAGAGTTTCCCACAAGCAGCAGACTTCTTTCTCACCACTTGCAGCAGCTCTGTATAAAGACTAAACTGATTTATTCAACTCAATGGATAATTTCAAAATCTTCATTGCTTTTCAATAGGAAATAACTCTTCTACAAAAACCTGAGCAAATACCTTTAGAATAACTCTTTCTGACTCTAAGCAATGAGATGTATAATTGAAAAAAAAATAAGGTACTCAATGACTTTTTTGCCTCAGTCTTCACCAGCAAGTGCTGGAGCCTCACCGCCCAAGCCACAGAAGGCAAAGGCGGGGACTGGGAGAATGAAGAGCCGCCCGCTGTGGGAGATCAGGTTCGAGACCATCTAAGGCACCTGAAGGT
>NW_008794446.1:1619704-1622609 GCF_000699145.1 Aptenodytes forsteri | reverse complement strand
AGGTCAGGTTGGACGGGGCTCTGAGCAACCTGCTTTAGTTGAAGATGTCCCTGCCCACGGCAGGGGGGTTGGACTAGATGACCTTTAGAGGTCCCTTCCAACCCAAACTATTCTATGATTCTATGATTCTATAAAGGAAAATTTTGCTATCGTTTTTGAAGAAAGAGAGAGGGATTATTTCTAATTTGCTACTCCCCAGAACAAATCTCCATGCTTGTCAGTGAATTTTGAGAGCCAGATTTACCTGAATGCTGTGTGCAACCTCCTCATGACCTGCCAGGAGTTGAGCCAAGCTCTGTGTACCCAGAACGTTTCTCAGGGTTGTCTGTGCCAAGAGAAAGGTAGCCAAATGGACATCAGTGACGTTGGCGACGGCGCTGACAGCACTGTGGATCCTGTAGTACACCACTCCATCAACTTGGGCAGTAATGGCATCTTTTGTGAGAATCTGCATTGGAGAAATGTGCAGGATTAGAGAAGGATCCAATAACACACCCCTTGCCAAGGAAGGGGAATTTTTTTTTCCCTTAGTGAGGAAAAGGCCTTGATAATTCAAGGAAACTAAGAATTTCATTTGGTTTCTTTGTTATTCCCCTGAGAAATAACTTCAAGAAAGTTATTCTGGATCACCAATAGTTTAAACTGGGGCAAAATGTTGTACATAGCCTTTAGACAACTGTTTCAACAGTAAGTAAGTGAATCTCATAACCTGCATGAATTTCTTCTGCAGTACTAAATGATGGTTTTCCTCTTCCCTTCTGGTAGAAAGGGCCATTACCGGTTTTACACATTGCATGCAGATTGGAAGATCTGTGTTACTTCCCCTAAACAATGTATTTGTAAGAAACACCAGCAAATTAAAACAAAAGTGAAAAGCAAAGTGCAAGAAACTGTGAGAAGAAACTCTGAAAAATATTTAAGTATTTATAGAGAAGTTGTGTCATCTTTTTGCCAGACAAGCCCCCTGTGCCTCAGCAGGCAGTTGGCCTCAGCAAAGCACTGATGATGCTCCACTCTCTCTTCCCTCCTGAGCATCTTTTGCCTGCAAGTAAGTGCTTCACAGAAGCCCTGCCAACAGCTGCAGAAGCCTTGCCAAAAGCTGCTAAGCCTTGTACAGCACAAGTACTGCAACCATCTTCCTTCCAGCCTTCTGTTTCAGGGAAGACATTTTTCATTCCACCACATGCATCCCTGCAACCTGCACTCTGAGAAAAGGCTCTTTGTGATTACGGAAAGATAACGGTCCAAGAAACAGCTCCTGGGGAACACAATGGGCAATTCCAGGGGCCAAAGGGGTCCTGGGGCCATCCCGCCCCCCTCTGCTCTTCTCTTCACGTAAGGAAGGAGACAGCAGTGCCAACTCCACCAGCGGAAGCATTGTACCATGATATGGGGCTGGGGCCACACTGAACCAAAACTTTTCCAGAAGGATAGGAATTGCCCAGCAACTGATTCTTTAGACTAAATTCTTTGATCAACGTTTGTCAATAAAATGCCTAAAGATACGCCTCTCCATTCCTGCTTGGATGAGAGTTTTGTGGATGATTGTCTGCTAACTCCTTTTAATTTAAGATTTGTTATCCATATGTAATTTGCCTTTTAAGAAACATGTAGGGCGTGCATACCTTCAAACAGGGACTACAAGATCACCGAAGGCTTTTTTGAATGGTGAGCTGCACGTCAGATCCAATTTTATTAGGACATTCTATTCTGGATATCTTACACTAGTCTATTGCTTCACTTCCATGTGTGGAATAACAGTACAACTGGGAATTTTTTAGCTTCTCCTCTCTTGTCCTCTCTGACTCCCATTTGCAGTTCTACCCTCCGCCCCTTATCTTTTATCTCACAGTTCTGAACATCAGCAAGAGGAGTTTGCTTGGCCTGAAACGATGCATGTGCAGGTTTTCCTAAGTAGAAGAAATTTTGTAAGCAGTTTGGAAGTCAGAAGATACAGCAAATAAGCTAAATTCTATACGGTAGCTCACAACTGCAAGACTATGTACACCCGCATTATTTTTGATTGTGCCACAAATCAGCTTTATGTTTTATTTCTGTTTTAGATGGCTGCTAGAGAATAGTTACCTCTTGTGGAGGAATGTTACAGGTAACAGTTCTAAGATCAACCTTGATAAATGTATCCGTACATGGAAGTATGAGGACCAAACCTGAAAAATAGAAATAATTAGATGAAACACTTGTTTCTGAAAGCTAAGTCTAGAGCCAGGTATCCTGTACAAAGCAAAAAGGTGGAAATATCCACAGGGGAATGAGCCCACCTTATTACTAGAGCTGTCCTTTCTGCTACAGGAGGTGACAACAGTGAGGTTTTGCATTTTCAAATAACGGAGGGAAATGCAGATATTTGAAATAATGTGAATTTATTGGAGCTTAACGGCCTAGGGCTCTGGACTGGGAATGGGCAGATTGCAGTTCTGCCATGAGACTTTTGACAAAAACTCCTTCCATGCCTTTGGTTAGTTTCCCCTCTTTAGATCATAAATCATTTATGGTACAGTATGTGTGTCCCCAGGAAAGACATCTCCCAGGTCCAGATTCCTGCAGGCCCCCACATTAGGAACGTGTCCTAAGATCTGACCCATCCGGTGAAGGAGTCCCCACTCTCCCTTTGCTTCAGAGGGGGACTTGACATAACTATTTTTCTAATCTCAGCACCTAGACACTGTCTCCCACAGCATTCTCCTAGAGAAGCTGGTGGCTCACGGTTTAGACAGGTGTACTCTGCGCTGGGTCAAAAACTGGCTGGACGGCCGGGCCCAGAGAGTTGTGGTGAATGGAGTTACATCCAGTTAGCGGCCGGTGACGAGCGGTGTTCCCCAGGGCTCAGGATTGGGGCCGGTCTTGTTCAATATCTTTATCAATGATCTGGATGAGGGGATCGAGT
>NW_008794446.1:1597212-1619110 GCF_000699145.1 Aptenodytes forsteri | reverse complement strand
GGGATCTGTAGTTTAATCCCAGCATCTCATCTCATGTCATTTTGGACGTGAGGAAAAATTTCTCTACTGAAAGAGTGGTTAAACATTGGACCAGGCTGCCCAGGGAAGTGGTTGAGTCCCCATCCCTGGAGGGATTTAAAAGACGTGTAGATGAGGCGCTTAGGGACATGGTTTAGTGGGCATGGTGGTGTTGGGTTGACGGTTGGACTCGATGATCTTAGAGGTCTTTTCCAACCTTAATGATTCTATGATTCTATGATTCTTAGGTGCCCAGAGCCACACGGAAGAGTTCTGCACCTGCCTTAGCTGCTCTTTGGACCACATGGTTATTCAAAAGGGAAGACAGTATCTGGAAAGGACTTCTTCCTCTTATTTCAACTTCCAGTTTGCCCAGTTTCATTGCACAGAGGTGGTAACTGCACCAATGCAAATACCTCATGTTGTTGGGTTTGGTTTGTATTTGTGATTTGTAACCTGATCCTAGGTGACTGTAAAAAACTCTGTATAGATGCAGAGTGTCTCTGCCCTGACATAGTCACAATTTTCAGAGCAGAAGACAGCTAAAGAGCTGGCAGCAATGAGCAGTATTGGAAGTGAGGTACAGGGAGAGTGGCCACAGTCACCCAACAAAGTCTGCAGCAGAGCTGAAGACTGCATTTAAATCTCCCCAGCCCCTCGCCAGTGTCTGCAGCATGAACTCAACCTCCCGTTGTCTGACCTACTCAACAGCAAAGCCATACCTGGTATCAAGGTCCTCAACCTTCAGTGTTGAGCTGTGACGGGGGGTGGCTTTATCTTCTCTTCAGAAAAACAAACAGCCTGCAGGTAAAGGAACTGCAGCAGAGAGGACCATCTCATCCCCCCCTATGCTATGAAGAAGGATTTCATGGACCTCTGCAATTCTCTATGTGGTTAGAGTGCATCGTAATAAAATAAAAACAGTGCATCTTAACAGAATAAAACTGCATGCATTCACCTGGTCCCTTTGCTTTCTTAGACAGTATACGTCCCAGCCGAAATACAACAGCACGTTCATGTTCTCTGATCACCTAGGAAAATATTTTAAATTTAGAATTTTACAACTAACTCTATTCCTGCTCTCTGGACTGGTTTTTTTTAATCTTTGGCATCTGTATTAAATGTGGAAAAAAGTACAAATAATATAGGAACCAACAAAGCTGCAAGTCACTAGGCATTTTATGCCTTCTCCTCACCTCATCCTTTGCTGGAAAAACTCAGACTCTGGCCCTGCAAATATTTTACAAAGCAGATCAAATATGAAAGTGTTGCCACTGATCTAATGAGGCTACCCACAACTCTCTCAACATCAGTGCTACACTCAGAGGAGCTGTGGGCAAAATATGTCTCACCTCAGGTAATCTACCTAACTACTTTGGTTGGTGTATTAGGACTACTCAAGGCCTGGTGTTCAGGGCAATCACTCTGGTAACTCACCCCTAAAATTTGCTTTAAAGCAAATTTTAATCATATTATTATTATCATATTATTATTATTAATCATATTATGCTCATGCCTTGAAGGGACTGTGGGTTTAGGTTGCATAGTCCCTCGATGCAAGGACTTGCTCCGTTTTTCATCAGTACCCGTGTTAACCGCTATTGCTGGCAGCAAATATGAGTTCTTCAGAAAAGTTTGTGTATTTATTCTCCTAGTGTTGTTGTAAAGCAGGGAAGTTTAACTGCGGATGGAAGTTGAGATGGGAAGAAATTAAATGAGTAAGTTGTGGTGATACAGAAAGTCAGTGGAAGAACATGGATCTCTTGGTCCCAGACCACATCTTCGCTACAAGCCCTTACAATTTCCAAGAAATGAATGTAAAGTGCCTTGTTTTAACAAAATCAATAAATCAATAAACATAAGTAACAATGATGACCATAGAGCATTCTTTATGTCCCCCAAATCCCACTAGCTTACCTTGATACATGCCCAGATGGAAATAGGGAAGGTAATAAGCACCAGGAGGAAAGAAAGGGAAATCAGGATCCAGCCACAGACACCAATTCCTTCCCGCCTGTCGGCTATAAAAAAAAAAAATAAGGAAGAAAAGCAGCAAATGCAAATTTTGAAAAGAGTTCTCTGAGGGATGTAGATCTAGCCCAGTGCTAGATCCCCCATGAGGGACTGCAAAGTCCACAGAGACTAGTTCCCTCCCATCGTTCACTGAAAGCTGTAAAATACCTAACCAAACATCCAACCTTATGTCCCTTCTGCCCCAAAGGTCAAAAGGCTCAGAAAGTACATTTTGCAACAGGAAAGAAAGAGGAAAAATGGCAAACATTGCCAAAGCTGGGGGCTGTGAAGGAGAAATAAATCTTTGGGTGGAGTATCCATGGATATGAATCTCTGCCAGCGTGCCACAGCTGGGGCAAAAGATTTAGTTTGTATGAAACAGGTAATAAAGAAAATGAGGGGAACTCCTACTGTCTTTAGATGAAAGTTTTGAGGAATATTGAAGGACCAGTTCATCCACTGGACCACAAGCTTCACAATCAGTGCTTGTCAAAATGCACGCCCATGCATTTTGAGCAGTTCTCTCACGGCGTTCAGCTCTTCTCATCCCAAAATTTCATTATAAGGAAATTTCATTATTTCCTTATAATGAAATCAAAATATATCAAAATAATTTCATTATTTTACCACCTGAAGGGAAGGCAGTGGTGCGTTGTTGTTCAAGTACTAAAAGTTTGGGAGGCTCTTTGTAAGGGAAAGGTGATCAGGGAGCTGTTGCTCTTTGAAGAGCAGCTGGAGCTGCTGAGGTCCTCACAGAAGAGGCACGGAAGAGGGTGAGGAGTGAAACAGGCCTGTCCGGCCACCAGGACAGAGTGCTGCAAGGTCAACTGAATTTTGCTAAATGCAGAAATGCCTTGGATCAGGAGAGTCACAAGAAAAGCAGAAGCATCAGGGATGCAGGCTGGGCTAGCCCTAAGGGCTTCCCGACTGCCAGGTTTGGGCCAGAAGAGGATTTTTGCAGGCATGAGCAACAGCAGATGGGAAGCTGAACACCACAGCCTATGTTTCCCAACGCAAGGGGAAGAGGCAGGAGAGAGGGGCGAAGGCTCAGAGGGCTCCTCAGAGAACCTCCCACACGCTGATGCAAAGGTGCAGCGTGGTTTTGGATATGTTACCTCAAAGGTACAGGGTAGCACTGGAAATTTCTGACATCAAATAAAATTCATATGCAGATAGAAACTGATAAATAGAAAACAATTCGCTTTATACATCATGAGAAAAAACTTGTCACCACAGTGAAACAGCGTGAGGCTACCTGATCTGTAAGGCACAAGCTAACAGACCAGGGGAGCAGGACTGACAGGTTTGTCAGAAAACCCCCAGCAACCCCGGAGGAGGAGACACAGCACGGCCCTCCTGCAGCTCTTCTCTCAGGTGCATAGCTGCACTACACACGCTGGCAATGAAGTCAGGTTAACTGAATACCTGGATGTTACAACCAAGCCCGTTGCTGTTTGCAGTTTTTCCCTTCCTACTTCTGAGGTCCCCGCTGCAGATTTGATCACTCACACATAAATACGTTTGTGTCCAAGAGGGCCAAGTTTCAGGCCTCCCTTTGACTGTTTGCCCTGAGGGCTGGGCACAAAATTGCTGCACTGCCAGCCCGGCTTTCCTCCTGACCCTTTCCAACAAACAGTAATTTGAAATCCCTGGTTGTTTAATGAGGTATCATCGGCCATGCTGCAGTCAGTGGTAGGAGAGATTTGAGGAGCTCCCCTGAGTAAATTACCATGCAAACCTTAAGGCCTTAAGGCCATGTGTTTGAAGACAGGACTTTTAAGACTTAATGTGAAAATCTTTCATGCTTTCACTGCTGCTTGTTTAGCACACAGTGTTCTTCACGTTACACTAGTGGTATGTCAGGCTACAACAGGTACATGAAGTACCAGCAGTCAAGTGCCTTTTAATCAGTGGAAAGAGATCAAGGAAATTTGTGGAATGGGTATCATTCATAATTCTTTATCTGAAGCTTGGGGAAATTAATCACGAAGGGATATTTTGTTCAGCAGAACTCAACGTTCTCCTCTCTCTTTATTTCACCTAAATGATTAGTGTACAGAAAAACATCTGAAGAGCTTTTTCTCCAGTGCCAAACTTGGTCATGAAGAACCTCTTCAAAAGCGATTTTGGATTGTAACATCACCTGCCATCATCCACCTGAGACCACTGTGAAGATACCTGGTAGGAATGACACAATCCACAGACAGGGGGAATGGCTGGGAACAAATGCCCACACCCTGCAGATTGATATTCCAGCAGCTGAGAACAGGTAGGTCAAAATATCATTTATCACCACTATGGACAAGAAGCACAAATCCACAACTTGACAAAGTACAAGTGAATCCTTCTCCACGAGAACTGTCCTAGAGATCCTGTTGCCAACGTAGATTCCAATGAGAAAAGCAGGATATGACAGTATGCCTTTTTAATAGTGAATCCAGACCTAGATCGCAAAAAATCACCACAAACGTTCTCAGATTACCCCAAAGTTTCAAACCATTTAACCACAAGACAAATGGAATACTCTAGAAAAACACAATAGTGAAGAGTAAGGATCAGTCACAATCCAACATATCAATGACCTGGTTTTGCCATGCCTGTATATGGATTACAATAGTCATAACCACCAAAAACCTCACTTGGGTCTACAGTCCAAAGCAAACCAAGAGCTGCAATGCACTGCAAAATGTGAGAGCTCATCAATCAGCAGTTGTGGAAAAGCTCCAGGACACTCATAAGAATCAATTCTTTGTTTTTTCTTGATACACTCATTTGTGGTTGGACTCGATGATCTTAAAGGTCTTTTCCAACCTAAATGATTCTATGATCATGAACACACTTGATATACACAAAACCATGACGTGGGTGTCAAACTTGAAAAGCAAATGAAAAGCTCATGTCCAAGTTGTCTTGTGAGGAATACAAAGAACGGTGGGCAAAAATCTCCCAAGTCTCCTACAGCGACAAAGAGAGATGGAGTAGCTTCAGCCTTTTGTAACCGCTGTGTACCCTCCTGCTTTCTGCAAGCACCCAGATCAATCCTGGTGAGAGTCATACTTGTCCCACTGTACTACCCATACTAATGGCCAGACAACTGGTGAAAACAGCACACATTGCCAGTAACAACTTTGGTTTGGCAGCAGTTCCCTTGCTTGAAGAGAGCACCAGGTGCTCATCACACAAGTCCAAACACATCAAGTGCCCTTCTGGGGCTGAAAAATTCTTCTGCTTTCCCTAACTTACTCATATTTTTCCCTTTCCACCCCATTCCTACATACAGAAGTGTATCAATGGCTGAATCAGCCATTTTAGCCCCTGGGGTCATTTTGCCAGAAGATAGATGCTGACGCATGCTGGCAGGACAGTATGAGGTAATTTGCTCTGTCACTCACAGTGGCAGATTCTGAATTTTCATCTGCAGCCTACATGGGAGACATGGTGAATGCCTGGATTCAAATGTACTTTTTTTGTTTGGTTAGTTTTGCTCCTTTTTGTTATTATTGAGAAAAACACACACACACAAAAAGCGAGGCTTACCAATTAGATGCTCTGTGTTGTTTTTCTTGGGCGTCTCTCTCTGGGGATCCATCCCATTCGAGGGAAGCTCCGATACCCTCACAGACGAGACAGCAGCATACCTTGAAACAGCACAGCGCTCACGCGAAGCGCTGAAGAGGGAGGCAGGGTGAGAGAAGGGGAAATCCCCACTTGTATGAGAGCCCTCTGGGAGTTAGTTACCCTGGTGAGGAGGGGATGTTTACAGAAACAAAGTCTTGTGGATCAGGGTTGTCTCTGATGTAACTCCATGGTCTTCTGTGGCTGTCTTCTGGCTGGGGATGCACTTGGCCCAGCTGGTTTTACACCCCACAAAATCCAAGCTGGAAATTATTTCTACAAATCAGTAATATCTGTCACTAGAGAGAAAAAACAAGAACAAGACAAGACAGAAAGAGAAGATAAAGAGAAAACAAGTCCTACGAGGAACAGCTGAGGGAACTGGGGTTGTTTAGCCTGGAGAAAAGGAGGCTGAGGAGAGATCTTATGGCTCTCTACAACTACCTGAAAGGAGGTTGTAGCGAGGTGGGTGTTGGTGTATTCTCCCAAGTGATAGGACAAGAAGAAACGGCCTCAAGCTGCGCCAGGGGAGGTTTAGTTTGGCTATTAGGAAAAATTTCTTCACCGAAAGGGTTGCCAAGCACTGGAAGAGGCTGCCCAGGGAAGTGGTTGAGTCCCCATCCCTGGAGGTGTTTAAAAGACGTGTAGATGAGGTGCTTAGGGACATGGTTTAGTGGTGGACTTGGCAGTGTTGGGTTTATGGTTGGACTCGACTATCTTAAGGGTCTTTTCCAACCTAAATGATTCTATGATTCTATAAAGCCAGAGGGTACAGATTGAGGACTGCTCCTCTGCTGTACACCTCTTAATATTATGGGGCTCGGCTACTGTTCAGATCTCAAACACTAGCAACATAATCCTCCAGGTGAGGTCCCCATGCTGTGTAGAATAGCTCATTACACACTTCTTGATACTGTACATCACAATAGTTTGAACCCTGTTGTGCTAGATAGATAACCTAAAAGCCACAGTAGAAGCATTTCAGCTCCAAAGTCTTAAAATTTTCCCCCAAATAAGAATATTTTTCACAAAATACTTTTCAATATTGACAATCAAACCAAGCATAGCATTTCAGACCAAGCCATTTCTGAAGGCTGCAGCAGCAGAAAGCAGCCTTCTCAAAGGACACAAATCTGTTACTTGTTATTTGAGAGAAAATGAGAGGTGGCTTTTCATATGTAATTTGTGAGTTTGACATATAGCTGCATTAATTATATGGCTGTTTTCTGCGGGCATCCATCATCTAGAGTATCTTTGAAGATCTGGCTCCAGCTTCATTTCACTCGTCTTCATCCCTGCCAGTAATCACATTTGCCCCAGACGGGTCATTCAAAGCTGATTGCTTCCCAGAGAATCCTTTCTCAGCTTCACAGAGAGGAAACTACACCATTGAATGGATGTTTTAAACTACAGTGAAAACCATAAGCACAAACAGCTTGCAAAACTGGGATTGACATGCTTATTGCAATACCCTCCCAAATATGTGACAATATCCATTTAAAGTCATTTGTAGCATTTGCCTAATTATTTGGTTTCTCACGCTGAGCTGCAAGATCAAACCTGTTCAGGACAGATGCCTACTAGTAAGGCAGCAAGGGTGAACAGTTAGAAGAAAAATGTGCTTTAATTATTTCAGAAGCAAAAACATAACATGCAAAACTACCCCAAGATCTTTTTTTTTTAATTTTAGAGCAACTCAGTTTTATTGAAAATAGCTTTATTTCAAGACATTTGAATATCCAAGCAGATAGATGAGCAAAACATATTAAAATCTAACAGAAATAATTGTTCCCTGCTGTTTATTGACAATTCCTTGAGGCGCTTGTAAATATATCCCTTGAAAGGTGACTAAAGCAGATGGTGTTTTTCTTTTATGTTCAGGAACGTCACTGTATTAGTTTCTCCGTGTTAACTTCAGCTGCACTTTTATTCCCCGTTTCAAAAATTTGAAGTCAAAGGCAGGGCAATCTTAATCCTTTCTCCTTGGGGCTATACTGGGGCATGTGGATAACTCATGTCCCAAAGTGCTATAAAACAAAACACTCAGAGAAGAAAATAGATGAGGGCTCCGGGGCAAAGCTGTTTACAAGCTGCAAGTTCACTGGTGCTGAACAGCCTGGCACGGCCCTGTGTCATAGAGCAGTACCACAAAGAAAACCAGTCCAGAGCCACTTTAGCGGACTTTTTGACTTAGAAGCAACATTAGATGAACGTGGTTCGGGTCGGCGGCAGTTCAGCTATTTCTGCAGGGTGCTGATGTAGCTAAAGCCTTCAACTTCTATTCCGAAAGCAGCACAAAGGCTCAGGTCAGGCACGATGATTAGGTGCTTACCTGTAAGCAGGCCATTCTCCAACAGTTCTCTGCACCAACTGCTACATTTGCACATGGCACCAGTCCTTTACAATTTCCCTGAAGTGTCCAGTTGCTCCCCCTTACCTCATCATCCAGTTGCAGAGACTTAATCCTACAGACCAAGCACCCACTTCGAAGTTTGTTAAAACAGAATGGGAATTCTTATGCACAGCCATTTCTAAACAGTGCCAATCCCAAAGGTATCAAAAAAGTCATCAGGCAGTCCTCACATGAGATTTGTGTGTAACAAAGTTGCAGGTTTCACTTTTGTCTTTTCCTGACCTTTTTAGGCCCTTACTACTTTCCTTCCCACGCATTGGGCTTTGGCCACTCCCTAAAGATTTGTCAGCCTAGTCCCTTCCTGGCCCAGAATTCTGCCCCCAGAACAGATGCTAGCCTATTTGCTTCAGGCTCGTCATTTCTTTCCCCCAGATCAAAATTTAGGAGAAGGGACAGGACACAGAGAAGATTAACAGTACCATCCTATTGCTTGCAGGAATGTCCCCATATTGCTCCTCGTGAAAACGGCATCAGCTTTCAACAGCTGAAGATGAGGGGATGACAGGAGGCACCCCTTTGGCTGCACTTCGCTAGAGCACGAGAGCATGAGAGACAATCAAAGGGATCGCTCCCATCTCAATCCAGAAAGGAAGGCAATTTGCAGGAAAGTAAGAACATTCATACCCTGGCAAGTTTCCTTCCAGGCCCAGCCAAACTCTCAACACTCACTTGCAAATCAGAGGACGAAGAGGACAGAAAATTGCTCTGTTTCTCTCGTATTCACTACCGCTGCAATTAAAGCACTTGAAAGAAACATTGAAAATGACACGTGTTTGCAAACACAATCCCGGTATGTTCTTAGTTGTTCCGAATAAAGATTTTATTTCAAAGAACATTTCACTACACCTTATCTTTGCAGTCTGTCAACATAGTTGAAATATAGCAGTAATAGGCAACTCAAACAATGAAAAAAATCATAGTTAGTCCAGAATTAAGTCATGCAGCAACAGCCCTTTCCCAGCACAGGCTCAGTGTAAGATCCAGCATGGTTTGCCTCAGGAGCAGACTTTTCCTTCGCTTTTTAAAAATGGTGCTTAAGTAAGCATGAAAGAGCTCAGGACAAATCACCCCCTTCAGAAATTCCAAGGCTGGGTCACAGGAGTTTGCTGCAATGCAGAACACAGACTTTATCCCTGAAGAGAAAAAAATCAATAAAAAACAATTTTACATCAGGAGAAATATTTAAGAAATTGAAACTTACCTTAGTCCTAATGACTGGAAAGTTAAATTTACAAAATCCTGCTCAATATGATTCAGTAAGAACCAGAGAGCCCCTTCTAGACAAAAAAAACTTGACAGTTTAACGCTTCTTTACCTATTTGTTCACTTGTCTAACACTGATGATGAGCTTCCATGTAAAACTACACCAGCTGTGCATGAAATACTCTCTTCTGGGTAGAGGACAGCACATAGACACCACTTAGGAAGTACGCTGTTTCAAGAGAATAGTATTTAACACGGTGGATATTCACTACTACTCACTTGTTTTCATTTGGAGAAACAGGGCTTCCCAGTCTCTTAGGTATCTTTGAGTTGTCTAATGTTTGGACAGAAAAAACCCCAACAACCCACACCCCATGACCATTCAATAGATGTTTTCAGAAACAGACGTACAAACTGCTTACTTTTTGACAAAACACTGCATAACAGCTGATGTCTGGTACTTATCTTTGACTACAAGGTAATGTGAATTAAACTTTGATTGCTTGATGGGGAAACTAGGAGGACTCAAATCGGAGATCAAACTCAGCAGCTCAGTAAGGTTACAAAACGCCTACTGACTTTGACCTACTTTACATTCACATCGATGGGACAAAACCCAATTTGCTCTTGAGAAGAGACCTGTATTTCTGTTTTCTCCTTCTCCAACTGATCTGCAAATCTACAAAGAACAAGTCATGAAAAGAATGAGAAGGAAAGTATAATGAAAGATGGTAGATTTTTTCCACAGATTTCTTGAGTCAAGACATAAGGCACTGATTTTAAAAGCAGTTCAGAGTGGAGAATCATTGGAATTCAACAGGTTTCACAAAATAAACAAATGTAAAAGTGCAATACGTTTTTATCTTTCGATTTAAAGTAGTATGTAAATTTGATTATTAAAATGCAAGACTACCCAATTGCTGACAAAGTGAATTTTTTATCTAAACACTTCATAGGATATTTCTATTGCCACTCTTTAGGAAAGCAGTTTTATAATTCAGTACATAATTGTGCATCATAAAGAAACAGCATAAGCAAGATCAAACATTAGGAGGTGTCTCAGTAAAAACAAGTTTATTCATCTGTATTTTAGGCAAATATGTAAATAGTCAGCAAAGCCTTTTTGCCATGACTGTAAACTTTTTATTTAAAAAAATTGTGTTAAAAACCAATACAGGAATTTCCGTTAATGTTCTAAAAAAGTTTGTTCACATCTTGAAAGAAAATACATTAGCAACATCTCCCAGCAGAATTCATCTTTAAAAAAGTAAAACTCTAGGTGCAGAGCTTTTCTACAGTATAGTATCCTCTACGTTTTAATTTAATCACAGGATTGAATATCATTCTTCTCTATTGTCTCTAGAACATGATCGAGAGTTTATCTTAAATAGATGATATTCAATGATGTGTTACACATTGCCACAGGTACTAACATTATTAGAAGAGTGCACAACTGAATTTCACTAACAAAGCAAGACTTTTCTATATGCTGCGTCATAACCCTTCCTAACCCATACAGTTAATTTAGCTATATGCCTTTAAAATCATGTACGTTTTCCAAGGAAAAATACTAAAAAAATCCATGGTCCAAATTCTGCTCCCTCTTATATTCACAGGGTTACATGAGCACCGTCAAGTTGTGGTTTATAGCCGAAAAGCGTATAGAGAACCAGTGAGTTTATGAGTATAAGGGAGAGAAGAACTTGACCCATGTCTGTAAACATTCACAAAAGTCTGCAGTCAAAAGTGCCGGATAGGCAGCCTATCCGCAGTACAATTATTTCATTCACAGAGAGGTGCGGGGGCAGGGAGAATGTTATGGAACATTGTTATAGAGGCAAATTAAAATGCTTTTATGTACTTTGGAAAGACATATTCTCAGCTAGCTAAACCATACTCCAGTAAAACATAATCCACTTCTACCCAAATATAGCACAGCATCATTTCCTAACTCTCCTGTTCAGATTCAGACAAAGGAGTACTCAATTCAGCAGCAAGCCCGTGACAATAGTTCAAAGCGTAAGAAAACCCCCACACCCCTCTGACCTAACCTCCCCTTAACATACTGCTGATGCTAACAGGAGATCCTCTCACATACGAAGAAAAGATCCGAAGAACGATAAACTGACCTTGATCTATGCACACACAAGAAGTGTGCATCTAGACGAAAGATCGTCTACAGCTTTAAGTATCTAGTTTCAGTCTAGATCTCATTCTATATTAACCACATATACCATCCAAAACATAACAGAAGGATAGGTGCTTATACACACTATGAAGTATACTTGTTCCCCCCATTCAGTTTGACAGTCAATTGCTCTATTTACATAAACATCTGTTTGAACGTTCCTGATCCTGTAAGACACCAAACATTCAACTCAAGCTAAAAGGAGAGTCAAGGATGCCCAGCAATTCACAGGATCAGACCCTGAATCAATTAAATGCAATCACAAATTAGGTTTGACATCTGACACAGCCTCCTGGAATCATTTTACCCTCATGTTTTCCCCCTCTTTCCCCAATTCGGACCATGCTCCCACTAACGCGGAGACAGCCTTCAAAGTCAATAGGATCAGGCTCTGTCAAGCAACCACTGCAGTCTTTAAAAATGTCTGGTATTTATTGCCATCCACTCTGGGGCAGACTTGTCTGCAATGAAAATGGTGTTCCTGGTGTTGACGGATAGTTAGCAAAACCTTCAGGCTGAGCTGTATAGTTCTCCAGAGCAGAAGCAGAATGTGCCTTCAAGGAAGAGAAGAAGTTAGGAAACAAAAACAAAGAAACAAACAAAAATCTACATCGAGCAAAATTTCAGGCACAGTATCAGTCCTAGTCAAGCCAAAACAAACAAAGTATAATCTTAAGTATGCAAAGAACAGAGATGAGCAATGCACCTAAAAGTATAATCTTAAGTATGCAAAGAACAGCGATGAGCAATGCACCTACGCAGATGTTAAACTGCAGTACAACTATTGCTCTGAAATACCAGAGAATGAGGAAAGCAGTTGGATTAAGAGGAAACATGAAGAAGCGTTAATGGCATTTACTTTCCAGCGGAGTAAGCCACAGCTGATTTGGAAGGCACAGCTTCATCAGGAGCTGTAGTATTTCACTAACTTTGAACTTTCTTTATCTTCATTGCTCCAGTAGCTAAGTGTGAATTTTAGTGATTGGAACTTACAAACAAGAAAACTGACGTTTCCTCAATGCAATCTGTGTACACAGATTTCTACAGAATAAATAAATTCCTGAGCTGCAAAAGCAGCATGGCCTAGATTAAGTAATTTCCTTCTTCCCATCTATTTCCCCTGATACTCAAAAGATATCTGACAATATTCTGCATATTGAACAGTACTTAGACACATGCTCCATTTCAAAAACTGATGTGTCACAGAAGAAAGAAAACATTACTTCAAGACACTCAACTGCCTCTTTTAGTATTTTGTACAGAAGGACAAATTTCCTATTGGAATCCTTAATCTGTACAGAGGCCGTTTTTAACAAAAGGCAAACTAAACATTTAAATACAAACTCTGATGATAGTTTCAGTTAACTTATGTAGGTTGACGACTGAAACAAGTTGTTCCATGGACAAGAGAGATGATGAAACTACACATTACCTAAAGCCACCTCCATCTTATATTACAACAATTGTATTTGTGGGAACTATCAAAAGAAAGGCACAACCACAGCAGACACAAATTCTAGACAATCTGTGTAGAGAGGCACATAACTCACAACAAAGTGGTTTTCCACAGAAATCTTTAAGTATTAAAATGTCAGACTGGAACTGAGCACAGATTTTGCAACTACATGGTCAGCTCACTGGATTTAACACAAACCTAGCAAAAAATTCACTTGCGTGTCTTTTCTTTTTTCTTTCACTCCTCCCCATTTTACAAAGAGTTTTCAAAAAGGGTTAATCACATTCATAACGTCCAGAAGAATTGTATGTTGGCCTTGAGTAAGAAGTTAATGTGAGTTGTTCCTTATCATCGTCCTTGTAATCAGTTCTCAAACAGGTTAAGGGTTTTAATCATTTACTGACTTAAACTAATCCCAAGAAGTTAACACGCAAGTACATGCTCAAACGACTACTGGAAGCAAAACAGTATTAACAAATAGGCATGTTACCTGTAGTAGCGCTGACTGTGCAGCCGCACTGTGCTGCAATTCCTGCAAGGAAGATTGTGCGGCACTTTGAGGAAAGCCAGGGATACCAGGGAGAGATAAAAGACCAGGAAAAACTGCGTTTCCCGGTGTCTGTAGTCCAGAAGTCAAGCTGAAAGAATGTCAAGATGCGGCTGTTATTAGGAACATCTGCATCATGTTTTATCCTATGTTTCTCTCTCTATAAGCTTACGTCTATATAAATTAGAAAAGCACCTCTTTTTCTAAACCTCATAAAGGCCAGAATTTCAAACAGAAGCCCAGTCTCTACCCACCTACACATTATTCATGCACACACAAACCAAGACTGTCTGGAGCACACCTAAGAAGGGAACTCAGAAATTTCTGTACCTCGGCTGTGCCTACAATTTGCACACAAAAAAACTTTACAGACAAAAGTTAATGCTGAGTACTTCCTTAAAACATAGGAACATCTAAGATATTGTCTGCTATTACCTGGATGTGTCAATGGATGCCCACGTGGAATCCATTCTTGTAAAAGCCTAGGAGGTGCCAAGTATCCTCATCTGGGAAATAAGATCACTCAGCACCTCACTGGATTAGATTGCCATAACAGGGACTACCGAGGACAACCTATTTAGTAACTACTCTATCAGTTTCTAAAGTCAGGTTGAAATCTACTGGTGAACTAACTTTAAAAATTAACTGTAATTACTAGCTGTGAGTGAAAATAACGTCTACGCCTGAAGTAAAATCAGTGTTTTGCTCAAGAGAAAAAGAAATGGTTCTGACCTCCTTCAGAAACAGAAACATACCCAGCCTGTGCAACAAGTGCAGAGTTGAAGTTTGAGCTAAAGGCCGAGGCAAACCCTGGCAGGACCGGAGCCGGAGATGGGGCTGTGGCAGCTGCCGGCAATGGTGCAACTGCTGCTACTGCAGAAGATGCCTGGAGGCCAGGGAAAGAAGGGAGAGCAGGAGTGACAGAGGGTGTGTTAGAGACAGGAAAACCAGGGAAGGATGGGTTTGATGATCCCAGAGGTCCCTGGGCAACAGAAAAAAGGGAAGGGACGGCACTGGACAAGTTAAGCGAGAAGGGTGGAGCAGAGACTGTTGCTGAGGCGGCGAGTCCTGAGAGTACGGCGGCGGTGGAACTCACATGAGGGGCAGACACGGCTGAAGCGGTTGTAGACGGAGTAGCTAACAAAGACCCTGGGAGAGTGACGGGCGGTGTAAGTGCTGGATTACCAGTAAAAGCAAAGTTACTGGTTAGAGACGTAAAAGGAGGAAGTCCATTGAACACAGGGGCAATGGGAGCAGAGGAGCCATGTGGGGCGAGGGAAATGGAAGCCAGAGAACTGGAATTGTTTAGAGGAGCACTCAAAGAGGAGAGACCTGACAGCGCTGGATTCAGGGAACTGGGTAAACTGACTGGTACTGAAGCTGCTGAGGTGTATGCACGCCCGAGCGCTGACAGTCCTATAGTGCCATGAGATGGGCCGGCTGAATGAGAAGGACCTTTGAAGGCCGAGAGGGTAGGACTCATGGGTTCTGTTTTGACCAGAACTGGGATACTTGTGGCAGCTGGGGCTGATGAGAGCTGCTGATCAGGATTAGTAGGGCTTGTGCCATGCAAGAGGGAGGCTGATGAGCCACAGTTGACTGGCATAATCGATGGCGAAGTGGTTAAAGGTGACTGTGCAGGCAATGTTGGAGGAGTGGAACTAGAATTGGCCACAGATGGGGATGGAAGACCTGGAAAAATGGCCAGCCCGGGTGTGGAGGAACGCTGTGGTGTGGGGGTGGCTGATGGAGTATAACATTTGTTGACAGAGGAAGTGGGAGGGTCAGAGCTTTGATTAGCAAGAGCAGATAAAGAAGCAAGCTCACTTGTCATAGCAGAAGGTAAAGCAGATGAATTGATTAATGAAGTGTCATTTGATGTCAGAAATCCCTTTAAGACAGACAAAATTGGGTTAGGCAAGCTAAGCGAACCAGGAATGGTAGTGGCAGGAGAATTAGCAATTGTAGATGGAACAGGACTAGAAATCCCTTGGGCGTTGGGAGGCAAGGACAAAGGGAGGCCAGCAAAAACTGATGACAATGGAGTGGGATTATTAGCAGAAGCAATTGAAGAGGTTGCAGAGAACGGGAGGCCAGCAAATGGTGCAGTAGCAGATGCGAAAGCTTCACTAGGCACAGCTGTGGCACATGACGTGGAAGAACCTTGCGGAGCTGGCGTAGCAGTGGGTATAGAAGCCAGCCCAGAAAAAACTGCAGGGATAGGGGTAGAGGTTGCACTGTGAACAGATGTGACAGGAACACTAGGCAATGAAAGGGATTTGATGACAGTAGGGGTTGGGGTGGATGGCTGAGATGTATGGATGGAAGAGGAGACCTGTCCTGGGAAAACAGGAAGGACAGGGGTAGACATGTTCATCCCAGGTATGAGTGGAGTTGCAGGTGCTAATGGATGGCTTATTGCCTTGACAGGTGATGGGGTAGGGACTGGAGTAGCAGCAGGTGTTGAAGGATTAGAACCATGAGGAGTAAAGAGCTGATTCGCTTGTGCAGAAAAAGCTGCAAAGAAACAAAACTGGTAAGAATACTTGAAACTGTCAGAAATGTTTGAAATCAACACAAACACATTTTATACAGCATTTCAAAATATGATACACAGGCAATAGCTAACATACAATGTCTGTATATAAACAATGAACACTGGAACCTATGAAAACAAAACAAAAAGGTATGTACAAACACATCACACAAGTTGTACATCATGTAGGCTACCACTCCTCTTTAAAACACTTTGTGACATCTGCTACCTCTTCATGATCTCATGCAAGACAGTTAGATACTCAAATATACTCTGTAAGAATGTCTAAGTGATACAGGTAAACACCCTCCCTCTGGTCCCTAACATCTGGCAATACCCAAACCAGATCTAATATTCCATCAGCATCAGATCACCTGGGCTCCTCTGCATCCACTCTCACTGAAGGTCAGAATTTCCTTCAGAACCAGTTAATTCAATGTATCATGATTTCAGAGAAGTTTAGTCAACAACTGAAGAAAGCTGATTTCAGGTGCTGGTATTTTTCTTTCCTTCAAAATCAGGTCATTCTCTTCACTGTGTTTCCTTCAGATTTTGATTCTAAGAAGGTACACTTTTAAATTCATGTATCACACTACAGTATTAAACTAACATTGGCACTTGACCTTTTCAACAAATATTTCTGTAAGTCTGAAGGCAGGTGTCTATAACTGAGACAAGCACCTGCCACTAGGAATATCAGCTTATATCAACCCTACAAAGTAAGTCAGAGGCATCAATCAAGCTGAAGGAAAAGAGGCAGGCACACTGTGAATGGCAATGTGGGGGTTAATGGAAAGAAGCTGCATTTATGAACACTGGCACGTCAAGAGCCTTGATATGCCTCTATCTGGTTTCCTGTGGAATATGAATGTGTTAATTAATCACTCCTCTCAAATAACCCTTGTGCTTTATTTTACTTTTAAAATAATCTGTTCAACTGTAAGCAAATCACCGATCCAACCAAACTCATCACCCATAACTCTTGTAACATCTTAGATTTCTCTCTTGCCCAAATTCTACATACACACACACAAACCCAAAAATGGAATCTTTAAAATCTTGGACCTAAGTTGATATGACAAACTCCTGTTTTATGTATCTTGAAACTCTAAAACTAGAAAGTTTGCAAACTACTTCCTTTTACATTATTCTTTTCCAAAACCCTAGACCCAGATTGCTTGGCTCTGGATTCTGTCCTCTCCTCATCCTGCTTCCAAGCTGAAGACTCTCCTAAAGATCACAGTTGTTAATCCTGACAGCCAAGATAATCACCAGAGAAAGACTGCTGCAATAGAACCCAGAGCTGTTACTGAATTTCTCCTCCTAACAGAAGATATGATTCCTTACACTGTACTCATTTAGCAGTATAACTACCTTGGTAAATGCATGCACACTTAAAGGGGTATATATGAATAAAGTGATTCTTTGAAACAGCAACATTTCTGTAGAACCAACCCTGGGCATAGAGGAGAAAAGACAAAACATAACTGCCTCACCCCCCCCAAATATTTACAGGAGCTAAACTTATTATGGTCATCTTATCTATTTTGGGTATTTGTTAATATGCCTGACTCAATAGTCAGTAGATTCTCAGTTTCCATTTGTCAAACCTAACAAAGTATTATCAAAGCCTTTGTATAAGTAGTTCATAATGGTATTTATTATTATGATTTGTACTAAGTGTACAAAGCGTACGAAGTACCACACAAATAGAGAAAAAAAAAATGCACAACTCTTCTGCAGTAAGAACTGGAATTTAAAGGGTAAGACAAAAGTGCAGGTAGACAGAGTTGGATGTATCAGTCTGAGATAAGACACTCTACACATGGATTTCCACAAACTATAAACAAAGAATCTGTCTGTCTTGTATTCCTAGCTTCCCATTGCAACTAATACATGGAATTAAAATGTGAATGAGTTTTCAAATAGATGTCCAAAGTTTTACAACTGCAAAGATATTAATGAAGTGTTTCAGTGCACTACGTTGCAAAGAATATTTTGATTTATTTTAAATGATTTCTCACATACTTAAATGCTGAAGAATATAAAACTTTAATGAGCTAAAACAAAAGACCGAATTTTAATGTTTCAATGCTTCTATGTGCCAAATGTCTGAGATGATTTTTTTCTCAGCTCTCAAGGGATCCTATTCCAACAGTAGTTAAATACTTAGAGGCTTATGAAAATCCCACTAAACAAATAAGTTGTTTACATTTTCTGAACAAATAACAAAGATACAATCAACACAAAAATCCCCCTGTGGATTTGCAATTTACCTTGATTTTGGGAAGGTTTTGCCTGGCTGGAAAGGTCCTCATTTTCTAAACAGAGAACAACAGCTTGTTATTCAAAAGCAAATGAAACTCCAGCAGTGAATGAGCCATTCACAACAATGAATTAGAAAAAATACCACCAAGATTTTTAAAGGGATGCATGCTTTACCTGATACTACTTGATTAGCAGCATACGGCGGAGGAGCTGGTAAGCCTGGAGCTATGACATTAGCCATTGGAACTAAGCCAGCATTGTTGTAAGCACCTAAAAGAACAAATGCAAGACACGTCTCAGTTGTCAGAAGAACCCCTATCTAAATGAACCAGTAAGTGTCTTTTCCTTTAAAAGAACATTTTAAAGACTGTAAGACATTCCTTCACCAAAAAGCCAGACCAATTAATCATCCAGGCTGGATGCTGGCTTTTGCCAATGTCTGCCTGAGTGACATGCATTGTGATCCAAATTTTAGTAAGGGCAGTTCTCTTGAAAGAGCCTGCAAAAGTCAGGTTTCAATTGCTTTCAGTTCCATCTTGCCTGAAAAACTCAAAGGGGAGGAGTGATTCAGAGTGTCTGCAGCATCGTTTGTTCTTTTTCTATTCCTAACTTAAAGGCTGTTGCAACTCTTCCTGTAACATTAAAGCCTTGACAAACAAAAGAGCCAAATGTATACCAGTGACTATGACCAGTCCTCCAACATTAGTAGAAAATTCAGAGAAAAATGTCCCATCTCAAATACTTAGTCTCTCATTCTTCAATATTTCTTTAAATGTTAAGAAATTCAAGTGGGTTAGAAAATTATTTTAATATAAAATACTTATTGTACTTAACATATAAAAAAATACCTTTTTTCCTCCCTTATTCTTTGGAGCAACTCAAACGGTTGTATAGCTGTGGTATACAGTTCTGATGAAGAACATCAGAATTTAAATCACAGGAACATAAGTATACTTCACAGTGGTCCTAAATGAATATTTTAAAAGCATAAGAACTTACGCTTTATGGGAAAAGGTAGCACTTGAACAATACTCAAAGTGCAGTAATTCGTCATACACAATCCTTTCTGATTTCATACTTTCATAATAGTTCTACCTAACGTCAAGATTTCTTGCATGACAACTCTTGACTGAAAATCAGAAAAGTAACTAACAACCATTGTGTCACCCAGGAAGGAAATGTTAAACCAATACGTATAAGAGGCAGAAAATGAAACATCATTCTGACCATTCTGACTATCGCTTGAAAACAATCACATTCAATAGTTTAAGGTCAGCATCTGCAATCTCATTAAACACATTTTTTATATATATAAATATTTCATCAGTTATGAGTTTCGTTCTCACGAGTTTTTTTAGAAACCATGTTGCAGCCTAATAAGGCCCCGAAACCTCAAAAGCTGTTTCATATCCTAAAACGTACTAATACTCACATCCAGTCACAGGCCAAATTTTGTGCCCTAACTTACTTTGGATGGGGTTTATTTAATATAAATTTGAGCTAGTCTGCAAGTTTCCTGTACGCTTTCTGGGGAGCAAGTAATTTCTAGGGCACAAATCATCAGACTTACTTTAGCTACTAGTAGTGCCCGTTTTTCCAAACTGACTATAAAGAGACTTGCGGACATCAAGTTGGTCAGATGACTCACCCTTCAACATGCATGCTAAGAGCTCTACCATACTTTCTTACCAAGTACCTTAAAAACTCCCTGAAATTCCTAACATCGACAAAGCAAGCTTCCTAACCAGAGCACTCCTTGTTTTGCAGTACAGAATGGCAAGATCAGGAAAAGCTTTCAGCTGCTGCTCAAGAAGACCAGAGTCTGACTACATAAGTACTCCAAGCTCTTCTTCCAAAGAAATGGCAATTGCCTTGCTCCCTTCCAAAAATGTCTGGAATCAAACAGCTAATGCAGCAGAGCAAAGAGAGAGGAATTTATGAAGAAAGACTCAATTTTACCTGAGGCACAAGGCTAGGAATAGTCAGACCAAACACAGGAAAAGGCAATCACTATGCCCCTTCTGAGACTGAAATCTACATGCCCAAACTTTTCTTTTAGGAAACTGTTCTCTCTCCATTGTGATGGAGAGAAAGTAAAACTGAAGGCAACTGAGAAACAGATTATCCCTTCAAATGAGAAACTTTACCGTCCTTCAGCAAGTTCCTACATATTTCCACCCAATCCAGGGCTCTGCCTGACCATATCCTAAGTTTTGGTACAACAGCAACAAGTCAACAGACTTGTCAAGCCAAAGCCCAAACCCTGGTCAAACATTACAACAAAGACACAGCCTTAGTCTTGTCTAACACGCACAATGCCTCCCATAAATTAAATATTTTGTCATCAGAACAGGATTGTGAATTTTCCTTATGATGTGGATGTTGGAAAAAGAAGTCAATATATTCCTCTTTTTATCAACTCTGCAGTCATGACAGGAAGAGGTAGAAACCAGTACCCAGAGCATGCTTAGGAAGCGCAAGCCAATTTCAGATATGATCATGGTCAGAGAAACTGACACGTGACACATTACTTAAAAGGCAAATGGATGAAACAACAGCATCAAGCTAAAACACATAGAAGCCTTACTTGGTGCAATAGTTGCATGTGGCCGACATGGTGGGATGGGGTATGGAACTGGTTTGTGTGGATTGTAGGTTGATGGAGCCTACGTAAACAAAAAACAAACGGAAGAAGCAATAGTGAAAGCATTACCTAATGTTTCTCAGACAAATAGCTAACATTCAGATACTACTACAGATAGCTGTTCTTCACTGGAAAAATATTTGATAGCAAATTTCTTCATAATACACACAGTGACTGCAAATATTCCACTCTTTCTGAAAAGAATGAAACAAACATCACTAGTATACCTTTAGATTTTAATATAATACTGAACATGGGTGGGAAAGGGAACTTCTTCCTGCCTTGTAGTTTTCACACTCCGCAGTCTTGGACTGACTTCTCATTTTAAAGATTTAGCACATTTAAAACTAACAAATACTTATGAAGTTACCTGTCCCTTTAAAATAATACAGCTTAGTGGGAAACATCTCATAGAATCATAGAATAGTTTGGGTTGGAAGGGACCTTTAAAGGTCACTCATAATAAAAGTGAAAGTAAAACATTTGGACAATACTTCAAAGTAGTATCGGGTTCATTGAAAGTTTGTCCCACATGCTTAAAAATTTTGAAATACAGATCAGCTGTGTTGTTAAGAAACAAGAACCTCCTTCTAAGGCACTGCTGTAACTCAAATTTCCAAGATGCAGACATTTTTTATGTTCATGTGGGAAACCCTCAGAGATTGTAATAAAAAATTGCATATATTTGTATCTAAAACTTCCACTAGCTCATGATGAACTACTAAAAATGCTTTTAGTCTTGTCTTCTGTTACTGTAATTTAAATTCTGCCTTCAAATGCACACACGTTGTATCCACTAGAGAATCCTGTCCCCCACAGATATAAACCAGAGCTTCTTTTCAAGTTAAATAAAAAAAATAGTAGGTCATACTATCTTTATTATAGATCATAGAGTCCGTTTAGGTTGGAAAAGACTTTTAAGATCATCTAGTCCAACCGTTAACCTAGCACTGCCAAGTCCACCACTAAACCACGTCCCTAAGCACCACATCTACAC
>NW_008794446.1:1586947-1595566 GCF_000699145.1 Aptenodytes forsteri | reverse complement strand
CAGCCTGTTCCAGTGCCTGACAACCCTTTTGGAGAAGAAATTTTTCATAATATTCAACCTAAACCTCCCCTGGCGCAACTTGAGGCCGTTTCCTCTCGTCCTATTGCTTGTTACTTGGGAAAAGAGACTGACACCCACCTTGCTACAACCTCCAACCATTATAGAAGTTTAGCTTTGTTTAAATTGCTGCTCTGCAGTCTTCTTGCAACATAACAGCATTTTATATAAAAGCCTCATTGAATTGGCTGGTGGTTGGATTTTTTTTTTTCTTAAAGTTTCATTTATTTACTCATTTATTAGACATACTGGTTTGGATGGTCCAAGTATACGGGCTGCTATTCCCTTTCCTTCATTAGTACATTCTTCAGTGTCCTTTTTGATAGGCGTTCCCTGAAACAAAAGAAAATTAAATTATTAAGTATTAATTTAGAAGTAAATCTTGCTATAGAATTTCTACCTTATTTTTTTTCCTAAACTACATTCGAGTTTTTGAATATTCTAAAAGTGATACTTAACCGTGTTTGTTAGGAAAAAGAAACTGTGTTCTAGGCTTGCAAAATGATAAGAGCATTCCAATAGCTTGGTTTATAACACTGAGCTTTTGTAGAGAGATGCATATTAAAGAGTCCATGTTTCTGCGATAATTAGAATTCTGCATTTTGATTTGTGGACACGACAACTTACATTTTGCAATCCCTTAGTGTGTTCACAGGAAATACTTAACATGCTTGTTCAAGAACTACACTAAGATTAGCAGTATGTACAGTACAGTAAGATTAGCAGTATGTACAGTAGTACTGTAGGGACCACATTAGGTCATCTTATCAACCTACCAGTAAGGCTCTTTACACCTCTCCCAATTCTGCCAAATACTGCTGGAGTTTACAATGTGTTCCTTATATGAACAATGTCTTATTCATGCAGTAATCTTTACTTGAAGCAGCATAGAAAGAATGGGCAAATAAAAAGAATGCAAGTTCCCTATAAATGTGTAATGGGGTAATAAAAAAACCCAACAACATTGCTTTTGATTCCACTCCTCCTTCCATGTATATGAATACTGGTTTTGGTTATACTATAATGAATCCTAAACCAAGGACGCTGTGAAAAGCAAAAGCATAGAATCATGCTTACTGGGAAAATTCCATTTATGCGGCTTGGTTTGCCCTTGGGATAAGGGTTGCCAGGAATCATGCCACAGGATGATATCATAGCATGAGGAGCCTTACAACCCGTTTTTGAAGCCTGCAAAATAATCAAGAAAGGACGTTATTTGCTATCAAATTCAATGCTTCAAAGAAATGAATTACTATTTCACGACATTCAGACTGCACGAATCAACCTACACGGAACAACTCAAAGCTTTGTCTCAAATCTTCTTCCCAAATAGTTCAAATAGCGTGAGGTTCTGCCAAAGTCCCCTTTGTTTTGAATAACCCTACTCGGATCACCTCTGCTTCTATTGAACTTGCGGTTAAGCACTTAGTGTTCTCTAAAACAAATGCAGACTGTTTCCTTCAGCATTGGTTGCAATTATGTGTCCCTTTTTCCATATGATCCTAACGCCTGACAGAAACTTCCCCTTTTATTGCACAGGTATCACATAGCTCTTATCTTTTCGCAGGTGCTTCTTTCAGCTTGTCTTCCACCAGTAGTTCCCAGCAGTCCTCATGGTAAGTCCTGACCCCACAATGACCATAAGGATGGAAACAATACTGTATTTGACAGAATCAAGGATACTAGAGTATCTTGACTACCTGTTCGAGAATCCTTCTGCATCTTTTCTTCTCTGACATATTAATTCTGAACAGATCTTCAATAAGGCGATAATTCTGAGCATCAACAATGTTGCTATTAATAAAGACAGTGACAGATGATTATTGCCGTTCCATATGCTTATCAGAAATAATGCACTATTGAAAAGTGATCAACACTTATTCAGTCAGTACCCAACAGGACATTAAAAAACAATAATTAGTTCAGATCATAACATTACTATTATTATTAAAGTAAACCCTCTGGGCTTAAATATGGACTTCATACCTGTAAGTGAAACATGGTATTAGAATTAAATATCAATACGGAATATTAAATATCAATATGGAACAATGGACAACGATAGCTAAACTTTACGGCAAAAATGACTATGCTGACAAAATGAATTTTGCATCACAACAGTTCGTCAGAAAGCTTTAATTGCTACCAGCACACAATTCCCAGCACAGCAGGAAATCAGCAGCTACTCAGTTTGCCACTGTTTCTTGCTAGACTGGTAGAGGAACAAATTTTCATCTATTTACTCCAGAATGAAAAAGATGAAACTCCTGGCAATTTCCTCCATGTTCTGCAGAGCTAGTGAAACCCCTCATGCAGTTCCAAAAAGTACCCTTCCTTTCTCCTCGCTCCTCTCCCAAAAATAACACTAGACACACCAAAGATAACAAGATTCTGCCTGATTCTACCTGCCTTTTTCAAAACCCTGACCACAGCACCTTAACTGCTGTCAAACATTACCTGCCCCATGCAAA
Source organism: Aptenodytes forsteri (assembly GCF_000699145.1). Lineage (NCBI taxonomy): Eukaryota > Metazoa > Chordata > Aves > Sphenisciformes > Spheniscidae > Aptenodytes > Aptenodytes forsteri. Next base: position 1,593,038 of record NW_008794446.1, on the reverse strand, counting down.
CTACTGGAAATACAAAACAGCCCCAAAAAGGAGGACTTCTCAAAGGAGGATATTAGAAGAAATGGAATCAGCAGAATGTTGAACGAAGACATGAAAAACACCTCAAAGAATGGTATTAAAATGTGAATTAATTTTCAGCTTTGTTCTCTAGTTTTGATTAGCAAAGTAAGTAGTACATAGATTTGGGTTAGGATTTCTGTATCATGACTCCCTTATTATGCTCTTGCACTGTAGAAATTCAACAGCTGAAGAAGTTACCACGCTTTCCCCCCACACCAGCTGAAGTGCAGCAACTGAAGAGTCTGTGAGCTCCGACCTCATTTCAAGAAGCAAAACAGGTTAGTTTAATGTACCACTGAACTTCCTTTGTTTTGGTCTGAAAGAGACCAGGAGCATGCATGCAGCTTCTTAAAGCTCAACTCTGAAAGCAAGATCATGTCTATATCCTCAGTCTTATTTGTTTCATGGGTATTTATATAATGAATTTATATGCCCCAAAATGATCAAGCTGGCTGTAATATATAGCATTCATATGCAAGGCAGACATACTTAATGCAAAAAAAAAAAACCAACCCAAAACAGAACACTTCATATAATAAATCAAATAAATCCCCTAAACCAGGCGGAAGAGTTCCAGTATAAATATATGTAAAAGGTCGATCCTTGAAGCAGCTGTGTTCAGTAAAAAACCCAACTTTCTGGGTAAACATACATTTAGAATATCTATACATCTTTTACAGACATTAGATCTCTAAATCAAATGTGTCAATTTAAGAGATGTATTTACTTAACTCATTTTTACATATGTAATATTTAGAGGGCTTTTCAAATGCAAAAGGGTCAATGCCCAGAATACTCTGGTCTCAAGCCTTTTACATTTCAGTGAGCAGAAATAAGCTTAAGGCCCTCTTTGTTCTCTACAAGATTTGAAGACCACTGTAAAAATACTGGCAAAGTGGCAGTTTTCCAGCAGGCAGAGGCCCACATAGCAGCATGCTCAAGACTCAGATGAGCTCTGGAATTTTGCACAATGTCTACTTCTAATTCTTCTTTTTCCAGCCACATCAATAATGGGTTCGCGCTTTACCTTAACTGGCCACAGTGCTTCCTTCTAGAAGTGAAACATATATATTTATAATATATAGGGAAATATTAGTAAAAACAATACAACTTAATGCAATATAACATGAGAGATACTTACGAAGCTAAGATTTCAAGGGCAATAAGTTTATCTTTACTGAATGTGAAGCAGTTGAGAATATTAACCATTTTTGATGCCGGAACTGCCACTATTTTCTGACAAGTAAGCAAGAAAGAAAAAAGTGTATATAAAATAAGACACTACAATTATTTTAAACCCAGAATGCTACTCAGTAACAGCTTCATACCACGTATTTCAGTAAACATTTAATATTCTCTCCCTCCCACTGGGAAGGAGACTCTATGCACTAAATGCTTAACAAGGAACTGCAAAAAGCACTTGCCAAAAGCAGAGAAATTAGGAAAGCTAACAATGGTTAAAAAGGGCTCCATCCATTCTTGTGATACACAGGAAACGAAAAGATACTTTAGTCAGAAAAGATATCCTGGTTAAAAGTATGACGTTTCCTATTTTGATACCATTGAAAAAGAACGAGATGAAGAGGAAATTTTGAAGATGAAAGGGTAGACCGATCCATCAGTTACAAAAGTAGACATCACAAAACTAAAATAAGATTAAGAGGACGAACTTACTCTAGAAGATTATGCCACAAGAACTTACATGTTGTAAAGCCTTTATTGCCTTGAGCTGTGGTTCAGCCCAGGAAAAGTATCTCAGTAGCTCGACAACCTGCAACAGAAAGGCCTTCAATTAATCTTTTATATATATTAAAAAATTATGCTAACAGCATCAATACAATCTTTCCATTTCTGGAGTATAGCGGTATACTGCTAAAAAACATGCGTCTGTCAGTGATGTTTGATTACATTTGTGCCTACCAGCATCTAATGTTCTTTTTATTTCTAAGTAGGCACCTAAAAATTCTGTGTTATGAGATGAGGTTTCTCTATGGAAATATTTAAAATAGATTCTTACTCCTCTCTATATATTTGCATATATACACAACTGCCACAGTATTAGAATAAAAAAATTAAGCCTTTCTGAAAAAGCTTATAAACCTTCAGTATCTCAAACAGCATATTCACCAAAGAGACACAAAAAAACCAGAAGAAAAAGAAATAGGGAAAAAAATCTACATAGTACCAAAATAAGTTGGATACTTATTACTACATGCCAGTTTAGAATATACATGCAAAATAATCCTAAATTCCATGATGATCAATTTCTCCAATTTTCCCCACACAACAGGAACGAAAATGTAATGATTTTGATAACAAAGTAACTTGGAACTATTTTTAACAGATTAATGCTGATATAATAATGAGGAATTATTACTTCTATTTACATCTCCTCAGTTAATAAATAAAAAAGCTAATATGATCAGCCTCAGTATGACTGGAGACACCATCTTTCTGTATTACTAAATACACAAATTAAACCCATGATAGTGTTGACTTTTACCTGTTCACTAGAAAAGTATCCATGAACATATTCAATAGCTTTTAATTTGTACTCAGTCAATACAGCCTAGAAGATACAGAAAAAAAAGACGCATAATTAGTCCCTCAAAAATTAAAATTACAGCACAATAATCTGCTAGAATAATCTATTAATCTAAAAAAATCTGACCTTATAAAGTGACATTTGCATCAATTACACTGCAATATTTCTAAGTAACAGAATACTCCTTAGATAATTGAGAGAACAATGAAAAGCAGAGATGTAATTCAATTCTTCTGTCAAAAAAAAAATTACTCTTTTTTTTTGATTTATTTAATTTTGGCTTTTTTTTGTTGTTTAAAACTCCTGAGAGAACGTCATGACCATTCTTCCTTTTGCCTCTAAGGTTTACATCAACTTTACGTTAAACAAGGTAATACAGTTGATTATTCATACAATCTCTTTGCATGTTCCCTGTAAAATAATTAGCAAAGCATCTTACTTCAGTGAATTTATGAAGAGACTGGGTAACAAGTCTGTACAGACAGAATTAAGTATACAAGAAGGCTTGCTCCAAAGGGTGATGTTGTCTTAGCATTACCTTCCCATAGGTCAAACTTTAATATGCAACCATACAAAACAAAGGAAGCAGAGTAGTTTAACGCAGTACTGGCCACCACTTTTGACTTAGTGGCAAGACAGTTTTGTTGATAACCACACGGGCTGTCTAATAGCCAGGGCTTCCTCCCTCTCCTCATACCCAGCTCACTGACAGACATACAAGATGTAAAGATGACAGGTAACAGCTGAATTCCTGCCCCAAACCGGTGCACACACGTTTCTTCCCCAGTTTCCAAGGCCCCCATCTATTGCTAGCTCTCACGCTAACTATTCTCAAATCACCTCCAGCTTCACCCACACACCCATTTCCATCTCTTCCCAATAGCCCTAAAACCTACCCCTAGTCCTTCTTTCTTTGTCCTTGTCCCTCCACACAGACAGACGTGAAGTTCTCCATCGCTGCAACCCAACTGTGAGTAGCACATGTGCACAGAAACCCACCTGCATACTGTTCGAGGCAACCCCCTTCTTTTCTGTACCTCATTAAGAGACCAACACTACCAGACACGCTGAAGTCACAGGGGAAAAAGAAACTTCTCTCTTCATGCTCATTTTTTCTTCTCTCCCTTCTTTCTCTTCACATATTTTGGAAAAAAGCCTGGTATGTCATATAGCAACTTCTTTACCAAAACAAATGTCACTCTTCCTCCTCAAATCAACAACTGAATGACTTTATAATACGAACACAAACAGAAAGCACTGCTATGTATATTTATGGGAAAAAAAACCCCAAACTTTATTTTCTTAATAATCATAAATATATATGGGGAAAGACAGAACTAAGCTACACATTAAGACATTTAAATAATTGTTCCTGCTAATTGTAGGACTGAAAATGGAATGCACCAACACAACCGATTTGTGAATCACATAATAAAGAAGGTTCTACCACAGAGCTAGAAATGAAGTTTAAACAAAGACCTAGCAACAAAGGTACAAAATAAGCGTTTGGAAAATGAACGTTACACTGGAACAGCACAGCTATTATTAACACAGCACAGCACCGATCCCTAGATCAACAGTAAGTTAGGTTTACAGGAATACAGGCAGATAGCATACAGGAAACATAACTGCCTAAAATCACATGTCAAAAACCCTTTTGTCTGAAGTCTTTAGTAATCACAGAGCGTATCCTGAAGGGCTGCACTGCAGTAGTAATATCTGAAACATTACTCCCTCCCACCATCAATTCTCAGAGAAAGTATTCATGTGCAAGTTGTTCCTTGATTTTTTCCCCCAGATTTTCCATAAAAATTCTTAGGTTGGGAGGGAAGTCCGCATCCTGAAATACCTTAGGCTGTCACATTTTTAGCTGGTTACACAGCATGAAACATACCTGTTACATAAAGGAGAATTTATGACCGTGACCTTATGCAAAAATGCAAGTGCAGTTGTGATAACAAAGACTCATCACTGGGGCTTTTGTGTACGGTGGTTTATACCTCAGTATGTTCCAAAATAATAATACTACAACTGCAGCCATCGCTGCATCTCATGCTGAAGAGAAGCTGAACTGAAACTCAACTCTGTAGCACCCAAGTCCCAGTAAAGGAAATGACCTCTCCTAGACAACCTATCATAACAGAAACACCTATTACAAAAGCGCTAAGGATTCCTTTTCTGCCATAAGGCAATCTTATCCGAAACAAGCCCTTCATCTTCACACCAAGACAGCTTTAGCAGGATACATAACCGTTCTACTGTGACACCTAAATCACCTCTGCTTAACTGCAGCAAAACATGTCATCCCAGGTTTGTACTTCCCACGCAAGACAGGAACCATTAATCTCAGAGGTTCTGATTTTTTCTATCTCCTTTTCCACTTCCAGCGTTTGGGGAACTGTCCCAAGCACTAACCTCTAGCTTTCCTGTTAAAAGCAGGCCTCTGTGCAGTAAGAAACAAGACCTGACAGACATCGGGGAGCCCAGGTTTGTAGCTCTGCTTCCCGCAACTAACAGGTATTTTGCTCAGTGAGTTTTCAACAGGAGACGCACAAGCGCCGTTCAGAGCACGCATCAAAACGCAGGATTTCACATCCAGGAGGAAGGTGTGCACGCGCTCCTGAGCCGTGCGAGATGTGGCTTTTGAAGGAAGACAGCAGAGCACAGCTTAGAAATCAGCCCTCTCACGTCATGTTTTGTGCGTACCTCCTAAACCATCGTATAAAAGGTGGGTACCTCAGATTGTAAGTCCCCATCCCCGGTCAGGCCAAGCAAACGCAGCCCCTCTCCCCAAACAAGAGATACTTGGCTATTTTGGCTTTTCTTCTTCATCTTCCTTGATAGTGAAAATGCCGTGATAAACTTATTAAAATGCTTATTTCAAATGAGCACTCTTCAGGCACATGTTGTTAGCTCAGCGGCAGCAGCCTGGACATTCAATCTGTTTTCTGAGAAAATGAAAATATCTCACTGAGAGCAAGCATGTCACAGCAGCTTTACACTGTTATATCTGACATACAAAAACTAGGATACACCAGCAACACGGGATTATAGTTCTCCACACCGATGTGAAATTTAGTCTTTATTGAATCCTGAAGTGATTATTAAAGAACACAAACACCTAACCTGGTGTGCTCATCAAGAGGAATATTCTACCATCAAATGGTTAAACCAACATGCAAAACGAGAAGTTACCTTTCTAATTTCATCCAGCACGGTTTCAAATGATTTCTTATCCATCTTTATTAGTTCATTCAATGCAGATATTTAAATATGGAAGAAAAAAAAATTAAAAAAAAAATATATCCAGGCCAAAGACTTTACCGAGAGTCTTTAAGCATACGGAAAAAAAAAAAAATATCGGGGAAAAAAAAAGCAGCGGGGCAAGAAATGCAGCCTGGGATCTTCTCAGCCCCCAGGAACTGAGCGCTGACGCCTTTGCAAGGCTGGACGCGGCGCAAGAGACAAAGGCAGACCGCCGGCTGC
>NW_008794446.1:1559371-1585881 GCF_000699145.1 Aptenodytes forsteri | reverse complement strand
CCGCCGGAGCGCAGGGGTGCGGGCAGGGCCCCGGGCCCCGCTTCGTCCGGGTGCCTTCCCGCGCCTCTTCTGGCTTACGCCGTTTTAGGGGGAGGCTTGTTTACGTGACTTTCGAGCCCTTCTGAGATAAATGCGTACGCTGGGTGATTCTTTCCCAGGGCTCTCCGAGCAATATGCTCAGACGAGGGAGAACTTCATGGCCTGTGGGTGAATAACTTTGCACTTCTTACTGTCGGGTTTTCTCCCTGCTTAATTACCCTCGGTTTTCCTTCGTGATAGTCTACTCTTTCTTAGGCTGTTCGTAGTTCTCTGTCATCAGCCTACCCCTACTTGTGGCAAGGCAATTAACAGAAGTGTCAAATGGCCCTGGTCCTTCGGGGTCACCACTTGTTACTTCTTAGTTCTAGCCTGATCTCTCCGTTTCAGTGCTTAGATCTCCATCCAGTACTTGCCGTGGCACAGCTGTGCTTAGCTTCCATCCTTCTGCTGGAAAAATAGAACAAAAAGGTGGAAGATTTTTTTTTCCCATTATCCTTTAACATGTATACATTGACCTGAGTTTTGCCATTCCTGGTATCTTACACTTCCCCATTTCTAAGATGTAGTTTTCTTTCTTGACCTGTATTTTCCCTTTATTCTGATTTTTGTTTTTCTTATTCTCATATCTTCTTGAAGTGGTTATTGATTCTGTTGCATTTGGAACCTCTACTATTTACCTCACTTTGGAGTGTGATTTACAGATAGTAATAGCAACTTCGATGTAAGAAATTTCAGGGTGTGTTTTTTGCCTTGTAATTCCGGAGCTCCCCAATCCAAAGGACTTCATTAGCTAATTTCCAGTGTGTCGGAATTTTCCCATTTGCAGTCCAAAACCCTAGCTACAAGCCTATTTCTGTTTATCTATCTTCTTAATTTAAATTGAATAAATCAATTTATGATGCTTCAGTACAAAGTTACTTTCTACTGCTGGTTCTTCTGAGTCCACCGTCATGGGATTTAACTACTAATGGATATTTATTTTTGTATTTTCAGGTTTTAAAAGCATTTGATTACTTCTCTCCTTGGAAGGGACAGGAACAGATGTACAAGCTGGACATAGGCTGGCCTAAAATTCCAGAGTACTTCACTGGTCAAACATTTTGTGTTGCTGTTGACTCTCTTCATGGTTTGGTCTTTGTGGGACAAGTGAGTGAGAATACTGTACTTCTCTCCTTGTTAACCTAGTGTATTTTTGCCTTTAAAGTGTCTGGTTTAGATTAAGAGAGAGAGAGGTGTGTGTGTGTGTGTATATGAATAATTATTGTATCAAAATTAGTGAAAATGTAAGCATAGATATCTCTGCTATATCCATTTTTTAAAGCAGTTCTGGGAGCGTACTTGCTTGTGCTTTTAAAAGCATTAAATTTCTGTGATACGAATGTATGATCCAACTTAACTGAGTTACAGTAGCTTCTCCTCTAACTGTAAGGTAAACTCTGTTTCTGGGGCAACTGCCTAGTCCCCTTCCACTCTTTCAGCCTTTGTCCCATGAAGTCAAAACCACACAGCTCTTTCAGTCAGTTACAGTAATTGGAGTTCGATTGTTTGCTTTACCCCGTTCCATGCATTGGTATCTCTAGGTCACGGATAAGATATTCTGTCCATGGAAAGCGGTGGGATTTAATTGTAAAGCACAGTATGAGTACTTGAGTACCATACAGCTGACAAGTACAGTTACTGTTTCTCATGCCTGTGTTATGCTTAGTGTATTTTTCAGCAAGAACATGAAAACGTGATTCAAAATTAAGACCAAGATAGCTGCAAGAGCTTGGCTGCTCTGAAAATTGGACTCTACGTGATTTAAGTTGAAAGTCTAGAAGAGTGGACGATTTTGCACGCTAAACTTAGATCCTTCTCTCTCTTCCCTTTTCTAGCTGGAGAAAATGAGGTCTAGCAGACAATCTCTGGAAATTCTTATGATTCATGAAATGTTGCAAAAGCCTTACAAAGAGGAATTTTCAACAATACGATTACTTACTTAATATGTTTTCTTAATAGACCTTTTTTGCCTTTTCAGAGGGGAGACAATGTACCAAAGGTACTTGTATTCTCAGAGGAAGGCTATTTTCTTTACTCCTGGAATAATACAGTTGAAATGCCTCATGGTATCTTTGTATTGAACACTGCAACAGATAGTTCAGTATGGATCACAGATGTTGGAACAGGTATGTATGGTGGTGATAGGAGAAGTATTAGGTGGGGAAGAAAATGCTAACGTTGCAGATAGTACTTTAAGCAGATCATTTATTTAAGTGTCTCAAACAATTCTGAGACAGATTTGTGCTTTTCTTGCTGTGAACAAACTTCTCAGGTGCTGCACAAAATACTCTGAAGGTTCATGTGTTGTGCTGTGTGTCTGCTTACAGCTTCCGAACTTAGTGAGCAAGTTTGGTTTTGGGTTTGGTTTTTTTTGGTTTTTTTGTTTTGGGGGGTTTTTTTCCCCAGGAGAAGTATAGGGGGAAAAAAATCTTCTGGCTAGACTTATCTTCTGTCCTAGGTTTGGTGGCCCTAATACAATGGATGAATGTTGTTGTAGCTTATGGATTTACTAACCCACAGTCGTATTCTCACTATAGAATTTTGTCTGATTCATTAATATCACCTGTGAGTATCAGGAGATTTTCTTTTTTAATCTTTACAATCAGTTGTAATACTTACATTTTGTTTTGTTAAGATGTTTTTGCACTTTTTTTTCTTAATTCAGGGAAATACGGGCACACCGTGAAACAGTATAGCCCTTCGGGTAAACTTATGCAGATCTTGGGCACGCCAGGTAATGCTGGTTCAAGTTTGATTCCCCTACAATTTGATCAACCAGCAGAGATCTTTGTAGAGGAAAGTGGAGATATCTATGTTGTGGATGGAGACGGAGGAATGAATAACAGATTGCTCAAACTATCCAACGGTATGGAAAAATGAACTTCCGCAGTAGTTGACCATTGAAAATTGAATTTTAAACAACACAGCTTGAGAATACTTTTAAGCGAGGACTAGGTAGAGCTGTCATTTAGCATTAGTTTGAAGACTGTTGGATCAGGTCCTGTTTTACTGCTTGTCTTGTCTTCAAGAGAGAAGGCTAAGGAGGATTCTTATCGCTGTCTTCAAGTCAGTAATGGGAGGATATAGAGAAGGCAGAGCCACACATTTCTTGGAGAGGCACAGTGAAGAATGAGGAACACTGAGCAAAAGATATGAGAGGGGAATTCCAGTCTGATTTTTGGAGGGAAAGATTCACAGTGAGGGTGATCAGACGGTGAATAGTTTGCCCAGAGAGGGCGTGCAGTCTCCACTCTTGGAGATGCTCAAAACTTGATGAGTTTTGAGTTATGATCTAACTTCAGAGTTGGATTTCTTAACAAGGCTAGTCCTTCTTTGAGAAGCAGGTTGGACCCGCTGGTGCCTGGACATCTTTTACACTTAAATTATTCTGTGATTCTGATTAGCTTGCTCATGTTCCCCAGTTAGATGGTCAGTGTTGGTTAGGGCTGTGAGTGAGGAGTCTGCACGTGTCTGCAGTTGGGGAAAAGTGGAGGAGCTACCGTTTCTCCTTTGTGCTATCATAAAACAGTTCGTTTGCTAATATCTAGTTTGCAAAATGGTAAATTGTTAAAACTCAAAACTGACAGGTAATGTAAAAAATCGATTTAGTAAACAAATAAATATCATAATCAGCCAACTGTTTCTATATATATTTTTTTTTTTAATACAGTGCTTAACAGAGCCTTGGACTATGGCTTTTGTGCACTCGTGGCTACATTTCTGTAACCATAATCCTGAAACCACTAATAACAATCCAGTAGTTCCTGTGGTAGTTCCAGTATTTCTTGGGTTTATGTATTGGGAGTCTGTGTTTAAAAAGCCTGGGTTTAGAAATTCCACCTTTTAAAAATGACTCAGTGTAACTTTGGAAGGGAATGACTTAAAGCTATTTATTTGTTGTTTCCTTACTGTGATTTTTTTTACTTTTATTTTTCATGGTGCTCACTGTTTAGATTACAAAGAGATATGGCTGGCTGGAACAAATGGGACCGGCATTGGTCAGTTCAAGATTCCTCACAGTGTAACAGTGGATCCTTTTGGACGGGTAAAGAATAAAGGGAGAATTTTTTTTCATCTTCCGACAGACTTGTTTACATGTATTTGAACAAAACAAATTGTATTTCTTTTTAATTGAACTGTTGTGATCTGGGTCATTTTTATGTGGGTTACAGTTTCAGTGTGATAGTGGTCATAAGCTGAAGTTTCACACTGCACATCCTACTAAAGTAGCTGGCTGCAAGGTTAACACAAGGGTTCTCACCGGTTACGTTGTCGATGTCCATGCAACAACAGACTGTTCCTCCTGCAGTTTCTAACAGGCTGCCATTGTGAGAGTACAGGAGAATTATGTTCTGTAATAAATATCTACCCGAGTGCTTAAGTTTCTTCAGGGGACTTTAATTTCTTATTTGGAAATTCCAAATAAGATGATAGTAAGGCTCTGGCTAGGTTGTGAACATCGGTCCTTTTCTACATGCAGCTCAAGGCATTCAAGAGTCTGCTTCTGCCAGGTGTTAATCGTAGTCTGGCTTTTGCCTTGCTGCTCTTATAGAGGAATTGTGCGGTCACTCCTTAACGTGTTTCAGGGAAAATAAGATTACTTGACTAAAACATCTTAAATCACTGGTTTGAGCTAATTCTGCTGATGCTGTCTGAACCAGAATAAGAAGCGTATATAAAAATCACTTCTCTGCTAAAACTGGCAGGGTAGGAGGGAAAGAGGAGGGACATGGCCGCTTTGTGTTGAAGGGTAATCATGAGTATATACATTCAAAGACAGCAATTGCAATGGGCTATGATTTTATTGCCAACATGGTGTTGATCATCAGCCTAGGTTAGAAATAATTGTCAATTCCGAAGAAATCTAAGAGACTGCTGCAGTAGTGTTTCATTTAAAAATAGTGATGAAAGATCTCAGGTCAACTTGTTTATTGCTCCCTTTCTGGTGATACCCCAGAAAAGTCGTGAAGTTTACTTATCAGACTGACGAGTTGTCAACAGCTATAAGTTCAATGATTGTAATACAAGAGAGGCCTTCACTGGAACTGTCTAATGGTATTGCTAGCTCACAGTGTTTGTGAACCCAGTTAGCACAGGGTAGAACAGAGATAAGCTCCACAAAACTGATTAGACAAAACATGCTGAAAATCCTCTTAGTGTTTAAGTTGCTCAATATTTATAGTAGTATTGGGCATATCAGAGTGTTTGCAGGTGCAGTCATCGTAGGTCTGGATCATGAAATGAGACTACTGTTGAAAAACAAATTGTTAGCGGGTGACAGACCAGTATCTTTAGAATTAAATAGGTGGGAATATGTCCTCCCTGGGGGTGGGGGGATATCCTACTAAATATATCCATATTATAACCACAAAAATGAAGAGAAGGCAGATTTCTCTGTTAAAGTAGTTTAAAATAATTTGTGTATCTTAACTATGTGGTGGGTTTGTTTTATATTTGGAAGTCATATCTACTTATTTAGTTTTGAACGTGGAGGTACATTCTTCCAAGTTGTACTGTCTTTTTTACTACAGGCTACTTTGCTCATGTAAGAAACTAATACATTTGATTTGTTCTATTTGTGAACAGACATGATTTTTGTTCTTAACAGGTATGGGTTGCAGACAGAGACAACAAAAGAATCCAAGTTTTTGATAAAGTCACAGGGGAATGGCTCGGGTCTTGGAGCAGCTGTTTTTCAGAAGATGGACCCTATTCTGTCAGGTATTGTTGAACAGTTCTTCTAGAAGCGTGCAATTACATAAATAAGGTGTACTCTTACTGGTGAATTAAAATGTTGATATTTAATGTCTGATGACAAGGGGTTAACCAGTTTAACTAATAGGGTGCTGGGCCCTAATCATGTGCAAAGATCTGCACAGTTGTATCTTGACAGGGAAATCCTGGCTTTATAACAAGCCCCATGGATTTGAGTGCAGGATTGGGAACTTCATTTTAAAGTTGTTGTGTGTTGTTGAGCTTACCGTTGCAGCTTTTACAGGAAGAGAGATTGTCTTGAATGAGTTTTCTGTAGCATAATCTGTCTCAAGGAGCAGCAACATCTAGAGCAAGGCTTACAAGTTAATTGTCAATGTTTCACTGCATTTAGTCTGTTGTAGCCTTCAAAACCTTGACTATTAAGGAGGTTTTGTTTGTTTTAAAGTGCATGGTTGTGTTAAAATGAGATGTCATACGGGCTTCATAATTCAAAAATATATTTGTCTTTCACAGGTTTACTGCCAATTACAAATACCTGATTGTAGCTCAGCTGAACATCAACCGGTTAGCAATCTTGGCGGCACCACCGGTTGGCTCTATTGGGGACTGTGTTATGGTCAACTCAGTCCAGCTGGCAGATGAGACCAAACCACACCTTGTGGATGTAGACATGAAGAGTGGAGCGGTCTATGTTGCAGAGATTGGAGCCCAGCAAGTACAAAAGTACATACCCTTAAGCTGATGGTTTCCCACAGCTGCCATGGCACAAGCTGCGTGACATATAAGACCTATGACCACATTTCCTTGAGTTTTCTGTAGCTTGTGTTTCCTTAGACAAGCACAGAACATTGTGCTCCCAGAACTGCAGAGCTAAGAATCTGTCCTAGCTGTTCTGCAGTCCTGGAGAAGTACTTGGTACTGAGCTGTTACTCATTTTAGTAATGCTATGGTGGCTTTTGCTTTTGTTGCTGGGAATTGTAAAATGACTTTGATAAGCATCTTAATTTTATTATATAAAACTTCACAAACACAGCTGCTGTTCTTAAATGTATAGGGTCATCTTGGGGCTCCTCTGCTTAGCCTGTTTATGTTGTTAAATGAAGGTCAGAACTGTCTGAAGTGTATAAACGATTTCCTGGAAAGCAAGCACCTCATTTTAATGTTTCTTCACTTGTTTTTTGGATTCATTGTGCTGGTACTGCCCAACACTGAATACAGAGATGCATTATGATGTTGAATAAGATGCTGCTGGATACTGGTGTCAGTGCTGATACTGGCATCCGCCTGAGGTGGTTAATAACATAAGCATTGGAATCTAAGTTTTCAGCTCTACCTAAAGTGGTAAAGTCTGTAATAAGCTTAAGTTAAATTGATATCGGGCACTTCGAATTAAGTTAAAAGTATGTGCACAGCAGCCAAGTACTGCTTCTCACTAAATCAATTCTTAACCTGGTTTGATTTATATTAGTATGAGTTTTCTGTTCCATAAGATTTCATAGTGGAACGTATTGAAGTTCAACTCATTTAAGTTCCTCAAGATAAACAAATTGCAATTTGCTAGGAAAGTCTTAATCAGCATTAGGGACTGGGAGACACATGATTTTCTCCCAATTTCGTTGAAGCTCTGTCAGTTAACAGCAGTGCATCTGTTTTGATTTGGGGATTTTAAACTGTTTTATATCCAGCATTTAGACTTCATCAACTCCATTAATGTCTGGAGTTAAGTTTCTTATGCTAGATCCTAGCAGATGTCTCCAAGGTCTGTCGTAAAAAATGCTGTCTCTTTCCATTCCCAGTCCAGAGTCGTTCTGTTTTCTTCACATGTTGCTACAAGATTTTAAGTTAGTTCACTTTATAGCACAAAGGGAAATGGGTATAGGAAAATGGGATGGGGAAAATGGCATGGCAGAAATGAGACAGTGAATAACTGATTACCTCTGTAAAGCTGTGAACCCACATTCCATATTTATCTACTAGCTCTTCAAAACATTTGAGAGGTTTTTTGCTGTTTCCACACACTTATTCTACTGTGTGGACTATTTTAACACTAATTACCAGCTAAGAGAGGCAATTTTTTTTCAACTTCCTTAGAAAGGGAGTATGGGAAATGGAATTACTCTGATGGGAAGTATCCACTTCAGTGAATGTTATCAAAAGCAAATGCATCTTAATTTGGCAGGTTTCAACCTATGATCACAAATTTCTGGGTCAGCAGATGGGAAAACTATCCAGAAAAGTCAGATTCATATGTTCCATAGAAAGTAACTCAGCTGTGGAGCTTGATGGCTTGATTTCAGTACTATTTGAGATTAATGCACTAAATATGAATGCTTTGTTGTTGGCTACATCCACAATAACAAAAGATCCAACTTGGCTGCCCTCATGCAAGCCTTAGAACCAGAACTTCAGGGTTATACACTAGCAAATACAATCCATCATTCACAAGGTCTTGAATGGGAGCTAGTAAGCAATATTTATTAGCTGAAAAAGTAGCAGTACTTCCTCTAGACCTAGATGGATAGGTCCACATTGCTTTGCAGTATGTTGTTTGGATTTTCTAACTAGGTCTCCACTAGCTCAGGGATCTCTGCTTTGTGTGCAATTTAGCTATTTCTCATCTACACAAGGTGGATTTCTTTTCAAAAATGTTACACTCAAATGTAGTTAATGATATTACAGTATCTTGGTGGTGTAAGGGGTCCAGGTACATCCATCCTTCCTCACCACATCCTCTCCTTATTTATTTTTCCTTTGTCACATCCATTTGAAACTCAACTCGAAGCTCTCTGGGAACATGCTTCTGTGTTCAGTAAAGGAGTAGTGCACTTTTGGATGTTGACGAGTAAGTTATTTCTACAAGGTTCTGTTTGCTGCGTGGATCTGCTCTCAACTCTCTTTTTACATCGGCTTTTGCAGCCCCTAGAAATGGGCAGCATTCACCCAGTTTTGTCTGGCTTTACTGAAGTAGGCCGTGGTGCCAAAATGTGCCTTGCCTCTAGGCATTTGGGTATCTGTGATAAGAAGGGATGCTCATTATTAACTAGTATGAGATGCTTAGACTCCTTTTTACCTCTGCGTCTATGACCAGACTGAGAAAATGATTGATTTGTGCACTAACTTGCTAATTCTCTGAAGGTTTTCTTATGTATCATCTTGAAATTGATTTCTGAAAAATTGCATAGAAGGATAATTTGATAAAATAAATTGAGAATTTCCCATTATGAAAGGCTTGGGCGCTTTATTTCTGGACTAATATCAATACATTCCATTGCAATGGATTACTCTTCTAAATATGGGGTCCTCAGCACTTTAATAAGGTATTTAATAATTTCTGATACCAACATTCAAATGTAATCTAAAATTCCGTGTTATCTTTATGCATTACTATTTCTGTGGCCCATCTCTTATGCGTTCTAATTTATGTTATCAAAAAAGGCACAGAAATCTCTCCCAGATGTTTTCCTCTGAGTAATTAGTAAAATGGGATGATGAGTTACATAAGTGCCAAGTATAAAAAAAAATTTAAACTGTATACCCTTTTGATGCTAATAGGGAAATTAAAAACAAACTAACAAAACACTTCTTAATGTAGAATCAGGTTTTATTTCCAGAAAAGATCTACTGAGCAATCTGTTTAGTTTTTAGAAGATCAGGAAGGGACTTCTTTATGGGTTAGAAATACTTGCACAAGAAGAAAAATAACATACTACAGTGTTAACTAGACAAGAAGGAAAATGTAAGGTGATTGCTAGAACCCCCCAAAAATCTAGTTTTAGTTAATAGGTGTCAACTTTTAAGTATGAGAAGTAATCACTGGAGTATCCAAGTAAAGGAAATAGGAATATTCCATGGTTTGATGTCTCCAACTTTGCAGCTTTTTTTTTTTCTTTTAATTGATCCTTTTCTCTGGCTAAGTACCTAGGTTGTTAACTGGATGACATTCCCAGGAGGTAAGACCAGGTCTATTAATACAGTTCATCTTGATTTTTTCGGTGATGCTAATCAGCCTTTTTTTTTGTGTGTGTTATCGTAGTCAACAATTGATTAACAATATCTGTCTGGCCAAAACAAAAGAAGCCTGAATCAGGTTTGTGCCATGCAAGATCAGTCTAGTGAGGCTGAGCTGGCTCGATAAAAGCTGAGGGGGAAGGTGCACCGCTATGTCTGTGGGTCTGCTCATTGTTGTTAGTAAGTTCACCACCTTAAAGTGGTTATTAACCTTTCTGAAGCATTAAGTAGTTAGTTATCTTAGTTGACACTTACTTTCTTAACAATTTGTAACCTGAGAAGCCTTCACAAGTGATCTATCGCCAAGAAGTGTTTGCAGTCACTGAAGTTGCTTGTGTAAAACGTAAGAGGGCACCAAACCCCTGCTGATGCTTGGCATACTCAGTGTAGCTATATACTGGCAAATGTAAAGAGCTGGCAATTTCTGAACTTTTGGAGTAAGTCAACAAAGGTGATGAATCGCTCCAGACTTCCTTTCTCTTTTCAAAATAGATTGCTTTAAACCTAAGCAGATAATTGTGTTATAGTCATTTTGGCTTACTACTACTGGATTTATATCCATCTTTTATTTCCATTTTTTCTCCTAGAAAAAAAAAATCAGTAATTCAGTGTCCAGAGACAACTGGGTATGGTGAATTGATTCTTCTATTCCTTATGTCATTGATTTCAATGGAATTACTCCTGATATGTTGCTTTGGAAACGTAATAATTTATAGTAGTGTAACCGTAGCAGCATAATTATACCAAAAGAGTAACGCCAGTATATTTCCCTACAGAGGTGACCCTGGGTGGGATTAGATCTAAGCTTACTGGATCTGATTCACCAATTATATTCTACCTCTCCTTTCTCAGCCTTTGCCTAAAAACCTTGCTCTGATTTTGTATTATTATTTTATTCTGCTTTTTTGGGGATTGCATCTGCAAAAATTGTATTTGCCAGAAGTTGCCGTCAAAAAGTTTGAACACAGACTTCTCTTCAGGTAAATTATTCAAAATACTTTGAGTCTTTCAGTGTTCATAAAGCATCAAAGTCATGTTGCTTGTGTGAAATTTGAAAGGAGCATATTAATTTATGCACACAGGATGATTTGTTACTGCATTAAAGCCAAAGTAACACTGATACAAATGAGATGTGAATAGACATACTTTATCATAAGATCACATGTTTTGAGGTTGAGGAAACCAAATATGATTGTGTAACTGGATCTGCGAAACAGAGGTAAAAAACTTTGCCCAGTTACATCAGGAATGAACCTATTAATTCTGTCTGAGCTATGATGGGATCCCTTACAAACAAATAAAGACTTAAGAAATCTAAATCATGAATAACCAAGGTCTATATATTTTAATCCTTCCTAGTAGTCAATAAACATCATTATAAAGGGAAGGCTTTATGTTTAGTCTGGGTTCGTTTGTTTTCAACCTTATGTTTTCTGTTTTCAGCTAGCTTAGAGATCTGTCTAATATGGGAAATTTTTTTTCTTACCCCCATGGGGTCATTTACAGATGATGACTGAGTCATCTCTTGCTCCACTCCTTGTCTGAACTGTATAGATTGGAAAAATTGCCTTGCAGTGGAAAACTGGTAAGGCTTTAATGTCAAAATGTTTTCATAGCATTTATTATTAAAACCAAACAAATCCAAAAGAATGTTCACCGCGTGACAGGAAATGTGGATATTAGAACTGCCAGCACTAAACCTCTTTGTTTGCTGTACAGGAGTAATACTATCTCCCCATGATTTGATGTGGCCGAATTTGTTTCTGCTCCTAGCTCTCAGTACAGTACTGTCTCTGACAGTTGTCAAAGGATTTGGGTTACTAGGTGGTCAAGGTGTAAAGGAACCCTCCTGGAAGAACAGACCAGAATAGATACTGGGGTTTTTATCTGTGAAGTCCTTAGCAAACTTTCCATGCTGTTAACGTTTTTTTGACAGGGTCTTAATCGGAAGATCTGGCTGAAATTGAAGTGTCTTATAAATGGCTTTAAAATGGCTTAATAAATGGCTTATTAAAACAAACTGATAAGTTGCTAGCAGGTGTTCATTTCATTAAGTTCATTCAGTATTTTCAGAAGACTTCTGAAATACTAACTTTTGCTTAGAACTACCTTAGTATCAGAGGAAAGAAAAAATGGCAAATATGGTTTAAAGAAAGCAAAAAAACCCACCAAACCCACACCTGTGTGTGAGGATTCTGGAGAGATCCAATAGAATTGATGGCTGTACCTTGCCAATTGACATAAACCATAATGAAAAAATAGATGTATTGGATATACAACCATGAAATCTCTTACAGGTCTTTGGAAGAATCTCTGAGCATGTATGTCAGGATGATCTGGCTAATAAAGCTTGCTTAAATTTTCAAAAGGCTTTCAACAGCATCTCTTGCCAAGTGTCCATAAAGAAATTGTGTGGAATAAGAAAGAAGGGATAATTACAGATTACTAATTAAAAGATTATAAATTAAGTATACTAAAAACTAGTTCTGTGCTGCTCAATATATTGAGAAATGATCTGGAAACGGACTTGGGAAGTCAGGGACAGAATTTACTGACAACACCAAGCTACTCAGGCTAGTAAAGACAAAAGCTGCAAAGAGTTGCAGAAGGATGTCATGAGATTGAATGACTGGGCAATAAAATGGCAAATGGAATATAACATTGATAAATATAAAATCAGGTACAATTAGTAAAAAGAAGTCTAATTTTATATATACAGTGGTAGCTTTGATATATATTGCCATTGAGAAAATGATCCCCGGCTCGTAAAAGATGGTTCTGTGAAAACACCAGCTTCCAAACTCAGCAGCAGTCAGAAAACAAAGAGAATAATGGGAGGTGCTAGGAAAGTACCAGATGATCAAACAGAAAGCATTGCAATGTAGTTATGTGAGTTCCTGGTGCACGCTCATTTTGAATACTGCAGGCAATTCTGGCGGCTCTTCCCCCTTCTAATCTGAGGAAGGCTACAGTGGAACTAGAAATAGTGGAGAGAAGGGGAAGAAGAGTCTGTTAAAAATCCTTGACTGTATGCAGCTACCATGTTCGGTATCATCAGCATTTCATCATTTACGGCATCTGCGTGAACATGCGTTTTTCCCTATAGCTGCTGCTCTGAACTAGTTTGGCTTCAGAACTCGGTGAGGACGTATGGTCTGCTGGTGTGCAAAGGTGGGGCGGAGAATAAAGATGGGCAGAGACGTGGTGTCAATTGTGCAGAAGTTAGCTTGAAAGGAAGGTAAGAGTTTGCAAATATCCTCAGGTTTTAGTGTTGAAGGTACTTTTTGACTAGAACATACAGTCCCAAAGTCAGTACATCGGTCTTACCGAAAATCAAAAGTTTTGGCAAAGGAGGCCGGAGTTGCCCTTGCTTCAGTCTGGTCAGCTTTGATGTTCTCCCCGGGGTGCATGCCCTGGCTGCCTGTGGCACCTGTCTACTGTCCCAGAGATGAAAAGCACTATACTTGCTGGATCAGGTAACAAAATTGCAAAAAAATATTGGATTTTTCTGTAACACATCATCACCCATGGTCTGACATAAATGTGAGGTAGCACAAGTGCAGGCTAATTTTTGTTCAAAGATCGGAGCACTTGAAAAATCTTGGAATTAAAATGAAGGTGCAACTTCAAACTTTTTACTAACTTCCAGCCAAGATGCAATGCTGATGGTTGTGCTGGTTCACTCTCATGTGCGTGGGTGTAGCTGGAACCAGCAGGCAGACAATGACTGTTAGCTCCCAAATGGGGCCTCCTTTTATGTCCCAGCTGTAGTGTTCATAGCAGTGGGTGATTGGTCTGCAAGCAAGTACCCATATTGATCTCTACAGGGATACTGTAAAAGAGAAAGGAAGGAAGATATCATCACATTAGGGGCATGTGCTTCAACATGTGTATAAATCTTATAGTGGAAATGTGTATTTAATCAATTAAGGAGGAGACGTGGAGGTCAGGGGGAAGAAGGGGGCGTGATTCTACCTAGCGTATTCCACACTAGCTCTGCAATAAGGCTTGCAGCATCTTACTTCATGCTCAGTCTAATTTCAGAGCTTTTAGGAATGAAAACTCTAGAAAAATGTTACAAGAGTGGGAGATTATACTATACCTAAGGGTTACCATGATGTGCCTCCAGGGTGGTGCCTTAATGGGGCTCCGTGATGGATGATGCTACCAAACAAAAACAGGAGTAAGAAAGTTTGAATCATCTGTAAGACAGATAACGAGCTGGAGGAATTAAAAATATTCGGGATAACTTTTAAGGTGGCACCTTTGAAATGCTGGCCTGTGTTCTTACGGGGATGCATGGCCCAGCAGAAAGCTCCTGATTTTCATTTTGCCCAGTCTCCTTGTTGTAAATTTCCTTCTTTCTCATAGACAGGAGGAAACACAGGTCACAGCCAATTTATTAAACACCTTTTATTAATTAAGCTGTTCCTAGTAATAGAGTCAAGCTATTTCACAGTGCCTCCACCTCCCTGCTCGAAGCGCTCAGGCAGGCAGCTGCCCCGCCGGAGCACCATTTGGGAGGCTCACCCCAGCTCTCCCAGGAGCGGAGGGTCACCCCGGTGCGCTGGTGACGAGGAAGCCCCCCCGGGGTCCAGTGCTTCATGCGGTGCCTTACATACCCTGCGATCTCTGTCTGCCCACGGCAGCCACCGCCTCCCTGGATGCGGCCAAGTCGCATGGCCACTGCCCGTGGCAGGCATGGCCAGCCGGCCCTGACCCCAGCCGCCCCATGTGGATCTACCTCCAGAGCTCACCCAGCTGCAGAGGGCTGCCACACGCAGCCCCCAGCATGTACTTATCTTCTCTCTGGCCTGCTGCTTTCTGGTCACTGTTTCTCCATCCCCATGCGGTTTTTAGCAATGCACAAGTCTTCATCCCTGCACACAGCTCCCCAGCAGTGCATGGGAGAGGAGGATGGATCTCAAGTCAGGTAACCTTGACAGCACTGGAGTGGCTTACGTTAAAAGAGTCCCTTTTCCTAAGCAACCATTGCAAAGAAAGACACAGCTTATCTGAAAAGGCAGACTCACTGGCAGTCTTGGAGAGGCCACCTCTAAAGCAGAGCCGGCCACCAGGCTGTCCTAGGAAGGCTGCCAGGTGCTTTGAAACCCGCGCAGCCCCATGGAGCAGTCGTGTAAGGTCTCGTGCTTCACGTCTGCTTCTCCCTGTGCCCTTCCTGTTCTGCACCGAACCCGAGGGCCCTTCAGTCATGATGGCTGCTCTCTGAGCGCCACCTTCCTTCTCCAACAGAGGAAGCACTCATGCTGCTGTTGTAAAACCCATAATGATCTGCAGACACAAGCACGGCAACATTTGCAAGGAAAAAATAGTATCTCTCGTTAGCGCAATTGTGGCAGTTTAAAATGGGAGATGAGCTTTTGGGTATGCAAGTCCTTGTGTAATTTTTTTTTTTTAACAACTATCTCACTAGGTATAATGAAGGATATCACCTCCCCCAGCAAACCTCGACTTGCTCAAGAAACAGAAGTCCTGTTACAAATTCTAGATTGTATGTATTGCATCTCCTAACCACGAACACATATACACATGTATATAGATAAATATATCAGGAGAGGTGTATGTAGCAGATGCAGTATACATAATCTAACATTCATATATATGTATGTTATTTTTATTTAATATTTATTGATGTAGTCTGGGTCACAGGCATGCTGGGAGAGAAGAGTGGTAACAAGTGCTTCTATAATGAAACTGCCTAGGCCACCCAATATCAGCAGTAGTTCCCTGGGTGTTTGCACTGCACATACATGCCACAAAGACAGCCCTTGCCCTGGAGGCCATTGCCAAGGAAATGGGCTGGTGTAAAAGAAAAGCAATACGTGATTCATTCGTTTGTATGAGCCAACCTGAAACCTCCATGCTTTCAAAAGGAGGTTCACTTTGGTGTGAGGGATCCATTAGATCGGCTCAGGTGTCCCAAGAAGTGCTATTGCACCCATCTAACTCACTACATTAATTCCAGTGTATGAGTTTTAATGGATTTTATGACATCCTCAGTTCTCACTGTTCTGCTTGGGGGAAATTTCATCTGGGATAAGAAAGGAATAATAGCTGCTTGACCCAAAATCTTTATCAGAGAAAAAACATTTGCAGCTTGATCTAAAAATCTCAGACACCATAATTATTTCAAAAGAAAAAAAAAGTGCTTGGCACTACACAATACATGAGATGAAAGCCTGTGCCTTGCCAAGAGAGCTTGACATAAGCACATTACAGATAATGGAAACAGTGGAAAAACTGAGAAATAGGAAATTCTGAGCACCTTCTAAAAAGTTTTATTATAAACATACTTGTTAGCCTGTGGAAGGATTTATTTTTCACTGTAATGTGGTTAGAGGTGAATCCAAGTAAACAAAGCATTCAAAATTTAAGTAGACCACAGTGGCATTTAATGAAAGTGTGAGTCCATGAGATAGGCTGGAAATGTACCCTTTTTCTTAGACAAAGCTTTACGCAAGCCTAGTCAAATTAAACATGATTACCGGTGCACACATTTAAAGAGCTAGCACTGGGATACTGCTATCCCTGGGGTAGCGGTTTCAAATCTGAGGTGTAGATTAGGCTCCAAAGCAGGAATAGCAATCAGTGATATTTAAATAAACACCAGCAGGCCGAGTGGCCGGTAATCCCACTGCTCATCCCTTGCTAGCCCGCGCCTCCTCGGCGAGGGCAAGTGGCAAAACTGGATACATCCTCTGAAGCGTAATAATTAAATGGGCTGAATCCTGAACGGCCAAGTGTTGAAAATGCAAATGCTGCCGCTTTTTAAAATTCAGCAGAGAATTTATTAGCCTTTTATATAGATAATCAAACGCAGTGGGGGAGGGATGAAGGGTAAAATGGAAGCAACACTGGCAACCCAGAAACTGGGGGACAAATGGGATTGGGTTGCTTCATTCTTGTTACAGGATAAGACTATTCTAGCTGCTGCGGTTGGTTTAATTGCCTGGCCTTAGTTTTTTAAGTGGGCAAAAGTAAACCTGGAGCCTTGTGTTGGTCCTTTACTTTTTGTTTTTCCGCTCACTCCACAAAGGAAAGGAATGAGACAAAACGGGAAGCTGGCCACTGCTCCTGTACCTGCCCGGAGCACGGGTGCCTCTCTGCAGTCTGGAGAGGTCTCCGGGTGCCCAACATGGGTGGTTTTGCTTTGCAGCAACCCCACTCACCCACAGACTACCCCGAGGGGACAGCACCAACCCTGGGCAACTTCTCCTCCCAGTTTTATGCAGGTGCCTTGCCTGGGGACAAGTGTTAGACCCTTGCCTCTGGCTTCCTGTTCCCCTTCTTCAACAAGGCTGCTGAAGAAACTCCCAGGGACTACGGTGGGCTTATGAAAATACGAGCTGTGTGATAGGTAAAGCCAATCGTGTCACCAAGCTGAACGTTTCCAACATTTGCCTTTATTAGATGCTGGTTTTGTTTGCTTTTGACCTCTGAAGTTGAACTATCCGGGCTGAGATCATCCATGCAATGGATTTGCTTTATCTTCTGCTGAAATCAGTGACTTCTAAGAAAGTATATTGTTTTGCACTTATTTAAAAGAATTATAAAACATGGAGAAGCTCTAATGCCTTTCTACTAAATATGGCTTTAAATTCAGCAAAGGGCATGTCCTCTGCATGAGATAATTTCCACTTGTTATTCCTGTGGAAAATATGTGGATGTTTGGCAGTGCAGTGAGCCGGGAGATGTCCGAGGAACGGGGAGCTGGAGGAGGAGCATCCAGCAGAGGACACTGAATAGGATTTTCTCCCTGGGGGGAACATAAATTGGCGATCATGTTATTAAAGATTGTAGCCATGATGCATGTGCGGAAAGGACAGATTTAGGGTAACACAGATAGCATTAATTCTGACACTTCCTGGGTTTTTGCCTGCTTGAGTTAGTAGACTTAATAAGGTTTTTAATGTGCTTATGTGCATGTAAAGTAATGTTTTTTGACAATGTCCCTTTAACCTAATAATTCATAATACCTCGGCATACAATATCATGCAATGAAAATAACTGTTGTGCAAAGTGAACCCTAAGACATAGCTGAGGAGCACATAAAATTACAATGCAAAGTGGGCTTATGGTGTTACTGAGAAAGAAAATAATCCATGTCACCAGAGGTGGGCTGCTTCTTTGGATCTTACGCTCTCTTTACAGTTTTCCTTATAGCTATGTCCAATGGTGTTTCCAGTGTATGTGCTTAAGTGGAGGGGAGAAAACTGTTCACTGGAAGTCTCAAGAATCTACGATAAAAACATTCTTCCTGGTTTGTCAGTTACTCATTGTTGTTACTTCTGTAATCAGCTCTATCTTCTGCTCCTTCTTAGCTTTAAATTTTCTTTTTCTTGCCTTGCCTGTACACAGATACACATGCAGAACAGGTCAGTGTCCCCTCTCACAGTGTTAGATTCAAAAAATAGTTTTTAATGAAAGATGCTTCCAGTCTTTCACAAACAGAAATAGTAATTTGAGTCACAACAAGAAGTATTAAACAAATAATTTCCTGTACTGAGCTACAATAGGTATTTTCCTCTCCACGCGTCTTCTAATTACTCACTATTATTGCTTATATAGTTTTGATGGGTTTTAATGTGCTTAAGATGTTTCTCCAGAGTATTTTCCTAGATTCTGGTAAGCACAGTTATTTTATGGTTGGTCCTTTCGTCTCCCTAGCATCTTACTACTTTATCAGTTAAGATTTTATGAGTAGTCCTATCTTGCTAAAATTTGCAAATCAAATTCCTTTTAATTTAAAGGAGAATGATTTGATGGTAAGGTCTGCTGGGTTCAGTTAAAATAAATCAAAACACACTCAGTGTAGCTGAAATTGTCTTGAAAGCAGAAAGGCAGTTGCACTGTAAATCTGTGGGGGTGGAGGTGATGAATTATACCGTGAAAGAAAATGAAAACCAGATGGCACTTGCCAAACACCAACACAGAGCAATTATGCGTCGTGGTGGCATAACCACATAGCACGTATACAAACCTGTTACCTAGATCCTCACCAGACTGCTGAGCGGAGTGAAGTTTGAGTTTTGCTAAGGTGTCTGGTGACATCGGGGTTTTGCGAGACAAAGACGAAGCAGCAGCAGCTTGGGCTGAATGAGCCCAGGGTAGGGATGAGATGATGGAAGGGCAGTTTGCCAGGAGCTGATGGCTTTGCCCAGAACTGCTGCGCCTGCAGGGCAGGGAGCTGCTGGCTGCTCCGATAACGGGGAGAGGAGGGGTGGTGGAGATGAGAGATGATGGAAGGGCAGTTTGCCAGGAGCTGATGGCTTTGCCCAGAACTCTGCAAGGGCAGGGAGCTGCTGGCTGCTCCGATAATGGGGAGAGGAGGGGTGGCGGTGGTGGTGGGGTGTGTTTGAAGTCTGAGTGTGAACAGCATGATCTTTCCCACTGCCTTTACTACAGCTCAGGCATCACTTTGGTGGCCACGGATAGTTTTTAAACCACAACTTCAGATGCATTGTGAATCCAAACTTGGTATAGGAGGAACCCAGACTTCATACAGGAGGAGAAAAAACTTGTAGGAAAGATTAAAACCCTGACTGCACTGCAGCCAGGAATAAAATTGTCACTGACAGCTACAGCAGAAACAAGATTTCCCCCTATGCAAATACACCACATTTTGTTGTTGTTGCTAATATGACCCCACTTACTAGGACCGTGGCAAACACAAGCAGACGCAACCTGGTGACGAGAGATTGACATCAGAACTGGGCTGGTTCTGTTGCTCCAGAGCATCCACAGTTCACAAGCTGGGGAGCAGAGCTGTAAGTAAACAGAAGCTTTTGCACAGTGAGTTATTGCTTATTAAATGTTGTTCGAATTTCCTTGCAACTTTAAAGTAAATTTTCCAATCAACAGATGAGTCATTCCCCTAATCCTCTTTATTTGCCAACAGACAAGTAAAAAGACCCAGCTGATATACAGCTTGGCATATTGCCATTTTATGATTCAATTTACTATCATAATAGTTTGTTGTTCTGCTTTGTTTCTGTGAAATTGATGGATTATAATAATTATTTTGCATATTGTATTTCTCTTTTAGTCCTTAGATCTAGAAAGGTATTTGGACCAGCTTTCCTGCAAGTGAACCACAGTAGGGGCATGCCATTTTTATTTAGAGATACCTAGGTTAATCTTTATTGTCAACATCTGCTATTAGCAACATTAAAGAGGAAAATCAATTCCCAAGAAAATCTTTCTGGGCACTTTCCCATCAGCTAAAAGGTCATGGCACTACAGAGTTAAAACCTCATCATCTCTACATGACTATTCTTCCTGGGTTTGTTCCAGTTAAAATATCTTGTGAGATGGTCATATGAGTGCTTTATGATTGAATGCAGCAATTTATAGAAGATATGTCCCCTTTGGCTGGAATTTTCCACCCTGCAGCTGAGATGCAGTAACTGACAGCGTGTCTGGTGCAAAGGGAGGTACAAATCAAAATGGGAGAGGCTAACAGATTGTGCAGGTACACATTTGTAGGGGCTCTGCCATGCTGTGGCCCTGCAAGGTACTCAAGGTGAAAAAGTTTGGTCCATTTACATTGCAAAACTGAGCCCTCCAGCTTGGGTGAATGTTGCATGTTGCAACACAGAAAGCCTCTCCGTGGGGAGAGCTTCCAGATGAGATCTCTCATCTACCGCATTGTGCCGACAAGGTCCTAATAGATCTGTCAGCTATTTTTCTTGCAAAACCCTCCTGTCAGACGTGGCTAGGGGCAGGCACGGCAGCGTGCCTCCGCCTGCGAGCCGGTGCTGACCTGGGATGTGCAGCTCCTGGCAACTGCCCTGATTTACACCCACCTGATGCTCTCCATGGAAAACAATGTTTGCTCTTTTCTTTGGGCACCTGGAGGAGGGTCTGAATTCCAGTATCTCAGGTTGAAAGGCTAGATGGCAAAGGCTATGTCCACACTGTTAAAAATAACAAAACAGAGGGTCTGGTCCCTCTCCCTGAGTGACATGGACTGTCTCACTTCCATGCTGCCCAGGGCACGTCCCTTCTGTAGCACTCCCACCCCATCCTCTCTCTGGATGTCCTTTGGGACCCTGCTGGTGCCCCTCTGGTGACAGAATCATGGTTGGGGGGTGGGGGTGGGGTGTCTTTTCCTTCTTTTCTTTTTCTTCATTTAAAATGTCTGAAATAATCCAAGGTTTGCTCTGCAGCTCTGAATGCCATGAACCTGCGAGCGGGTGTTTTATTCACACCAGTGTGACGTAAGTCAATGTTGGAGGGTCGAGTCCACCCGTGGTGCCTTCTGGGAGGCGTTGCTGGGAAAAACTCTCCCCAGAAGCATGCCTGGGCTTTGTCTTGGAAAAAGCTCATTGGTGTGGTCAGGCCAACCCGTGAGCAAACAAAAAATTCAGTGCTCAGGCTCACTCCCTGCCCCACGTTTATTTAGCAGTACTGCCATACCAGGAGTCAGCGCCTTATTTTAGCCAGAACAGTGTCACCAAATGAGCAGAAAGGGAGTGACACAAATCATATCCAACACTGCACACACTAACTCCCTGCCAGGAAGCAGACATTCCCATCAGATGCTGTTAGTTTAATCCAGAAAAAAAAAAATTTATATATATATTTATATATATCTGGCAGGGAAGGAATCTTAATGTCTCTCAAGTCAAAGTGCCTCCTGGGACTTCTCCTGGGCAACTCGGTGCATGCCCCACCTCCTGCTCAAGGTCCCATCCAAAATTATGGTTTCGTCTTATGCAAAACACCCTAATTTTTTGGCAGAATACTTGAAAATGAATACTGCAGCACAATCATGGAAATTCCTCTCTTTTTAATAGGATTTTCTGCCTGGCTAATAAATAAATTCTTTCAAATGAAAGCTGCCTCTGACTCTGTTCTCCCACTGGATTCCAGCCCAGCTAAGAGAGAAGGAAACTCCAGAGAAGTTCTGCTCGCTCTGACAGTGATCAATGCTGTTGAGTGACTTTTAATGGCAATATCATTATTTATTGATTGATTGATTTGCCATCGTTAATCTCTGTTGCATTGCTGCCTGTTGTCTCTCCCCATTGGTTTAAAAGGAATGTTACACTTTGGGTTGTTGTTTTTTTCCTCCCAGTGCTTTTGCCACCATCCTCTTTTGTTGTTGCTGTTGTTGCCTCCTGTATTCTAGCCCTGGGGACAGTTTTTTGCCATCATCATCCTTTATCTGTCTTAGGGTTAGCTCTTGCAGTCCTTTTTCCCTAGGAGTAGGTGAATGGAGCCAACAATGAATGAAAGCAGGAGGGCTGCATACCCCAGCAGGGTAAAATACTGACTTACCCAGCACTGCTTTAGACAATCAAAGTTTCTTCCAAGTTACCTTACTGGTCACAGTCCCTACAGGTCATTGTTGTGCTGTGTAGACACAAGCTTCTCAGAGCAACAAATATACATTTTTATTTATCTGTGAGGCAACCAGCACAGCAGTGGCGCTTCTGAACATAGATGATAATTCACTTCTGGCACTGTCTTGTGCTGTGTTAATATGAAAATGCAGTGCTGATTTTGTTTGTTTGTTTTGTGTAAGGAGATTGATGCTAAATTTCCCCCTGCAAATCCAACAGGATTGTTGTGGTTTAAGATAATTGCATAGCTTAGCATAGTTGTAAAACTGCAGTTGATTCTGGCACTGAGAGCCTGCCTTTGATGTGCCTCAGGTTCATCTCCTGAAATTGAGTGCCAGGTTGTTCAATGATGCATCGTTTATTTATTTATTTAAAATTAAAATAATCAAGATAGGTTCCCAAGGCTCCATGGACCTGCCATAATAACTTATGCAAAAATACCATTAAGTTAAACCTCAGCAGTTCAGTCAGCCAGCTATCTACCTCCATTGTCAGCTGGAAAGCATGTCTCTGCCTCCTCTGAAAACTCTCTCACATAAATGTCTTTTGCAGAGTGCCTGGAAAGTCAGCAAATTTCATGTCTTCAAAAGGAAGAGAGGAACAATTTTGAGAGTCATCAAATATAACGCTTTGAAAGTGCTGTGCTTTTCCCTGTTTCTAGGTCCTAGAGCTTCTGAAGAGAGGCCATTTCTCGGTGTTTCAGGCTCAGTCCACAGAAGACTTCACTGTGCACACAAAACTGAGTGTGTGAGAGGACATGACACTCAATCCAAATTAATGAACACGGAGAATAAGTAAAACTGCAAGGGAAGACCACAGATATATTCCCTCTGCTTTCCCAGGCAAACACCATAAACTCCAAGCAGACTCTGAGGCACTGAACACAGCTCCTGAGACACCAATATCTTATACTCCCAAATATTCTGCACGGATTTCAGCTGTTAAACTGCATGCGGCGTGTTACCGGCATCTAACCCTGAGGTAACCATCATGTGGATCACATTGTCAGTGTTTGTGCCCAAGAGGGAAGGCTGTATGTGCCTAATGAGACACACATGATGAAAACTGGCTAAAGAGGATGCTAGCAAAGGAAGAAGAAAGTTATAAATAAAGCAGACTTAAAAACCAGTAAAATTATTTAAACTATGACTTCCTCTGTAGAAGCTCTAAAGTCCCGCTTTGACCCCTAAAGCCCATGTCCCTGGTGTCTCCTAAATAACCTCCCAGTATCCTATTTCTTTCTACTCTTGACAGTGTCATGGCAAAATGGTCAACTGGCACAAAATTACCTACACTCATACGATTAAATTCCTTTACCCTCCAAAACACATGGCCACATCCAGTCTGCCTATTGGCACTGCTCTTTGACGTGTAGTAACTCCTGTGCTCATGAATTGTCTGGAAAAGTGCTTGTGGGCCCAGGCCAAAACCATGCCAAGGACCCTTTGCAAAAATTCAGCAGCAATTTAGGCAATTTCAGCTGCATGAAGCACCTTCTGTAATCAACGGAGAGCAACAGGCCATGTCCAGCCAAGGATGCTGCCCATCCAACAAAGCTCCTGATGTGGGGGTCTCGAGCTCTGCAGCTGAATCTGGGCTTGTTGCCCACCTGCATCTTCAATGGCTGTGTCTTGGGATGGACTCTAAGAAGAGCCCAAGCAGACAATGGGCCCAGTACTAAATGGGAATAAAGCACCCTTCTGAAATCTGGTTCCTAAACACTAAAAAGAGAAGGGTAATGGAAACTCGACTGAATGAAGGCTAGACTTTAGCTAGCTCCCTAAATCCCATTTTTCCAGATCTGATCTCTAGATCTTACAATACCAAGTAGAACCAAGTACAAACACTTTCAGAAATCAAGGAGTTACACTCCCTTTAAAAATCATCCTATGCAGGCTTCAGCCAAGGCCACATCCCAAATCGGGAGAACTGTGGGGTTCTGTCTTTCAGCGTTTCGGTAAAGAAGCACCTCACAGGAATGCTAAACACCCTGGGACCAGTATTGGTTATCGGGTCATGTTGGAAGGTCACTTAGCCTCTTCAGTATTTTCTGAATGAAAGACTCCTTAGAATGAGGGAAAATAAAAGGCTGTAGACTGTTTCCATGTGTTCAGGGATTTCAAAATCAGAAGCAGTAGCAGGATCACCTGTTAGACATCCTACTAACTGTGGCTGTATCTTGCCATTTTTAACATGGCTTTGTTGAAGCTCTAAAACAACCCAGCTTTCAAAGCTTGCAAGAGTGCTAAAAGATTATTCAAGGATCAGGGAGCACAATCCAGAGAACTGAAGTGGAAGAGTCTGTAACTGGTTTTGATGAAAATACCAGCATGCGTAATTAAATCACATGTATACATGCTGTATGTTTCGGCAAAGTTGCATTTAAGCTGCTTTTCTTCTTGAAAGACAACAGCTCCATCTTTCCCACAGGTGAATGCAGCTTAGGTATGTTCATAGGTAAAGCAGACACAGCAGCTGCAGGTTTAATTAAATGTTGCCTAACCGTGTAAAAAGACAGTGATATATCTTCATAGCATCTGGCCGTTTAACCATTCGCTAGTCATCCTATAATTAGCATGCTGGTGAATTTAATAGAAGGCTGTTCTAATGTAGTGCCAGATGGTCCTTCTGACTGACAAGGGGAATGACAATTTCTGTCATGTTTACTTCAAGGGTAGCAGAACAGTCAAAAAAGATCCCTCTTAGAGCACAACGCTGATGAAGTAAGAGGTCATGTTTGCTCTCCTCAGAAAGCAATGGCTTTGAATGTTGCTATATGGAGTAAGCATGATTCATGAACTTTCCATGAAAAGTTTTTCTTGGCTTTCCTTGTTTATTTCTCCTATTTTATAAAGACATTAGCTTGCTTGCTATGTTTGCAGAAGAGCTTTGTATAAGTCAATGCTAGCATCCCAAGGTCCTGTGGGACAGGAGAAGGTGGGGGACATAAGGGTAGTGCTGAGAGACGTCTGCCCCACAGTGGGGCCTGTGAGTTGACCCCTGACCGTCTCAGTGGAGCTTTAAATTAGCCCAAACTCTACACAAGTGACTCTTTGCTACAGCTCCATTCATTAGAGAAATTAACTTTTACAAAGCAACTAGTGAAATGGCAAGGACAATAAAATGAGGGATATCCATGGAGGAGAAAATTAAAAGACAGAGACGTGTTTGTTGTTGATAAATGAAGACAATTATTATGTAGCCAGTGGAGAATTTCAATAAACTTCAGTATCATTCTGGAGTTTATAATAGACGTTAGTGGAATTAGTAGTCAGACTATAGCAATCTTGTTATCAAAGGATGTCTTGTAACTAAGAACCTCTGGGAGAAGATACCATGTGTGACAGATAAACCTTAGTGATTCTTTCATTTTGAAGCTGAATGCAGCCTGGTAGGCCAAAGACTCCTTCATGACAGGTATCGATCATGTTCCAGCTGAGCTCCAACTAACGTTTTAAACATTAAAACTTTCTCACTGGTTCATTCAGCCTGTCTCCATACAATCCCTTTCTCTTAAGTAATAAAACTTTGATTGATCCATCCATCTATACTGTCAAAATGTCAGTGTTGGGACTCCTTACAGACTTTTACCATATCAGCATGAGCAACACACTCAACATACTAATATCCTTAATCCCCCTCTACAGAGAAAAACCTGCTCTTAACGTGAGGCTTTTTCCAAATGTATCCAGACTGATGGAGACCTCAGACTACTTTTATGGGCTCCTGCAGTGATCCTGACAGGAAGACCATTGCACATCGAGGATTAGTGATCCATGTAACAGTGAACCCATGTAGACCCAGATCTGTGCTGTGCTGCATGTACAGCATCGCCTTCAGGCCTGTGCCGTGCTGCACCCCTCCCTCGGTACAGGACAGACCCAGCCGGGAGATGGTAACGGAGGACCCCACAGGCAGCTCCCACTCGGCACCGACGATTACACCATCTGCATGGCCTTGCCTTTATCTGACAGCAACAAATTCTCATATGAACTCCTCTCTGTTTGATAGTAGAAATGATGAATAGATTTGTTTTCTTGTAAGAAATCCTATAAGAGCTCAAATGACCAGAATGGGCTAATCCTTCCTACTATGGGGTCTGCACGGTATGCTGTGTGTGGCTGGGAGGGGAGGCCTCTCTAGTACTGCACAGCTCAAGGTTCCCAGCATCTAAAGGGATGTAAGATTAACTATACTATTCCCTTTCTTTATACTGTTAGCTCTAATAAGTAGTATTTTAAATATTGTACAGAATCATAGAATCATAGAATAGTTTGAGTGGGAAGGGACCTCTAAAGGTCATCTAGTCCAACCCCCCTGCCGTGGGCAGGGACATCTTCA
>NW_008794446.1:1554684-1559014 GCF_000699145.1 Aptenodytes forsteri | reverse complement strand
CCTCCTCTGGACCCGCTCCAACAGGTCCATGTCTTTCCTGTGCTGAGGGCTCCAGAGCTGGACACAGTACTCCAGGTGGGGTCTCACCAGAGCAGAGTAGAGGGGCAGAATCACCTCCCTCGACCTGCTGGCCACGCTTCTTTGGATGCAGCCCAGGATACGATTGACCTTCTGGGCTGCGCGCGCACATTTCTGGGTCATGTCCAGCTTTTCATCCACCAGCATCCCCAGGTCCTTCTCGGCAGGGCTGCTCTCAATCCCTTCATCCCCCAGTCTGTATTGATATTGGCGTTTGCCCCAACTCAGTTGCAGGACTCCTCAAGCCTGCCAAGGTTCCTCTGGATGGCATGCCTTCCCTCTAGGAAATCAGCGGCACCGTTCAGCTTGGTGTCATCTGTAAACTTGCTGAGCGTGCACTCAATCCTGCAATCTGGGGCCTCAGGTAAGGCTTTACCCCATTTTCCTGTATATCAATTTTGTCCTAGAGCTTCTTTTAAAAGACCATTCCACCTCTCAACCATACCATTACTTTGAGGTCTATAGGATAGGTGAAATACCCAGATGAGTCCATGGTGTTCACACCATTCTTGGACAATTTTATTTTTAAAGTGAGTGCCGTTGTCAGATTGCACAGTGGAGGGCATAGGAGTATCAGCAAACCATTGATTAAGCCCTGCCATGATGGCAAGACCATCAACTCTCCGGCAAGGGAAAGGTTTCCCTAAGCCTGATATCATTTCAACTCCAGAAAGGCGTTGCCCTGGCAGTATCACTGGTGCCCACATGGAAGAACAGCTGGGGGTAGTAGTAAAAGGGTTGGTTGAGCTTCGGCAGTTCCTCCTCAATATCCCGATCCAAGCTCCTGGCAAGCAGCAAACTTCTCTAGAGGACAGGTCAGATGGGCAGATGGGTGACTCCATCCCCTGCAGCAGGGAGTCACCCTCTATGATCACTCACCGGTTCCTTCTGGTGCTCCTGCATGGCTCAGGGTCAGTCAGACCATACACTTCACTTGAAAGCAACTCCAGCTCCTCAGCTTTGAGGGCAGTGAACCTGTTCTGTAGATGCAAGCCTTCAGGTGGGGCAGGAGCCCTCTTCCTGGTGCCAGAAGACACCAGCTTCCAGCCTTCCCCTTCTCCAGAGATTTTGATTACCTTGACAGTGAGGGATAGACACTGCCTGCTTCTCTATTGCAGATGGGGTCTGAGGGTCTTCAAGTTGATGAGTCTCAGAGAAGATCCTGTCTATATCCCTTTCCTCTTCTCTGATAGCGTGCAGTCTGCTCACTTCCTCCTGTAACTCCTCCAGTTGGCAGCCCAGCTTCTCGACAGTGGCACACCTCTTGCAGGACTGTCACAGTCCATTCAGATCTCTCAAATTTACAGGACAACATAGTCTGTGATTTAAACTTTATTTCATGAGCTCATTAAGAAATACAGTAAACAGACATGACAAACAGGGGCTCAATCCCCTTTTGCCCAGACTAGTCTATCACGTGAATTCACTTATTCACCATTCAAGTCATAAGGTTTCATAATTTATAACCCATAACTCTCAATATCGTGCACCTATGAGCAAAAGAAAAGAATTTTACCTAGCCCCGACGGTGAGAGTGCTCATCCTTCCTCCTCCGTCACAGTACAGGCGTCCCCTGTATCACACCAGGAAGCACAAAAG
Organism: Aptenodytes forsteri; assembly: GCF_000699145.1. NCBI lineage: Eukaryota > Metazoa > Chordata > Aves > Sphenisciformes > Spheniscidae > Aptenodytes > Aptenodytes forsteri. The sequence continues at coordinate 1,557,337 of NW_008794446.1, read as the reverse complement.
CCTCAGCAGTCCAGCTGCTGTTGGATCCGCTTCAAAAGCTTTTTGGGCTAAGCTGATGTTTTATACCCTCCAGCTTGGACGTTTGGTCTAGACAATTTCCATAAATTAGTGGATTCCAAGGAAAATGCCAGATAAAAAATAATGGCTGAAGGAGACAGCAATTTGCAGGTGATAATGGCTGCATTATGGCCCTTTAGCTCTTTCTTGCCACCTCTCCTGCCTACCTGGTGCTCTCCGTTTGACCTAATGGCACTGCTCCCAGCATACATCAGGCCTTAGCATGAGCTGGGTTAGCCAAAATCTAAGCAGGAGTTGAGTGAACAGTCACAAGGACAGAGGGCCATCTCTCCCGCCTTCGGGGAGAGGTCCCAGGCAATCCCTGCAGCCTGGGACTTGGAGGGCTGCATCCACCATCTGAAGCTCCACCTGAGTTGAAGCCTCTGTCCTGGCAGGGGTAGCTGCTCCAACACCTGCTGGGGAAAGTGCCATGTGGTGTGCCATCACCATACCTGAGACTATTTACGCTGGTTTGAACTCAGATGAGGCCCCCTTCTTTGCACCCTTTTGCACAAACTGCTGTCTCTGTTAGCTGCACTCTAGGCCTGGCTTTTATATAGGCCCCTGCCTAACACCAGCTAAAAGGGTGCTTGACCATCCCTAGTGAGGGGTCAGCTAGAACATAGGCTGGAGGAACCCTTTCATCAAGGACCACTGGCAGAGTTTGTTAGAAGCTGCTGGAGCCACTCTTACCTTGTCCTTACCCTCACCTAGCAGCAGCAGGCACCCTCAGGTTCCTCTGTGAGTTCCCAGGAGTTCCCAGGTCCCAGGCAAGTGCCCAGAAGCTTGAGAAGATCTCAAGAAGGTCTCAAAGAAGCAGAGCCCAGATACTGCTGCACAAACTGCTGCATCTGTTGGCTGCCTCTGTTAGCCCTGCTCCTCTCAGACTATTAAACAGCTGTCAGAAGCAGGGGCTCTCCAGTGGAGACATTTGCCTTTAATAGTCCTATTTGGCCTATAAAGAAGGTTTGGGTCCTGGCATGGGAATGTGGGTTACTGGCTTTGTAACACAGCCCTGCCCTGGGGCTGCAGTCGCTCCCAATAATGTCACCCTGAAAGAGTAGTCAGAGGCTGGGGTGAGCACCTGGCTTGCTGTCACCAACTTGGCGAATGCCTCCTTCGGCATCCCTAGTGCTGGGGAGACACAGGGCCAGTCTGCCTTCTCCTGGGAGGGCCATCGGTGGTGCCTCAGGGAGGCAGGCGCAGCCTCAAGCCTTGTCAGGGGACTGTGGCACAGCCCTTGGAGGAGGGCAGCCTGTCCCCAAAATGTGGGATGGCCTGTTACACTGGTGATACTCTGGTGATTGCACCTACTGAGCAGGATGTTGGAGAAGCACGGGGGAGTGTTGTGGACATGATGAGAGAGCATGGCTGAAAAATTAATCCATGGAGAGCACAACAATCCCACACTGTAAAATGGGAATGTTGTATTTCTGTGCAGGCAAAGCCAGGTGCCCACAAAATCAGTGTCTTGCAGGAAAAAACAGCCCAAATAGGACTATCAAATGCAGCTCAACCTCACCTGGAACCATTAACCCCTGCCTGGGCTCAGGAAGCCCCAACAGATGGAACATCTCACCTCTGAGCAGAGACAGTGTGCCTGGTTCACAGATGGATCAGCCAAATACGTTAAGAGGGAGAGGTGGTAGGCGGCTGCTGTCTTTAATCCGGCTAAGCAAGGTAGGAGGAGGATAGTGGTCAGTATGCAGAACTAATGGCTGTATTAATGATACTAGAGACCCAAACTCCTGAGTTGTAACTAAAACTAATGCCTTTGTCTTATCGCATGCAGAAGTTCCATGTGAAGCCCCACATTACTGCTTTCACTCACTGTATATCAACAAACATGAAGTGCCGGATGCCCCTACCCTCCTGCTGCACCAAAGCTCCTTGTCGACTAATCACACAAGCAACTGGACTATGTGGTGAAATTTGCACCACCATTGTCTTACGGGAGATGGGATGAGGGGTAGAGTCCAATGGCAGGACATCTTTGGTGGTCCTAGCCCTAGTATTGTTGCTGTTCTGCACTTATTCTCTCAAATAGTATTTGTTTTACTTGTCATTATGCTTGTATTATTCTTCACAGAATTGCTTTGTATATAAGAATCTCTCTAGTAGCCAAACAGCTTACTAATATAATCAGTAACTTTTAATATCTTTAAGAAAGTTCAACTGTGTGTGGATCAAGGGGGGAATGTAGCGATGCTGACTGGAAGACCATTGTACATCGAGGAATCAGTGATCCACATAGCAGTGAACCTGCGTAGACCCAGATCTGTGCTGTGCTGCACGTGCAGCATCGCCTTCAGGCCTTTGCCGTGCCCCACATCTCCCTCAGTGCAGGACAGACTCAGCCGAGCGATGGTAAAGGAGAGACCCACGGGCAGCTCCTGCTCAGTACTGGCAATTACATCTTTATACTGTTAGCACTAATAAACAGCATTTAAATGGTATTTTACAGAGTCTGGGTGCCTTTCTTACTGGGATCATAACAGGTCAGCAACTCCTGGTTGTTGTGGTTTAACCTCAGTTGGCAACTGAGCACCACGCAGCCGCTCGCCCACTCCCCCCCGGTGGGAGGGGGGGCAGGATA
>NW_008794446.1:1467378-1554566 GCF_000699145.1 Aptenodytes forsteri | reverse complement strand
GAACGTCCCCCCCTTCCTTCTTCTTCCCCCAGCTTTATATACTGAGCATGACGTCACATGGTATGGAATGTCCCTTTGGCCAGTTTGGCTGTGCCCCCTCCCAGCTTCTTGTGCACCTCCAGCCTTCTCAGTCGGTAGACTGAAAAGTCCTTGGCTAGAGTAAGCATTACCTAGCAACAGCTAAAACATTGGTGTGTTATCAACATTGTTCTCATCCTAAATCCAAAACACAGCACTGTACCAGCTACTAGGAAGGAAATTAACTCTATCCCTGCTGAAACAGGACACTGGTGCAAAGCAGTTTCCCACAATTCCACTTTTTCAATAGATGATTTGATGATTTAACATTCATCCCCAAAGTCTGCAGTTAAAAGGCTGGGAATTGTCTTCCCCTACTCGTGGTCTCTGTGACTCTTTCAGTTACCAGTTATTTTGCTTTACTAAAGATGGAAACAACTCCATCTCCTGTCTTTGGCAGACCTCAAAAAGCTGGTAGTCAGCATATTCACAATTCTTCCTCAGCTGCTTTTGTGTCCATTTTTGAACAGCCATTTCTTGTAATGTATAAGGACCAATATGAAGGAATTCCTTCACATTAGTATTGTGAGAGAGTATCACAGCATGGCTGTCCACTTGTATTGGGTTTACATGGCAAGGTTTTGGTAGTGGGGAGGCTGCAGGGGTGGCTTCTGTGAGAAGATGCCAGAAGCTGCTCCCGTGTTGGACAGAGCCATTTCCAGCCAGCTCCAAGATGGACCTGCCACTGGCCAAAGGTGAATCCATCAGCGATGTTGGTAGTGCCTCTGTGATAACATATTTAAGAAAAGGTAAAAAACACTGGGAGAAAGGAGTGAGAAAATGTGAGAGGAACAACTCTGCAGACACCAAGGTCAGTGAAGAAGGAGGGGGAGGAGGTGCTCCAGGAGCCAAAGCAGAGATTCCCCTGCAGCCCGTGGTGAAGACCATGGTGAGGCAGGCTGTCCCCCTGTAGGCCATGGAGGTCCACAATGGAGCAGATATCCACCTGCAGCCCGTGGAGGACCCCATGCCGGACTGTGCTAGCAACCTTGCAGGCATGAGAGAGGTTTTAGAGAGAAAGCATAAAAGTCAAACAGTAAAAGCACATTGAAGGTCTGAAGTAAGGTGAGGAATAGCATTGCATTAGATGGTGGTATAGTTGTTCAGAAGACTGTTTCTGATTCTGAAACCTTTTCCAGAAGATATTCAGCTGGAAACTGGCTCCTTGATTCAGCCATGTCTCAAGGAAAAAGACCAAAAAGTACCTGAAAGGCAGTATCTGATCCTCTCCCACCCTTAGTCTTTCCACAGAGAAAAGATACAGAGAGTAGGAAGAGAAAAAAATTACATGAGCCAAATAATTTTTCTCTTTGGCTCTTCATGAAAAAAGAAAAAAGAAAGAAGAAAAACATCATGGAGAACAGCTGGGAGGGTGAATATATTTTCAAAGAATGAGCTATGCCACTTAACAGTCAGAGGTCTAGGTCTCCACCAGACCCAGGTCCCAGTAAACCAGCTATTCATCTCCTAAAAGCAGGCTTGTCTTCAGCTAGCTTAGGGAAGGCGCTAGGACATGGGAGTAGAGCCAAGAAACAGCTGTAAAATTTTTATTTCTGGCTTTCTCTCCTTCCAGGACTCTCTCACAACCCCGATTTCCTCAGTGAAGTATTTTGGCAGAGAGGATGCTCACAGAGCCTGGGATGTGAACTGTGTGGGCTGCAGCCAAGAGCCCCTCCATGTGGCTCCCTGTGTCTTGCCTTGTTTTATCTCTGCCTCTGCCCCTGTCCCAGTCCCTGGGATGGCTTCAGGGTCATGTTGATAGATCCAGGGGTAACTGACTAGCTTGCACACTCATGCCCCTATTCATCTGGGCAGTAACAGTTATTAATAGCATTGTCAGTTATCTCCTGTATCATTGTGAAGAACACACTAAAAGTCATGGAAAAAAAAAAAAATCTGGTTAGCATTTGGAATATCTCAGATGATTTCAAGGATTTTCCAAAACACTCTTGTGTTTTGGAACTTGTCATACTTGGAGTATGTGGCTGCCATACTCCATTGCCTTATGCTGATAATTCCCGTGGTGGGTAATAAGGTTTCAAATGTGCTGTTTAATTTGCAAATGTCTAGTGCTGAGTGATGGAAGTTGCTATAGATATTTAAGTTATTAAACATCGGTAGAACATTAGGTGTTAAGTCTCTGTGTAGTAGAAAATGGCTTGTTTTTTCATTGAGATTTTAAATTCCAACTGTTGCTTTTAAACATTTGTGTCTCAGTCCAATTTAACTCATAATTCTATTACATATTTTGTAAGAAACATTCATATAATAGATTTGATTTATTACTACCCTGTGTAGTTGGAAGAGACAATATAACTGTTATGATGCTTCACAGAAACACTGCAAATATAATACTTTCATAAATTATTTCTTATTGATGTAAAAGTCCCTTCCCTTCCCAGTTAAACACACTTGTGCTGTGAGAATACAGAATGGGACACATTTCCCTGGTAGCAAATAGGAAACCTGTATAGTCTACTGAAAGATATACTGGCAATTAGTCTGCCAAAGGGTTAACATTTGCCAGGTAATATTAATTATCTCACAATTTTTAGAAAAAATCAGTGTTTAGAATTAAAAAAAAAAAGGACATTCAGTTAAATTTATTTCCCAATCTGCAATTATTTGTTCTTTCATTTAGTTTGAGTTAGAAGTAGAGAAAAACGGAAACGCTGCACCACTGTGTCACTTGCATAAGCTATTGCTATTTGTTGATCCCTCCCTTAGGAAGACACAAAAGAGACCACTATTCTCATCGCCTCTGTCGGCTATAGAAGAACTCAGCTGTGTAAGCCAAAATTCAACATATCAAAGCACCTTTGATCACTTCATCGTCTGTCAAGTCCCCTCCAAAGCCAGCACTGTCTGCTGTAATGGATTGTATTACTTTCAAATGTCATATTTAATGTGTGTTCCTTCAGGTCCCTGATACTGTCTGAGGTGCTGACTGCGTAGCACAGCACTGAAAGCCTTGCAGGTGGGTCTATTAGTTTCAGCGTGTTCCTGTTTCTCAACAGCATGTGGTTTAATTGCAGAATTGGTGAAGCAAGAGCATCACAGGAATTCATCTGTGTCTTTCTGTATGCGTGCAACCACAAAGTCATCCTGCAGTGTAGGTTTGAATGAATTATGGGACCATAAAAAAATACTTCAATTCACAAGGCTATCAACTCTTTGTCATGAAACAAAAACACCTGCCAGAAGAGTTTTATTCTTACTTGATAGTCACAGCACAAACAGGCATGGGACAAAGCCATAATTTAAGGGGATATTTTTATGCAGCAGGCATGCTGTAGAGCGTCTAAGGCACCATGGTCTAAATTTAGTTACTAATTAGAAAAACACTTTTCACAGTTGTCATCAACCACCCGACAATCTGAGAACTCTCTCTTTTAAAAAGGGAACGTTATACCCATTAGTGAAGTACCCACCACAGGATTTGACTTCTCTTGTCCAATAGCTCCAGCAACGGGTCATTACTCATGTAAGTAATTTCTGGGTTACCACTGATAAAAGTAATTCTTAGCTACCTTAGGCTAATAGTGAAACTTTGTCCTTGGTCAGAAATCCCACTGAAGAAACTGCAGAAATACATAACGAGCTGGCATTCTTCCATCACTTTCTAGACTTTTATGAAATTTCCTCTTTATCTTCTGTCTTTCAGGCTGTTAGGACAAAATCAGATCTTGATTTCATATTTTTCTCCAACAATATGTGATTCAGAAACTTCCTTTTTCATACATAGGAGCTAAAATGTGGAGGTATTCACGTGGTTCCAGGAGGCAGGTCCCTGAGAAGTCATTTATAGCATGAGTAAAATAGCAAAGTTGGCACCTAGAAATGATTAAGTAAGTTGGAATAAAACTGCAGTATGGGGAACAGGATAAAAGTTACCAGTGGTGGGAAAATATCTTTCTGTGTCACATGAAAAATCTTGAATTTTCAAAGAAAAGAATGTCTCAAATATTTCAACCGAGAGAAAAATCCGTTGTTACATGTTACACTTATGATTTATGTGAGCTGTGGTTCATTGGCCAAATGCACTCAATTTTTTTCTTTGCACTGGGTCATATTTCCCACGGTGTCTCATTTTGGAGAGGAAAATGGCTCAAGAAACTCATGAAGGATTGTATGGCCACAGGCATATTTCAGGAAATGTAAAGTGTACCTGGATACTCTGGAAATGGAAAAGTATAAGGACATGGGCCATCTGTTCTGCAGCACTGCTGAGGCACACTAGTTACACGTACCTTGAAACACTGGGTTCTTGGCCAAGTCTTCATTCCAAGCTTTCACTCTCAAGCTCTTACTTTTCCAAAGAAAAATATATAATATGTGTGGGAAAGCCTGCCCTTTCAGGAAAAATAAAAAAGGATCTTAATTTCGAGTTTTGACAGAATTTTTTCAGCTAGCCTTGGAAAACCTGAATGACACCCATCAACAAAATCCATGTCTCCTTCACTGGGTTTTTGGGTTTTTTTTCCATTTCTAAGCAAATTTCTACCAATTTCCAGGTATACTGTTGAACGATATTTTAGAAGGAACTCGCTGAAACAAGGATATGGTAAATACTAAACAAAGACTTTAGGATTTGTCTTCAGGGTTACGGCAATGGGAAATATTTGTAGACCAAGTCAACCATACCTCTTAGTGAGATTAAAAATGCATGGATTTAATAATTACTGATTCTTAAAAATCTCAGAGACTTTGGCAGGCATTGGTTTACTACCTGACAGTAAGACACTTAGGCTAAGCTGGTTGTGCAAGCTTCCCTTGTAGTTAATGGAGACAGAAAGGTACCTTAAGAAGGAGATTCATCCTACCTTCTCAGATATCTCTTCTAGATATCTGGGCCAAATAGACTGTTTTAAGAGCCATTCAGGGCCATTCACTATGGAGAGAATTGGGAAACAGTGAGGGAAACAGTGAACGTTTTTGCTTACTGTTTGTGTAGGAAACACTTCTGGATTTCCTTTACTGAAAAATGCTTCAATGCTAATGTTTTACTCATAGAAAATGATGCAATTCTCCATTGTCTGATAATCACAGCTCTCTCCAGGGACATATTCTGTACAAATAATTTCTGAACATGTGATCAGCTATGTCTGTTCATTCAGGTTTTCTTTCATGGGTATCCAACCTACACTTTTACCTCATCTATATACACACAGCTATAATTTAAGTAAAGACAGAAGCATGTACTTGCATTTTCTATTTTGGAAGGTATCTATAAAAAGAGTTTTCTCTGGCCTAATTTTAGCAGGTTAAAGTTAAAATTAATCTGGTGCAATTCTCCCTAATTATTGGCCTTTAAGATGAGTTTGCTGAAAGGACTTAAACTTTGAAACCTGAGGCATGTTGCTTCACCACAGTTGTTCACACAGATCCAGCAGTATTATTTCTGTTCCTTGGCTTAGAAGAACATCTCAGCAAGTATCAAGTGCTCAGGGTATAATTTCAGTATCTGAAAATTCTCTTTCTGTCAGTATTTTCTTACACGGACAGTCACCTCAGTGAATATTCTGGCTTCTAAAGCCATTTACTAGTACATTCCCTGAAAGCAAATCCAGACTCAATCAAAGAGGATTAGCCCTCTCTGTTCTGTGAGGTGGCTGTTCTGCTCTTAGCATTTTTCATCTCACTTGCAGCTTTCAGTTTTTCAAATTCATGGCTCAGTTCCCCTGGGAGCCAAATTCATAGATGTGTTGTGTGCAAGAAACTCAGTAAGAGAATAGAGAATGGGTTGTCTGCTAATATAAACACAGCTGTGTATGGTAAGTGGCACATAGCTGTTTATATCCAAATTCAGGCTATCGTACAACAGACAAAATAAATAAATATTTCGAATCAAAAGAAAATAAAATTGTCACTGTTTTTGCCATTTCCTTTTACCTAGAAGCACTTATGCAGATGCATAGTCTGGGATCAGACAAGCAAGTAAGAAGAAATAACTTGCACACTTTTACACGAGTATCATTTAATGATGTTTCAAGTCCTCGTAGTACTTCAACAGGCATGGGAGGCATTGAAGAATTTCTGGGAATGTGTGTGATGCCATAAAAGACTAAGTGATCATCTTTCACCCTGTTTTTCTTTCCTTTTTTTGTACACGGCTTGTGAGTGTATTAGATAAGAATTTTGTACATAGTTTTTCTCCGAAATCTTTGCCAGCAGTTAATACTAGCTTTCTACAGCCAGAATGCTGGAAAAATGCAATGAAAATGCTTCCAGTGCCAAGAGAGAAAAGTGTTTCTTGTCATTCTTATTTATCAGAATGAGTACTTATTCATCAAAATGAGATAGCAGTACTCATTATTCAGAATAAGACTTCAGTAACGCTGTGTATATTTAAATAAATTCACCAGAGTACTGGAAGCAGTATAGCTTTGTTACTACTGGATTATATTAGACTAAGCAGCTGTACTAGTTCAGAATTAGCTTGGATAGCTAATATCACTGTGGCACACAGAACTAGCCCACAGCTTAGGTCCTGTGTATGCAGTCAACGGCTTAATGCTATCTGTTATGGTACCAGGGAGAATAATTACTAAAAGAGGACCCCAAGCATGTTACTATTTCTTGAGGAAGGCTGGTGAAAAATGTTTCTAGATTTAATTTGCAGATTAAAAGAAAAAACTTAAAAACAATCTTCCACTTTTTCTGGATCTTCAGTTCTGCTGTCCTTGGCAGATCTGTGAGCTGCTTTGATACTAGGACTAGCAATGGCCTGGTGGGATCCTTCTCAAATAGCTCTGTTGGGTCTTCACAGGGATCTCCAGAGTCAGTAATTTCTTCTTCCTAACAGAGCTATGGAGAAGTTTTGAGGATAGAGCCACACAGCAGTAACAGCAGAAAAGGTGAAAGAAAATGCATACTTAATATAGGTTCACTAACTCAGGTTAACAGATTTTTTTTTTTTTTAAATTATAATGAGGATTAAGCAATTTGATAACTGTATTTAGTAACATTGTACAAAGCCTACTGGGGGGTTAAAGGCTGTAACTGAGCTGCCCATCGGTGATATGATTAGACAAAGCAGCTGAACCAATCTAACAGCTCATTGTGAGCTAAAGGAATTGTCTTGCTCCCCTTTTTCCCTTCCCCTTGCATCTCTCCTTATACGTCTCCTTCCAGCTTTGCTATACTTCCTTTCTGTTCATGTGGTTGTCAGTCTTCTGACCCTGTACTGAGTCCATTCAACTTGAAAATGGTCAGAAAACTGTGCTTGGTTTTTTTTTTTCCCCCCTTGAATTAGTTTTCAACTAGATCAGTGAGCTGAACTTGCTCAGCATGCAGTCAGAGGAGCACTAGGGCCAATATAAGGAAGGGAGCAGGTTAAGCAGTCATGGTGAGGGGGAAAAGGAAGAAAGGAGAGACATGAGAGCTGGACTGCTCCTTTCAGGGACAACCAGTCATCAGTTCAACTCAGCTCAGCTCAGCTGTGTAGTCTAACCCAACTCCTTATTAATGGGGTTAATCAGCTACCTTGTCAGCAGCACTATTTCAACCCAAATGGCAAACTTTGATTAGTTATTTAAGTGGAGTAATTTTCATGTTTGAAAGCCTGCTACTCATCAATCAGACATTTATTTTCACTTCTGCTATCATTATGCTGATGGTGGGACCAAGAATCTTGGTCAGGCATAGTGGATACTGCAATACTTTATGTTGCTCCCAAAAGAACTCGCAGGCTGTCCAGTTAGGACATTGCACCTGAAATCTTCCTCTGTTTTGCATCCTATTTCATCTAAGAGGGAATCTCTCATCTCCCTTTTGAAGCCATGTCAAAAAGTGAGGCTTGGTTTTGAGATGGTACAGAGGGACTGGTCGTTCTTGGGATCCCTCTAATGTAAAACTGAACAACTGGGTGTCATGGACTGCGGTGTAACACAGCAAAACTCTCTGCTGTTCTGTTCTGACAGTCCCATCTATAGGTGTCCTCAGACAGAAGGCTAGTGATTGTAAAAGCTGGATTTCATAGGAGGGAAGTTAAACAGAGAACACTGAGCAGCATCCATCTGCTCCAGGAGGAATCCTTCTTCCACTGCAAGAGGGGAAAATGGATTGAACAATTAGGCAGAGATGCAGCTCTGTCTATATTTAGTTTCAGAGATAACATAGGTGTGTCTTCTGCTGCTTGTATTCCCAGTGATTTCCCTGAAGCAGAATCAGTCTGGGTAGTGGTTAATATATTATTCATGTCTTTATGTTCTCTATAAACTATTTAAGACATACTGGGGAGGAATCTTTGTACATAGCCTCTAAGGTTCTGGGCAAGTTATAACTGACTGTTTTTTCTTTGCTTAACCTTGTTCATTAAAGAAAGCAGAACAAGAGAAGAAACCTTTCCATTAAGTCATATATGTCTGTCCAAAAAATCTTTCACCAAATATTCAGTGGATACACTGTGGGCACACACTTACAGTGTCCTGTGGTCTGTAAGAGGGCAGGAAACGCCGTGCTTTGTTTTTCAGTGAACAAAGATGTGCATCGGTTCAACCGCCATCCTGACTGTAATGGCAAAAAAGCTGATAGCAGCAGGACAACATAAAAGGAAGCTGCAGAAGGAGCACAGAAGCAGCAGAAGGCTGGAGAATATATAGTGGCAATGGAGGTGGTTGTATTAGGTATGGAGGAGAAAAAAAAGCTTAAGCTTGAGCTTAATGCAGACTACAGGGAAGTGGAGAAGCAGATCAATAGTCACAGCTGACTTGATCTAGTATTGGCAACAGTTCTGCTGTAAACAGGGGTTTGGACTAGATGACCTCCAGATGCCCCTTTTAACCATTTCTGAGAGTCTTTGAATTCTTGAAGTGTCAGGTGAGGACAGGCTGCCATTCTGTGTTTTTTCTGTATTGAAAAATACCAATACATTGCATAAGTTTTCAAAGACGTCTCCTGATGGCCTTTGTGCAGGGATCCTTCTCCTCACCCAGAAGGGCAGCTCACAGAGAAGCAGTTGAGATGTGCTACACGAAGATAGGTAGGGATGTGACACAGGGGCTGGGGGGGCTGAAGGGAACAGATTGTTGGTGCGCTTTATAATGGGATACAGAATTGTTCATTTCTTGGAAAATGAGTAGAGAAAGCTGGTAATTATTATGAGGTGAGGACCATTTGGTGCTCTGCAGGTGTGCCTGCCAGGTCAGTCCTAGAAAGAAAGATTTCCAGATTGTGTACTAACGCTGATAAGGGTTAGCATAAGCTGGCAATATGCTACATGATCTTCTCAGAGAGGCTGAAGCCTGGGCAGCTGGGGAAAACTCAGCTCTAGCCTTTATGCTTCATGTCATCTTTCCAGATGAAGGATGGTGCACATCTATGAGGTCACTTGAGGACACTAAGAGTCTGTTAAGCCAGAAGGGCACAGTCTTCCTGGGTTCCAGAGTAGCCATAGCTGTGGTTTTCTGTTTCTGTGCTGGCCCAGGACAGGAGACATGGACCTCACTCACATCCTGTCTCACCTCCCGATAGGGCTGTCCTGCAATCAAGGAGCTATTCAGTAGAGGTCAGTGCCCTTCCCTGGGGTGTAGAGTTTTCACCTCCTGCTCCTGAGAGCAGCTGAGAAGTGCCCTGAGCCCATTTTCTTGTTCTCAAAAGCAGGAAGGGTTGCCAGAAATGAAAAAAAATCTGGCAGAAAGGGATGAGCGAGAAGTGAAGCCTGCCCAAGGCTGGTCTTCGTTATGCATGCAGCTGTGAACAATTACAGTCGCACCCACACACCGTAACACACCTAATCGTGCCTTGTAGGCACAGCCCACAGCAGCCACAAGATGCTCTCAGCCTCTGTTGCAAAAACCATCCCAATTATTATCAAATCTACTAGACCTGCCACGACGGGCACTCGGTCTCCTTTCCAACACATTCCCCGATAACCCAAATCAATCATGAATGCGTGATTTTGGTATCGCAGCTTTTCAGGCAGTGAAGAAGGCAGAGGCTAATGAATGGAAAAATGCAAATACAGTATCTCCTGTAGAAATCTGTATTTTCTGCAAGGGTTGTATATTGCCCCTCAGCCTAGGACCTGGGGGCTATATGAAGACTAGCAGCTGCATAATGACATAATTATACACAGTACGTGTTCTGTAATTAATTCTGATGAGCTACTCAGACCAGCCTCCCTTGCTATATAAACTATGAATATAAATAGACATGATAGTCTAAGGCTTCATTTCTAGAACAGGGAGGGAATTTTCTAGCTCCCAGGTTTTATGTATCTTAATCACATCCCAGTTCAATTTTGGAGCAAGAACTGGGAATATGCTATCTTCCCAAACTCTACGCTTTCTATGCACAGGAAACCAGGATACAAGAGGTGCAAGGAGCAGCATGACCCAAGGGTATACCATGGCATGTTACAGTAGGTAGTCTCTACACAGCCTGCTAAGTAGGTCATTTGTTACAGACACTTAATTTAGCCATTATAACTTCTTTCCAAATTGACTGAAGGGGGCACCATGGTCTGACAACAAGCTCTCCAAGTTGTTTATTGCTCTCTTCACCATTACTTTGAGAAGCTACTAAAATAAGCATTTAAAGATGGTGTCCTGAAAATAGCCCTGGACATCTTCTATAATGTCCCAAATGCAGGTCTCATCTTCTGAAGTCTCAAATGTAGGTCTCGCATTTTAGGGAGAAGTTTCTTTGGATATTATTACTTAACTTGTGGGTGGTTTAGATAGATAGGAGCTAGAACACTCCGTAGGAAATGGCAGACCTAGGTTTAATTTTTGTTTGAGCAGATTCAAATCCACAACTTCTGTCCTACTACCAGTATGATTTATTTTACCAGGTTTCTAACTTAGCTTAGTGCCAGCACTCCCTAAATATCTCCTTGGGGCTGAGTAACTCTCCCAAGAAGTATTCAAGCATCACTAATCCAAGCTAAGAGAGGAGGGGTGCAAGAATGACTCTGTAGTTTGGGTGCTTGGCTGAGAAGAAGGGTCCTGGTTTCTGCTTTATGTTCTTACAGCTGTTCCTGGACTTTATTCTAGTAACTGTCTAATATAAAACTAATGTGTATATCTAAGCAAGGGCTGCTGTGGACCATATTACAAAAGAGAAAGCTGCAGAAAGAAGAGACAGGATAACTTAAGATACCCCTAGACCTCTGACTCACCAAATAGGTGAGATCAAACAAAATATGTGGGGCATGCTCAAGGACTGTGTTGTGCTGGAAAACTGTACACATATCTACTGCTGTCTTGAGAACAGCTGTATGTACAGTAAGGAAATTCTTTCACTAAGCTTGTATTCCTGGCTTATTGCCATGATGTCCCTCAGAAGAGCTAATCAAGAAATTCAAAAAGTGCTGCGGTGAGGTGAAATTCTGATAAAAAGCACAAGGTTGCAGAGGCTTGGTAGTGTTGAGGCACCATTTATGAGATGGTTGGGATAGGGAGAGTGAAATGTTCTGGAACTGGCCTTTGGCAATGTTATTTGGATACTAACCACAATGTATAGCATCTACAATAGCACTGCTTCATCTGGATCTTGCCTAGGCAACAATTGGGTTCCCCTATTATAGACCGGTGTCTTTCAATAGGAGAACTGGGCCAACTTGAGACAACCATCACCAGCAATGTTAGCTGTCAAGACAGCTGGTAGATGTGGTAATCTCCCATACTCCTGCCTAGCAAACAGCATCAGCTAGATTTGAAAACCAGATAACCTTCTCGCCTCTATAGATGAGCCCCCTCAGCAGAACTGGGGAACAATGGCAAACCAGTGTGGGGAAGCACTGTAAACACCGTATAGCATTTCAGTGCTCTTGTGCAGGCAGAAGGTACCTGTTCTGTGTTTTCATCTGGGTTTGAACAAGACATCTGGGATCTGAAAGCAGCTCGCTGGAGTTCAAAAGGAAAAGCTGGAAGTAAAGGACCACAGAGGCATTAAATGATTAGCTTGTGTTGGCACTGCCAGCCATGGCAGCAGATTGGATTTCCAGTATTAATGCCAAAGTTTAATGAGAATACTGCAGCCTTTAATCTGAAATAAACAGAGTTGATGTATTTGAATGAGATCAAGGGAGAATAAAAAGACAGTTTTTGACAACTCCCATTCTAGCCAGTGTTGGCACAAAATTCTCTTCTGTCCTGTCCAGCAATCCAGCTCTTTTAAAACAAGCTATGCTGTAGCCATGGTGCATTCCATACATCACCGGTGACTGAAAATGTAGTCACTGGAGGTGATACACAACTCAACAGGCTGCAAAGGAGCTGTTCTATGATTTTAAAAAAGCCCGCATATTTTCTGATTTAGTGTTCCCTTTATAAAAAACTGACTTGTTCCTTCTCACACAGAGAAGTTACTTGGACTTACTGAGTTCTCTGGAGAAAATATTTCCATCTAAATCTGTCTACAGTCATCAGATGAATTCTAAATATGCACAAAGGAAGATTTTGTTCTTTGATCAACTTAAAATTTCACTGTGTTGACAGCAAGTTATGTCTGATCTCATTTACATCAGTGCATAACTCAGTTTGCTTCAAGTAGAGCTGCCCTGGATTCACACCAGTGTATGTCTGAAGAGAGTTTGACCTTGTTTTTAAGGCTTTTACAGATAGTTGTTCTCAAATAATCTTTCTGCAGGCTACTCAAGTTTACTTCTTCCATGCTGAATGATCACTTACTGCCAGCTAAGTCAACTCAACCTCTCCTGGGCAAGAAAGGTCAAAATTCTGTCCTCTTATTTGACTTCACCCATTGCCCAGAATTAAACCTGAGATGTTTTCTCTTTTTATCAGGTCCTCCAGTCTAATACCTCAAGCTGAAGCAGGAGTGCTTGCTTGGGGACCTCTCACATCCTTGTTTTCCTCCAACTCGTGAGTCAAAAAAAGCACCTGACTTCAGAGCTCCCCACCTACTGCTCAGCAGTAGAATAATGTCTGGAATATGGTATATATGTAGTCTAAGATATATAGGAAATTAAATATTGCCATTGACATATGAATAAATTTGCACTTACGAAACACAACCAGAGAAGTTACTGAAATGCCCACTCATTTAATATCTCCTTTCCAACAGGAGAGAGAAAAAGAATCTCAGCTCTTTCCTTCTAAACAAGAAGATATTTGGGTAAAGTAAACATGTAAAGAATTGTAATTTTGAGATATTGCAGTAAAACAAGGCAACACCTGTTCTTGTAGTTGCTTGTGCACATACAGAATTAAAAAAAAACCAAAACAGTAGAAAAAATGCCTAACCTGATATATTTGGCTTGGATACAGTAGATTTTGCATGTCTGAATGGACAGAGTACCCCTTGCTTTTTTCCTGTCTCCATAAGGTTTTAAATTTCTGTCAACCATGCTTAGCCTAGGTTTGTCCCAGTTAGGATATAACCACATCCTCATAGAAAGTAAACGATGGCTGTGCTCTTGGTACTTCACAAGGATGTCAAATTAGATATCTTTTTGGACAGTAGCTGGTAAATATCTTTCAGTGTGAAATCATGTTTATCTCCACATTGGTGCTTCAACCCATCATACCACGCTGGAATTGCTTAGGGACCGATCTGCTTCTGCCACAACTGGCAATTCCTCTCACAGAGTATCCCGCTGACTGGTCCTTCCTAACCTGTCTGTGGATCTGTCTTACAGGGATCAATCTGTAGTGACTGCAAGGAATATGCCACTGAATCCTTGGTTTCACTGCTGCTCTTTTAGAGAGAAGGAGGAGTTTCTCTAATTATCCCTTCTTAGCAATCATTTTTGATTACATGTGGTCTTACGCCCTCTCCCCAATTTACTTTGTTTCAGATCCAGCAGTTTAACCCTTTTGGTGTCAGCCAGCCCACATCCTTTCCAGCCTGTTGCAATTGCAGGTGAGCTCCCTTGTGCTCTGGGGAGATTTTGGGGTGTTGGAGACCACAGCAGTGATTCTGTGGCGCACCCTACTCCCACATGCCATTAATCAACTACCTCCACAGCCTGCATTGCCTAGCTGCAGAGGTAATGACCAGACAAGCAAAACCTGTGGTCTGCTTTTGAGCCACCGTGTTGGCTAACACACCATGGTGATGTATGTGTCTGGGATGCTCTGACTGCCTCTGTACCAGGTCCCCTGCTGAGTATAATATGAGGGCTGCTAAATGCCATTAATAGACCATCTCTAAATGCTTTCTCTAAAGCTGTGGCCAGAGCTTACAAAGGCTTCTCAGAAGTGAGTATTGCCACCCCACAGCTCAAGGGCTGGAGGCTGGTTGGCACACATCCCCTACCTGAAGAGGGGAAGTGGGGAGGGTGTGTGTGCAGAGGAGCTGGGATCTCTGCTCCTGCAGCCACAGAGCTGGGAGGGTGGGGTGGTGACCACCAGTCCATTGCATTGCCTGACAACAGTAGCCACCAGCCACAGCCCTTCACAGTGACCCTGGAGAAAGAGTAGCAGCCAGTCTGGCTCTCCCATACTCTGTCAACCACAAAGCCAGCAGCAGTCACAGGTGTTTTGCCTCCCCCCAGCAGGCTGCTGCTCTGGGCAGCTACCTGCTTTGCCTGTTCCCAGAAGAGCTCTGACTTGGGTGATGAGGCTAAATTGGACCATGTTTTACTGCTGGTATATTTTTGATGTACTGGAGACCTGTAAAAACTCCTGCCCAAAGCTAGATGAGTAAATTTTTGTGACAGGTTAAAAAAAAGTTGGTCTTTCATGGCAACTTTATATATAGTGCTGGAAGTCATTGGAGCTTCATGGAGTAATGAACCCCCTTGTATAGTCCTTCCCCTGTACCAAGGCACAGCACAGTGCAGGAGCAAATGTAGCCTTATTTCATAATCTGTCTGTTGAAAAGTAGATGTTTGCGAAAGGAAATAAATAGGTAAAAAATAAATGGTTCTGTCACACTTCCCACTGAAATGTTCTTGTTCTTTATGGACAAGCTCAAGCAATTCCGTTTCAAAGCACCACACCCCAACCTGTGCTATAAATCAGGTGAGCTCCCTCAAGTCAGTGAGCCTGTGAAAGAAACACCCCCTGGAATCATGAGCTGCTGTTGCAAGGAGTGTGCACCAGAAAACAATCCATTTTCACCACCCAGGAGCATCCAGGTCAAGTGTTTTGAGGAGTGGAGGCACTCATGCTGCCTATTTTTAAGCACCCAATTTAGGAGCTTAAACTGAAGGGTTGCTCTCCCTCAACAGCCAAGGGTACTCCCAGCCAGTAATCCAGAGTAGATGTCTGATTAAGGTGCTATAGATCATCCTCTGAAAGAGCTTCTTCTGCCCGTTGCCTATAAGGAAAACTTAGGATGATGTCTATAACAGGCCAGATGAGTCCTAAAATTTTCTGTTTCTCTTATTGACTCTCCAGGGAGCTGTGGGGAGGTGAATCCAAGCTAGGGTCCTAAGATAGGCTCCTGTGTTTGGTGGCTGAGGTTTGGCAGTATGTAAAACACCTCTTCTTCACCTGGATATCCCTACTCTGAAGACCTGTTTATATCCTATTGACTAGGTGGCACTAGGGTGCCAGCCATAAAGAAAGCTTGAGGAGAGCTTGGCAGTGAAGGGGTTAATTGGTCACTGCTGTACCTATTATTCACATTACCCAAAATATAGCTCCCTAGAAATTCTTTTAAGGTCATTCTTGGAAATAGTACCAAACAAGAAGCCCTTTTTTCCATTCCCCACCCCAAATATTGTCACAAGCTTGTATAGTTACCGGGCTCATTTGTAGTGTTCCTGTAACACTAAAGGATCCACACATTGCCATTCTGCCTGCTCACAGCAATGCCTGTCTCAAGGAAAAGGCAGAATACTAATGCTTAATGCAGATGATGAAAGGCTATAAACTGTTAATATGCTTGCAAATAGAAGACATTCAATTCTGTAAATATTCTTATCTGTTGGTAACTGTAGTTTTTCTTCTCTTGCTCTTCAGTCTCTATATGGGCACAAATAGAGACGAACAAATGGAGATGACCAGTGAATCAAATGATAAAACACAGAGAAGGTCAAAGCAGTAGCATTTATTGCCATCATCTCTCAGAGAATATATGAGGCATTAAAATTCTGATACTGTACCATATTCTAGTCACAAAGATTGTAACGAGCACAAGTAATGGCATCAAATGAATCTCATCTAATGACACTAGCAATAACGAGAACAAGAAAAGGTGCAAACACAACCTCCTTGAGTATGATCCTAAATAGGTGTTTTATAGTCTACCTCAGAACGTGGGGGCTGTGGCAACATATTAAGGAATGCACAACACAGCCAAGTTGATTAGTCATTAGTTATTGCACAACAGCTACTGTTGATTGCTGCTACTAGATATCTGATGTATTACTATCCTAGGCTATGCCTTTTTTTTCCCCACCATGGTCATGAAATTTCTGTTGACGGATAGTTAAGGCTGCCACAGATAATATAAGGGAAGCTAAGTGTAAATCTCAACTGTGAATCCGCAATGACTTCAGGAGAACAGAGTAAACAATGCAGCTGACGGGGCTCATATCTATCAGCTGTTCTTTAATGATATCATAATTTCATGTAGTGAAATTATGGTTGCAGCTCAGAAACATTCTGGAGCCAGGGATCTCATCTGTCTACAGCCAACAAATCAAGGATGGGATTTAATTTTATAGAATCAGGAGGACCCTGGGCAGAGTAATTCTATGCAAATTGACTGGCAGAAGTCTGGAATTCCTCTTTGCAGGCTCCTTTCCCCAGAGCCTCTAGAAAATGTGACAGTGCTTAGTAAGGCAAAGGCTGGGCTGCAGATTTAATTGCCTGTCCCTGGCAGAAGCAGCAATAATTGCAAAAGACTGTAAGAATGTATTAAAGATTCCATCTCCTCACTAAAACTGAACCAAGTTGCATTTTCATCATCAGCAATAATCAAAGTGTGGTTTATTTTACTACAAAGCCTGCCCTGACTTGGTTGGCATGTAATTTCCCTTTCTGGACGTATAACTGCTTGTGAAAACTACCTAAATACAACCAAGGGTTTGCAAATCTTAATTTGCCCCTTTTAAAAATCAGACCAAACTGTCACTTACAGACCTAGATTATTCTGTTTTAAATTGCAATGCACGGAAGTTTAGACCTAGCTGGAAAGCTCTTAAATAGTCTCATTTGCTTTTCTGTCTGCCATACTGGCACTAGGGACAGCTGCAGACAGAAGTTCCCCAGGGCAATGGGCTCTTGGAAGCAGCAAAAACCTGTGGCCACGTTGGCAACTTTGCCTACACCAGAGCGGGCTGCTGCTGCTCATGAAGGATGGATCAGAGCACTTGGGGCAAGAGCTGCTGCCATGGGTGAGGGTCTTTCCTGCTCCCCACCTTGCCAGGGGCAGGAGAAGAGCAATCCCAGGTCTCCCCTTGCATCTGTGTTCACCCTTCAGGCCACGAAGAGCAGAGGTGTGGTGTGCAGGGAGCATTACTGCCTTTGTCAGTGACCGGCAGGTGCTTCCAGTTCACTGCAAGGCAGCGCCAACTGGGTGAGCGTGTGGCATTGCTGGAGGCGGTGGGGGCTGACACATGGCTGCAATGGAAGGGGCCTGAAGCGCTCTTCAGGCCGTCAGTCATAGCTGAGGAGGGCTATCGAAAGCTACACTTGGTCTCATCACCACTGAGTTACTAGCTCTCAGCCAAGAGCCATGCCTGCCTGAAACCTGGGACTGAGTTTAGGCTGTGGCGTGGATTAGCACCTAAGAAGGTATGGCACGAGCAACCTGGACATCACGGGAAACATACCGTGGGTTAATGCATGTCTTTTCTCCAGTCCCCCTCCTCTGTGGAGAGGGGGGAGTGGAAAGCCACTGCATCAGTGTCTACACTGCATTTTGTACCTAATTGTGGTGCCTTGTTATGGTGTTGAGGCTTCAAAACAGTGCAGCTGCCACCACCTGGTGCTCCATCTGAGGGAACATGCCCTCTTCAGCACTTTACACTACGGCAGCACTGTTGGGTTTTATTGAGTACAGTCATACAGTATGATCTGCTTTGGCCACCTTGTCTGTTAAACAGGAAATCCTCTGGCCAAACCTGGCCTGCCAGAACTCTCTTTTGTCGGCAGAATTTTCCTAACCCACCATTGCATGATATTAGAGCTATTTTTATATATGGTACTGAGATTTTCTATGATATTTAGCTTTACTCTATCATGCTATAGATTTGCCTAATTTATTATTCCCTCTCCACCCTGAGTCATTTTCAGCATTATATTTTCTACTCAAAATGTGTTTGTTGTATTAAACTATATATTTCTCCAAGGTGGATCTCCATTTATGTTTCTAGTCATTATTGGCTGTTTTGTGTGATAATGTGACCAGGCACATCTCATTTATTTCACATTCCTAGGTCAGTCTCTTTTGTTCTCAGTTATGTCATGAAGACATCCTGCTACCTAGAAGCTCTTGAGTTATGACCCTAGCTTCAGTAGTGGCATCTACTCTAGCTTGACAAGTTACTTAATATCCTTGCCTTGTACATATAAGAAATTTAAGACCATGTGTCAAGAGAGATGCAGCCGATGGGAACTGAACCTGTGACCTTTGGGGTTTAATGCATGAGCTCCTATTATTTGAGAAATTCAAGTTGGTTAGTCACAACTGAGGCAAATTTATCTTTATTTGGCCAAAGAAATACCAGAAGTAGGTGTGAATCAAGGGAAAAAGTTGTCATCATATCCTTTGAAAATCCAATGGGGAACTTATTGGATTATTGTCTATAAATCATTTTGAAAGTGCTATATGTAATAGCAGCCATTGAAAGTCAGTATTTACCTACAGTTGTGGAGTCTGAGATACCACACTAGATTTCAATACTATAGGCTGACATCAATGATTTCACGGCCACCAGTAAAAAGCTAGTACTGAAGTGCTAAATGTTACCTTCAGTGTTGATTCTCTTTATGTGATCTCATGGTGACAATGGTGTCATTGCTATTCCTGCTCCCCAGGAGCCAGTGAAATGCTGTCCAAGGAAGGAGCTGGGGCTGTCATAAGCACCTTCTGCTGCCAGTTGCTGCCAGCTTACTATTTTCAAGACGGACATGATGTTGCAGACGGTGAAGTGAATGAGCCTTGTCTGCAAACACGGCTGCAGGCACAGACAACTGTTTGCATGCTTGCTTTTGGCAAGAAAAGTGATAACAGCCGCTATGGTTTACCATTGTATTCAGCATGAGAAGTTGTTAGTTTGCTTGTCCTGTGGACTTTAGTGCTGCCTCTGGCACAGCCAAATCCCCAGAAGAGCTGTGACTGGAAATATGTAGAAGTGCAGAAAACTGCGCTGTCCGCTGATATTGCTTGTATATTTTTTGCATGATGCATGGCAGGACCGTGCTTTCCATTTTAGTAGCAGGATAATGAGTCCTGACAAAATAAAAGCTGAGCGCATTCACAGGACCTTTGTGCACGGCTGTACTTGTGCTTGGTTCCTAACGTCAGCCTATTCTGATGTCAGTGGGAGTTCAGTGCCTAAACCACTGGTTCCCAAACATCTCAGACAGTCTCAACCTTCTTTTCCACAGACCACCCATGAAGCCAGAGGGAATTCGTAAGTTTAAAACATTTTACTGTGTAGTATCATTTCACAGCCCAGCTGATAATCCCTCAGCACAGATCACATGTTGGGAACCTCTTGCCTAAGCTTTACGGAGAATATGCTCTGTAATGACATAGAATCATAGAATCATAGAATCATTGAGGTTGGAAAAGACCTCTAAGATCATCGAGTCCAACTGTCAACCCAACACCACCATGCCCACTAAACCATGTCCCAGTATTGGAAGAAGAGCAAAATGAGAAGACATTGGGACAGCACTGAGCGCACACCTCTGAAGTAGTAGGCTACAGCTTTAGCTAGGGACAGGTCTTGATGCTGGACACACAAATCCTTCTTTTACTTAACCAGCATAGATTCACGGACATCAGTAGGACTGTGCCTGTAAGAGGGCCTTCATTGACCCTTTAGAGAAGTTTTGATAGAGCTTTCTGTAACACACTGAAGATTGATCTGTGTTAAAAAATGCTCAAGCTATGTGGTTATTCAGGCACTACCGTGATACAGATAATAATGAGAATAATAGTAACCTTTCAAAGGTGAGCAATTGCCAAAGGTAAGGTTATGGAGTTTAATGGGCGCAGCCGCAATGTAGCTAATCTAATGGCATTCAAGCATTGGGCATTAAAAGCCTTGTTCCCTTGGGTTGCTTTATACTACACTGCAGGTGTAAAGGGAGCAGAAAGCCACTGAATCATCTTTTCTTTGGAGTAGCAAATTCTCCAGATACAGGAGATACTGGTTGTCATGAGACAAGGTTGTATAACCTCATGAGACAAGGCTGAAGAAATTAGAAATGTGCCAGCTATGTCAGTGTAGCACAAGGCTCCCAGAGATCCTTCTTCCAATTTATGACAACCCTGAAAATACGCCAGTTTAGGCCAAGGTTCTCCTATAACTAGCCAGCCAGGGAATTTGAAGGTCACAAGCCCATTGTAGTGCTTCCCCTTGTCTGCAAAAGGCACCCTATTTTTTTATGCATTTAATTTGACTGCAGCAGAAGTTTTTGACTCAGGTGTATTTTGCTTTGCCTAGCCTAGGGAGTGCAGATAGATTAAGGTTGGACAATATCTGATCCAAACTTCTGAGGCAATGAGAGCTGCGCGTAAAATTTTAAGACTGCACACAACTCTGCCTTGTGCTTTCCTGTGTCTATATGACATACATTTATTGAAATTCAATTTGTAGTTAGGGAACAAGAGGATTTCTTTAAGGCAGTTTATTGCTGCAGGTAATAGAAAAGGCATAAATCTGCTAATGCTGAAGTTTCTGGCCAGTGATACTCTAAGCAGTTGTTACTGGGGGTGTTTCACCAACCGTGGGAAATCTCAAACAAATGCCATAAAACTTTTTGTTTCACACATACTCTGAGTCATTGTTTAAAAAAAAAAAACGTTAAATCCTTTTTTTTTTCCCCTCTAATTTTGTCTTTCTCAAGTCTTGGGAATGTCACAAGAGCATGCGTTAGCATAGTTTAATACATATAAAAGAGGTTGGAGAGACATTTTTGAGCCCTTTTACTCATGGTGGAAAGTTCCCCAGCAGATATTTTCCTGCAAATAGCCCAGAGCAGTAAGTAATAGAATTTCCCTTCTGTAAAAGAGCTGTCTCTGAATAGAGGATAACAGTGCAGTTGCTATATGCAGCTGTAGTTCTTCGCTGTTAGCAGACAAGAAACACAGTATTGCTTCCAAAGTAGCTGGCAGTGGTTGTCCTCTACCCATAGGGAGACAGCAAAGGTTCAATCCTGGTAAATGGTGATGAGACATCCAACCGTTCTTCTTTCTCAGTGCATGAGATGATGGTCCCTGATATGCACGAGGCATGGCAGTGCCTGGTGGTGCAGGGGCACCGCTGGTCTGAGGCTGCAGAAAGAAGAGTCCTCAGCCCTTCATGGCACTTGGGATGAGGAGCAAGCATGGATTTCTATAAATGAGTGAAGCATGACCCCAACCTTGGGGAGCAACAAGTAGCAGTTTCATACTCAATAGGTGATCCTTCACAGGTCAATACAAGGAAAACGGACACAAATGGAGGGTCTCAGTTTGTGACCATTTGGGTAAAAAAAGCCCTGGTGCAGATGGGGAAACTGAGTCTCTCTGCCTCCTGCCATGCAAAGTTATACAGAGGAATTGGAATAAAAGTCTCCCACCATCCAGTGATGGGGCCACTGAACCACCTACCACAGACCGGCTGAGAGCTTGGCACAACCATGATGACAGACTTTAGAGCCCTTCTGTCCATGATAGCTGTGCTTCTAACATAAGCAACAGGCATGCGTGAGCAGGGAAGCAGGAGGCTGTGGCTAATGGAGGGCAATCCTGAACTTCCTGTGGCCTTAGAGGTGTCACTCTTGTGCCTGCAAGTTGCTACATCCCCTGATTCATCGGATGCTTTAGAAATGCACTCATATGCAAGGAGGAATTATGCAGTACCTCTGCTTAATCCATCCTCCTGCCTTTCTCTGGCGTGTGATCGCTTCAGTGTTGACCTCTCTCCTGGCAGTGGCTTGTGTGCCATTTGGTGTGCCTCCGACACATTCTTGCATCAACTGAGAGCCTACCACCCAGCCCATCAGCTCCCTTTTCAGTCCTGCCGTACTCACTGACCATGGAGAGGGTGAGTCCAGAGGGACATACCAGAGCCCATGACTTGTTTGTATACAAGTCAAAGGAGAAGGCGCTTGTGAAACACATGGTGAATCCCTCCAGCTCTGCTCCTCGTGTTCTCACCATGGTCCCTCGTCTTATTCCTCCTCTCCATCTTCTCCTCTTATGTTCTTTGCCCACTTGTTGCATCTTGTCCCTGGTTAACTTGTCAGTTCTTTTAAGATGAGAATAATCTTTCCTAAATATTGTACTTACTCTATGACAGAAGCTTGAGAACCTCTGGGCTCTCCTGTAATGAATGTAATATATAACAATAACAACATGTCATTGAAAAATGAGCTTGGTACCATGCAGAATAATTGAGAATAATGTTAGTTTTTAATAGGAACACTTTTTTTGCTCAATGATATGTACATTTTGTCAGAAATAACAATTACCAAAACGTTCAGATTTGCAATTTCCCCCCTTCATTTCTTTCTCTGTTTCTTTTCTCCTTCATTTCATTCTCTCTCTGTTAGACTTTTTTCCTGGTTTTTACTCTAGCCTGTAAAAGAGATAAAATTCAAATTCTAAGATAGGCTTGGGGGTTTAGGCTTAATTAAAAAGAAGGAAAATACTAAAAATCCATTTTAATATCATTTTTCAACCAAGTATTTTAAGTGAAATATTTACACCAGTTGTAACAAAACTTGTTAATATTTCTGGTGACTAAATATATCTCATCCTTTATATATATCTACATCCTTTATATATCCCATCCATATATCTCATCCTTTTCTAGTCCTTCCCTAACCAGCCAGCCATTTTGTCCCTCTCTCTTTTCCTATTTCTCCACAACTTCTCTCTCTTACTTTCACCTGTACATGCAAACACTCACTGACAACACATATTTTGACTGGTGCCTTGTCTCTATGCACAGCAGAGAGGCTAAAGCAGAGCCCAGATTTTACATCTCTGTGTATTCTCCAGGCTCTTGTCCTGCCTTTGAGATGCTCACAACTACAAAGGCCTATGGGAATATAAACATTCTTTTTCATTTCTTTGGTATCTATCTCCTCCAGTAACAACAACAACAAAATCTTTTCTCCTTCCCTGCTTTTCCAGAGGTAACAAAGAAGCCATTGTCTTCATCTCTAGGTTGGCAAGTTTCAAAGGGAGAGAAAAATGGGGAAAATCCCTACCTACAAAAATAACAGTATAAATTATTTTTATTATAACAATTTGTTACACTGAATCAGTACCTAAGAGGCCCTCCTTAGAGCTAGGGGCCCCTTTGTGCTCTGGGATGATACACAAAAGGACTCTGCTCCAAAGAGCTTCTTTCTCTCTTTTAAGGCATTTCTGGCACTGATTGGATGCTGATGAAAAGCACTGGCTTGGCAGCAATAGAGAGGAAAGTCTCCTGTTCATCTGCAGACAGTACAAGTTCCCCCTTCCCTCTGTCCTGCTGGCCATCAGTGGGGGCCGCGAGAGCCCGTCACAGATTTCCAGGTCGCTGGGTAAAGTCCGGCATGCAGGTTCAAAAGCCATCTGGCTGATTTGGGGATTGTGGTACAAAGTTTTCTTCCCTTGGGGGAATGAAGGTCACTCAAGCGCATACCCCAACCTGAGCTCGAAGCAGACCCGGCACTGCCAGTAACACAGAAAGCGGGCACGTGTGGACATGTGGGTACATCACTGTGCATATGCACAAGGTGTGTGTCCTCCACCCCACCGGTCAGTTCATTGATTCACCCAAGACTTCACCCTCTTCACACATATCACACATGCCTATCGGTTTACTACCTTCTCAAAATATTTTATAGGATTTTAAATGCTCTGAATCCCTGCAGTTTGTGGGTTGAGTTTCTGTAACTCCGGTGAAGCCAATGCACCCGAGCCAGTTTACACTGATGGAGAATCTGCTCTTGATTTCCTTCTTAGGGGGATATGGCTTTGAACCTCGAGATACCAGAAGCCACCTGCCTGTAGGGGCACAGGACGCAACAGAAGGGAGGCAGTCACTGAGGGATGGGAGGGGAGAAGACATCTTCTCTTTTGCCTTTGGACGTGTGGGGGCTTTGCAGGAAAGCTGAAGTATTTCTTCCTTCCTTTTCACATCCCCATCTCAGGATTCACACTGGTGGCTCGCTTAGTGAAGCTGGCTCTAACGCGGTGTGGGGCACAGAGTGACTGTAGCACTGTCATGCAGAGGAAGCGTACTTTAACTTCAGCATCACGCCCTTAAAACCAGGGCAAAGCTTACATTCACAAGGAGCAAAGAAACCTGCAGAGGAATTAAAACATGAAATTGTATGAGTCAATCTTTTTTTTCAATAGTCTTTATTATTCCTAATCTTTCAGTGCCGAAGATTTCTTTTGTTTGCATTCCTCTGCTTTGCATATCCCAAACTATTTAGCTTCTGGTTATACTAAGTGTTTTTAAAGTGGAAAAAGAGGAGCTCAAATCCAGCAGCCATTCATTAATTTCAAAGAAATGTAATGTGGTTTTTAATATATGCTGTATTTTTTATAACTCATGCACTTTTAGGAATTGAAAGTGTTAAATAAATTAGACGGTCCAGTGAATCTTTTCCAGCCCAGTGTGTTGCTGGGAATTTGGACCTGGTCCATTGCATTTCTTTGAAGCTCTTACTGCTTTTATATTTTGTTTTCTCTAATAGCCTAGTTAACACAAAGCACATTTCCTTCAGAGCCTCTAGTCAGCTCTGCATTTCACTTGGCTTCTATTTGATTTTTGGACTGTTTCTAATTGATTCCCATTAATAAGGTGCAAATGTAGGTTGGTGTTTGTTTTTTTTTTTCTGGTGCAAAAAGAAACAAGTAATATGAAACATAAAGTTTATTTGGATTCTATCCAAACCATTAACTCCTTTTAGTTTATCCCCAGTAGAGGTTCCTTTGGGGATGTACCATCATTTCATCAGCAGTTTCTCTTCTACTTCTGTATTTCTTCAATTAAAACTCTGACTACAGAATGAACTTTGTTGCCTTTTCATGTTAAAGAGTACCACATTTATTCTGATAACACTCCAGGGTTATACTATGAACAGAAATTATGCTGCATTTTGCATTCTGAGCACATTTTCTCCTTCCTGTAAATCATATATGTATGTATTTATTTGGAACTTAGTCCATGCTAATTTCTGGATATTTGCATAGCCACAGAATCTTAATTTTATTCTTGACACCATATCATCCTTTTTTCTTAACTGACTAGAGGGGGAAATTAGAAAGCAGACATGATCAAAAGCATTGTTTCTCAGCAGAACTCAATTAGAGCAAACAATGAAACATGATGTTATAAAGAAATGATTGCAAATATGGTGTCCTGTTGCTTAGTATAGATTTTAAGTTGCTGTGCACTTTCATGCTTTAAAGATTATCTTAGTAAATATTTCTGACCTGGCACCTGGAGTTAGCACTTGCAACAGATAGATTTGTTCCAGTATTATTACTGCTTTCCTCAAGGCCCACTAAAGAAGAATCAGGTTTGTTCGGAGAAATACATTTAGATAAAATTAAATTCCTTTTCCATGCATGAAATCCTGTCTCTGGCTCTGGTACTATTAGGCTATGCCAGTCCCCTGGATTATTCCCATCTTAACCTCTGTGTTACGTGAGACAGGCCTAGTGTACAGAAGAAAAAGGTATTTCCATCAGCAAACAAAAAAAATCCAGTTTTCCTATCTGAGTGTGGATATTTGAGTGTGTTCTCACTGCAGTGAGAGCATACTCTTTTTTGCAGGCTGTCTGGTCCAGTTCCACCACAGTGCTAACGCAGGCAGCTTCCACACCAGAGCTGCGTGTGGAGCGGCAGGAGCTCAGCAGGCAGAGAGGGGTGGCAGGTCTCCTGCCGCACCACCACCCCATCACCAGAAAGTGAATGTAGCATTGATGGCAGGCAAACGGACAAATCTTTCCCCCATTGCGCAGTGCAGGGTCAATCCCCCAGTCTCAGCATCCTCTTTTAGGAGCCCCAGGTCAGTGTCTGTGAGCACCACCGGTAACCAGCACAGCCAGCCCCTCCGGTCTCTCTCTGCAGTCGCTGCTCTCCCAACAGAGCCTCAGTGCCACAGGCTCTGCTCCGGGCAAACACCACCACCACCTTTTCTGACCCCTGGGAAGGGATTTGTTGCTTGTCTCTGCTCGTGGAGGGAGATCGTTTGGCAGCAGCTCGGCACCATCAAAAGCTCACTCGTGAGTGCCCTCTGTGCCTTTCCTTGGAACAGCGGGAGCTGGGGGCGAAATAGATTTCACCCGCCCTGGCACAGCGTGTCCAACCTGGCTGCTTGCTCTTCACTGACCTGCTTCAACAACAGGGACTCACACTCATGAAGCCTGGGTGCTGTAATTCTTTGCTAGCCTAGCAGAAATATCAGCTTACTAGTGCATGGTGATTTTAAGCTGAGAAATAATGTGGGCATCAGGCATCAGCTTTCTAGTTATGTCCTTGGGGACCGTCCTGGCTGACATACGAGACGTGCACAGCAGTCACTTGCACTGCCACCCACCATTTGGTGGAGAACGTCAACAACCGTGCCAGCCGTGTCGAGGCTGCAACATGCTTTCTCTCAACATGCGTCGGGACACAGCCGTTCCCTCTCTCCAGCATCACCTGCTGCTTGCCTCCTAACCATCGAAAAACCTTCTGCACAGCCCTTGTGTTCCCTGCTGAAGTCCCTCATTTGGCAAATATTAATACTGTGTGTCAGTGGGGGTTCTCCTGATTTTAAAGCTGGGCAATGAGTTTCTCACTTCTTCTCTGGTTTATTTTCCAGAGTGGTTTCTTTTTTTTTTTTTAAATGCTGCTGGTAATTTTGTGTTTATAATGTTTTTATAGTCTTTGTGATGTATCATTTCACTGCGACCTCACAGCAAGGCTGTGTGTGCTTTCCCCCAGTGTGATTAATTATTTTAATAGAGGCAAGAGAAAGAAAATGGGGAATTTGTGGATAGTGGTCCGCCTTGCTTGGTGTAGGGAATCATTTCATTGTGGGTCATTAACATTCACTGTAGCATAACTCAGTAATAATGTGGAAAAAAAGTCATGTGTCTGTGGGTTGTGTGAAGTGAAACCACAAGCCATGTCCAAACGTCTGAGTCACCTATGCTGCTTCTCAACGCAGCCGAGTGCCAGGCAGGAAGCACTGACCGAGCAAACACAGTGCTTAAAACCATCTATTCCAGATCTCTCACTGGGTGCTCCTTGAAAAACTGTCCATAAGCAATTTTAGAAGGGTAGATTTAGTGAGTGGGCTGAGAAAGGCACATCATTCCCCCGCAACTAACACTTCTCGACCCTGTATGCCTGCTTCATACAGTATGGCTAGGGAGCAATTTCTTGCTAAGCCCTGTTGTGTCTGCATCCAGCCCTGGCTTGTTACTGTCCACACTGATGGAGTCATTTCCAGATACAAACTTCACCTCTGTCTTTGTCACCTCCTGGCTTGAAGGCTGCAATAATCCGTAGCTTCAGAATAGCTTTTGACCATCCCTACACCACCTACGATGATTGCCTATATTAAATGTTACTACAACGGTGGTGACTACGGTCAAGGCTGAAGGATAATCATCTGCATGACACTCCTGACACACTGTGCTGTGGAGGCACTTACAAAGGCCCAAATTCTTCTCTGAGTTACTTATACTTACACTGACAGAATATTCGTAAAAGTGTGTGGGTAGGGAAATATCTGAATGCAGAAATGATGTACGGATCAAGTAAATAATGATATCAGTCTAGAAACTGATCTGGTTATTAGTACTTTGTTGTAAAATATAATGCCAGAAAATCCACGCTCTAGGGTTCCCATCATTCATCTGCACAGCGCTACCTAAAAGAAACTGAACTCTTGTAGAACAAAAAATTGGCATCGATCTATCAAGGAAATGAAGATTTAATTTAAAATAAAAGAACAAAATAGCCACCAGATTTGACTCACAGTGTTTTTAGGGGATTTATTACTGTCACCTCTGTTCCTGATCCACAAAGTTTGCATGTTTGATATATGGCCAAACTACAGAGCTTTTCAACAGTTTGGACCCCAGCAACCACTTTTTTGACCACTTACGTCCTGTTGTTAGCCAGGCTGATGGCCTCCATGCATGGGCTTATGGGCACAAACCATCCCACCATTACTCCCATATGTAGCAGGTCTGATTATTTACCGTTATAAGCAAACCTATTCTTTCAGTTCTGTTAAATGGACAAGTGCGAGCACCTGATAAATCAGGGGGAAAAAAAAAGAGATTTCTTTGCATGCTGCAGTGCACTAGGAGAGCTTACGAACTTCAGTGTTGCGGTTGCTAAAAGTTTGCAAGGGTTCAAAAAGCCGACTGAACAACTACATGGAAGAAGAATATACTGGGGTAACTACCTACAAAGTCACCGCTTTTGGCGACTTTGTCACCAAAGAAAGTTTCTCAGCCACAGTCTTGCTCAGGTATGCTGAAGAAGTGAATCGTTCTTCTAGTTTTTCCTAGGCCATTGCTGTCAGTAGCTGTCAGAGGCCAGATGTTAGGCCAGGTGAACCCGCGGTCTGACAAAGCAGGGCTGTTCTTACATTGCTATGATGCATTCAGGGACCTATGGAACATCTGGAACAGCTCAGGGTTAGAAATAAAAATGGGAGAGAAGGGTGGACGTGGACACTTAGTCTATGATAGGAAGGGAGCTCCAACATGTTATCAGAAAGCCTGGCCTAAGGGCGGTCGCTAGACACCAAAGAGATACTAGCTCCTATTTTCAGCCCAGGTTTTATACAGCAGTGGCACTGAAGTCCAGAGAAGATCTAATTTTAGACCAGTGAAGGCAAGGCTGAATGCACGAACGTAAACATTCTCTCACCAAACAGTATCTCTGCTGAATATTGTCATGCTGGGTATGAAATTTAGCTATCAGATCTGTTAAATATCTAGAAATTATTCATCTGTGATAACTAATGAGGAAAATAAGCAATTAATTTCAGTATTTTCTTGCAACAGGAAAACTGTCTGGCAAAATATGCCAGACAAAACATCCATACAGAACAGTTTCAGTAACTTAGATGTTTAGTTCATTCACATTCTTAACCATGAATAAAAGGGAGAAATTAAATGAGAATCTTTAAGTGTCTGTAAAATTCTTTTTAATGAGTACATTCTGGAGTACCATAACGATAGAGTAGGTTTATGAAACAGATCTATCTTCCCTTAATAAGAAAGAAGGAAATGATACTGTAACACTGGTTAATTATTGGATACCCTTTCACTGTGGTTTAAAGGTCTCTGAAAACTCAAACTTGGAGAAGCAAAAAGATGTAATACTTAAAAGTACAGATGTTGTCAGAGGACTGAGAGGGTTAGAGGGAAAAGACCAGGAAGTGAAGGGAAAATAAATGAGATGAAAAATAACAGTGATAACTGTAGTAAAAGTAGATCCATTAAAGAATGGATCATGCAAGAATTATGAAGGTAATGGGACTGCTTGCCTGCTTAAAAATAAACACGCAGAAGTGCTTTGCTGGGTCAGGGCAGAGTGCTTGGGCCTGGCAGACTCAAACCCATGGTCAGAGGAGATAGGAGATCCCATATCAGTGAGACTCCTCAACTCTATAAAAATAGAGATGAGAATAAATATGCTTGGAAGCTGAAAGCTGAAATGTTGCGAGATCTCAATGACAGTTTTTACTCCAGTTTGTGTAGTGGTAGGCAATTGCCTTGCCAAAGCTCTTCAGCCACTGCCTAACTCTAGGCATGCAGAGAGTTGCATTGACTTCAGGCTTACCCATCAGCATCTTCGTTTTCCCATGTGTGCATGCGTCCACAAAGTGTGCAGCCCTGTGTTTCCATGCTGCCTCTCGGCTGATAAGGATTTCTCCTCATGTATCTGCAAACTTCCACTTGCTACCTCCTTCAGATTGTGCACTGTGGTGTCTCAGAGACAGGCTGTGAAGGTGCTGAGGCCATTGCTCATTGGATTACTCTACAGGGTTCATTGCTTACATGTCCTCACCCCTTTGTCTCTTGTCTTACACTTGGATGCAAGCTCTCCGGGAGAGGGCTGCTAGAGAACAACACCCACCGAGGATTAAAGCTCCTGGAGGCTCAAATGCAAGAAAAGCAATGGATTGCGTTTCTTGTTAAGCCTAAGCCTAGGTGACTGTGTGAAGTGGATCAGTGAAGAATTACAGTCAGTCTGTTCCCAGGTTTGTTTAAGATGATGCTTTAAGCTTAGACAGATATCTAAGTGCTTTATTAAGAATAAAGCAGGAGTCAGCAGGATAGCAGAGATGCATGGTTTCTTAGGGAAAGGAGGGAGAAGAGTTTCTTCTACCCTTGTCTAAGATATATGCATACTTCTCACAGACATATATCTTGGATATAAACCCTGAGGCGCTACCTCAGTGGTCTGCCCACACTAGCTTTCACTTAGCTCATAACGGCAAAACCAATCGATTAATTGTGGAGGGGCTTCAGTATAGCCATAACCCTCATGGGACCTTGGGCACCTCTGAGGCTCATCTCCAGTGGGATCTGTGCTGCCCATTTTACATGCCAGCGTCACCAGTGCTCACTGAATTACAGCCACAGAGTGACACATCCACCCATGCAGCACCTTGACTTGCTGGACTAGTCCAACACACCTTTCACTGAAACACTTTTCGCAGGTGCAGGAAAGCAGTAAGACTTTTTCATCTAAAAAGGAGGAGAATGGAGCAAGGAAATTGGATTTCACAACTGGAAAGAATTTTGCAAAACATCTTTTTTCATGACCACCCCCCACTGCTTCTGTGTTTCGAAGCAGGCTACAGGCAAAACTGTGGCCTCCCTGAAGTCAGTGGAAGCTTTGCCGTTGTCTTGACCAGGACCAGAACATCCCACAGTATATTTCCTTTGCTGCCAATGTTTTGAACAAGACTGGGGAGGTAATGTGAGGAAGTGAAAAGGAAAAAAAGAAAGTGTTCAAACCCTGTTCCTATGGCCTGGGAGAAATCACCACTCTTCTGCTATGTGGTATTTTCTATGTGTTTTTTGTGAATCTGGAATGTAATATTTCAGTGGGAATTGAGAACAGAACATAAGGAAATAATCACAAGGCAGGAGGGCATTATTTAGGAGTACATTCTGGTGACATTTCTGCTCCGGTAATAAAAGAGTAAGTGCAGCCTGACTCAGACTAAGTAATCTTTCAGGCATTCAACAAATATGGATACCACTGCACCCCCACAGGAGAAAAGAGTTAGGGCTGAGTGTTTGATCCACGCACAATACAGTCTCTCGTCTCCCGGTTTTTGCCTCTTCATCATTGCTGGTTTATTACTCCTCAGAGATGACGTGGATGCAGGAAGCAGGCTTGTGTGCCGGAGTGGCCATGCAGACAGGTGTGTGGGGGGGGGTCCTTGGGAAGGCCACCCTGAAGGTCAATGTGCTATTTAAAGATTTCACTGCAGTGCTGTGATGACTCTAAAGCTCACAGCTGGTTTCAGGCTCTGGCACTGAGCCTGGTTGAAGAGACAACTTCTAACTCAGTCTCTCCTTCCAGGCAATGCAGTGTTCTACTCTTGCTTGAGGTTTTGCTTGTCAATCCACCCTTGAACAGATCAAAGCTACTGCTGACAGGTATAATTTGTCTAATTTAGAAATCTGCATCATTAGTCAGATAAAAGTTTTGGGACACTACTTTAAAAAAAAAAAAAAAAGAAAAAAAATTGTTTTCTTTATTGTTGACCTGCTGGCTCAGAATTGCTTCCAGAAGGGCAGGGTGTTCTTCTGCTCACTTTGCTGAAGCAGCAATATATTTTGCCGAGGTCTGAGCTGACTCCCTGTGGCTTTGGACCATTACTGAATTAGAGCCAATAAAGAACATGCCCTCTTTTCTCTGCCTGCAAGTCAAATCCTAGTGTAGCTCAGTAGGACATCCAAGTAATCCCTGATTAAATTAGATTTCTCTGAACAGAACGTTCAGCATGTAGCTGATGACACAAACCGACCCTCTGAACAGTCAAATACTACTTCCTAGCAAAACTGTAGGCAGTAAATAAAGGACTGTCATAGAGACTTGAGAGGCAAAAAGCACTATTATAAATTTTCACTTACAAATGCTTCACTCACACTAGTAACTAGGAGGAAAGGCTATCTGGAGGCAAGTAGTGCAATTTAATCAGGGTATTATGAATGCACCCCTATGAGGCTTGCTTTCTGACCAGCCTCCTCGTGTGCCCCGTACCACAGCAGCACCCAGCCTGCTTGCTGAAGCTTGCTAATGCTCAAAGGAAGCAGTTGCTAGTGTTTATGTTCCACATTCTTCCATTGCTCAATATCCAAATATTTCACAATGTAGATCCAGTTTCAAAAGTTCATTTAAGAGAGAATTCTTGTTCCAAGCTGAGTTTCCTGTTGCAGCCTGAATCCCAGAGCAGGTCATGTGCAGCAGTTGGCTCACGACTCTCTGGAGATGCTGCACCGCTGATTTTATAAACAATATATAGTAGGAAATGGATGAATATGTTTCTTATTTGAATAAATTAAATCTGGCAAATATAATTCACTCCAACAAGAATACCCGTTGCTCATGGCTTCCAGAACATGCTGTGCAGCTCTCCCTGGGGGAACCTGGGGACAAATCCATCTCTACACAAGCAAAACTCCCTTGCACGTCTGTTGGAGTAATGCCGAACAGAGACAAGCATTTGATCCTGGAGTCTGATTCCCCGCAGACCAGAGACCGAACTCTGACCTGAATAATAGAAAGCAGCCTCCGCTTTCAGCAGCCGCGCTGCATGCGAGGAGCCTCTGGTGTGGTAAACATACAAAAACTTCAGTCCTGACAAGAGCTGCTGCCTGGCTTGTCTGGTATGTGAGAGGGAGCCGAGCGTGGCCGCACTCACGATGGTTCAGGGGAAGTTCGCGTCCTGGCTCCTCATGGGAAAAGCGAATTAATTCCTGTCTGGGACTCCCCCCAGCAGCATCGGGAGGCGCACAGGGAGCCTTGGTCAGAGCGCGGGATTACGTGTGGATCTGGGCCTCTGCTCGGTATTGTGCTCAAATGTTACTCCAGTTAACAGGGGTAGTCTCAAGAGCTCAGTGGGGTAAATCCTCTTGTTGGCCAAAGCGACAAGTAAATCACAGTTCAAAGGACTGTATTCAAAAACCATTTTTGGAACGTGAGCACATAGGTCCATAAAGGCTAGCTCACACTGCCATTTCTCCAGTACCTGATGGTGGTTGTGGAGGTACCCAAGTGAAGTATGAGCCATTTGACAGCCACATTTTGGAAGAGCATCGTCACTCTTGGTTTTTGCAAGGCTCTTCTGTGTGCTTAAAGTGGGGCAGAATGGAAATTTTTTTTGTCATTACCTGGTCAAAAGAAAAATGCATTTATTGTCCTATACTGTAGGGCCTGGTGCTCCGGTTCTGCTCCCACCTGGGCTCCCTTTGCCCTCTCTGCTTTCTTCCCAGGAGATGAGCAGCTCGCTCCCCATCAGTGTGCCTCATTGCCTACAGGTCTGAACATTTTCCTGGCCTGTGAAAGTTGGAAAATCTCCACAGGCTGTGAACAGCCCCAGACCCAAGCCTCCCACATCCACGGTGAGTGCACAAGCAATGAAAACGTGGGTGGCACCAACAGCGTCATGTCAATGGAGATGCCTTGGGGCAAACCCATAGACGCCTTTTCCTCTACCCACTTATTTGATTGTATTTTAATCTCCTGGCTCTAGCTTGCTTCAGCCTCAATATGTGAGTGCACTGCATTGCCTTAAAAGAGATAGTTGACTCCTTACATAGTCAATGGGGAGATGTATGCTTCTCGCCAGCTTCTTTATTATGGTCTTTGGAGATTTTCAGCTGTGGAGGGAGCTCGTGACATTTCCAAGTCTGAATTTAACACTGAAAATAGTTGCTAATATCAAAAAATGCTCATCTGAAACTTGGGCATGGGTGTACTGTGGTTAACTTAGGCCGGCTTTGCTGGGGAGCTTGGATGAATGTGTCAGTGCTGGAACTCCAGTGGCCCTGGGGGAGTTTCTCCTGAAACAAATGGGTGTAAAGGCAGACAAAATGAGGCCTTCTGCCAACCGAAGACCCTCCTGCTGCCAGCAGTGCCAGTCCTGCCCCTCTCTTGACTTTCCCAAGACTGTTTGTACAATCATGGCTTTTATGTGGCCACTGAGACCTTGTGATTAGCTTGTAGTGAGCTGCTGTGACTCCCAGCACCAGGGAGGGTGAGCAGAAACCTGGAGCCAGCAGCTGGGCAGAGTGACAGGCCACCCCTTTTGATGGCAGACTGCTCCAACAGCAGCTTACATTTTCCATGGAACGGCACAGCAGTCTCAACAGCTCCTACGTTTCTATTTTTAAATATGTGTGTGTACCTGTCTGGGGGGGGGGGGGTGGGGGAGGAGGGGGGTTCTAGCTGTATAGTTTGTGCAGGTGCAAACACACACACACATACAGACACACCTGACCCTAATTATGCCTCAGGATATATCCACTCAGCCCTGTGAGCCCAGCTTATCTCTTACTCCCATGAACACAAATCCAAAGCAATTCCACTCGTATACTGTGACTTCAAATAAGCTGCAAAAAGTTGAACTGGGCAAAACCAGACCCAGTGGGTGTTTGTTTTTTGAAGACTGTCTGAAATAGAATAACTCTTTAATCTTTTAACAACCCAACTTTTGGCCTTTGAGCACTGCAGCCTGTGCAAATGCACCACCTCCACTGGGAAATCTAGCTTGCAATAATTTTGCGCTGTTTCCCAATATTATTTGTTCAGGCATTGAATGATATAGACTTAGGGAATGAAAAAAAGAAAAGCAGAGTATCCCAGTTAGCACGGCCTGTTGCCTTCTCAGTCTAGAGAAAGCTGTTGCCTACAGAGAGTGGTGGCTTGCAGCCAGTGTTAACATGACCTTTTGACTCGCAAGCCTATGGAAAGCTTCTTCTGTCTTTCCCAGGAGGTGTCACTATAAAGTATCACTTTACTGCCATACAGTTCACAGGCGTACAAGGCCTGGCTTATGGATGAGACTGGCTGCCAGGGATCTGACATGTAATTTTTCTCCAGCTTTCTTTCTGATGCTCAAAGAATGAGAGCATGACTGAGAGATGAGAAGTCCTAAATATTTATCTTGCATCTTGGCTTACAGGGCTTTGCAGTTCAGCTGCGTTTCTCAGACCAACAGCCTCTCTAAGCTACAGGAGATCTCTGATTATTGAAGAGAAAAGGGAAGGACTGCTCAGTGTCTGAGACAGCATACAAAATCCCCACAAATGGTGATGCAAGTGCAATCCCATACTCCAGTTGCTTTACTGGAAACTTGGGCTCTCTTTCCTGTTCTTCCTACTAACTTGTTATTAGACTTCACCTCTCTGCTTCTCTATTGCCCTCGCTTCTCTTGAAACTTGGAGTACTACAATCCGTTTCTCACCACAGGCCAGTGAACAGCAAAATAGGGCCATGACTGTGGTTGAGATACCAACTAGCCCAAGTGGCTGCTAGCAATAATGCCTTTAGGTCTGCATCTGCAACACTTATGAGGAGCATCACTCAGCAAAAGGCATCTTCCTCCAGGAGATCCGAGTCCCCTTTCCAGCACTGAACAAGGGACCTACTTTCCTGCACACAAAAGAACAAGGATTTGTCTCTCTGCTTCTTTTTTGCTTCCTAAAAGCCTACTGCGGGAAAGTTCTGTTTTATTTGAATATGCCATTGTTTATTTATAATTTTGTTCTAGATGTGTGGCAGATTCAGCATGTGTCACCCAGCAGGGAAACAGTAGTAGGCTGGAGAGTTAACAAATGCACTGCAGTGAAGCCAGATGGCCTGTTTTCATAAGGAGCCTCTGAAAGATGCTCTGTTGCATAGATTTTTTTTTTCTTCCTTTGGTGCCCAAGATTCACAAAAACATTGTTACTGCATATTAACTCAACCACCAAAGCATCACTGGTCCACACTCCACTCTGTATTTCATCTAACACCCCCTGTGATCAGGAAAACATTTGAACTGACGCACTGAATCAGCCCATCATCATCCTTTGTCCAGAAGTGGAGCCAATAAATAAAGGGCTCCTGAGCACCCTCTTAGTTTCAGTGCAGCAGGGGTGCTGAAGTGAGGGTCTCAGGTTCCTTGTGTCCACCATGTGGCCCACAGCCTGGCTGGGGGTCCCTTGCACAATCAGCTCCCTCTCTCCGCAGTCGGTGGTTGTGGAGCACAGCCCCGGCTGCCTGGAGGGTCCTGCCTGATTACCCTGGGAGCGCCCACGCCTGTTGAAACATCCCCGCACATCAAGGGGACTCGACTCAATGATTAGCTCCTGGGAAGCAACCGACTTGAAAGCAATCTCAGAGTGTGTACTAATAAAGAAGATGTTTGCTGGAAGAGTATGTAGCTGTGCTTATATTTTTCCCAAAGGACCATACCCCTGAGGAGCCAGAATTTTTCTTTTTTTCCCCAGGATATCATTAAAGAATGTTTCACCTTCTTCCTCATTTTCTCATCTCTTCCTCCATCCAGTTCCCCACTGGGATGTTTCCCAGTTTCACAGAGCTGCATGCAGTTTCCTTTGGAAACCATTAGTATTAATTTCAAGTCCTAGCCTTGACTTGAAAGAGGTGGGGAAGAGTCTCTCTTTCACAAACACTTTTCAGGCTCATGAAAAATGGGCAAGATCTGAGCTGATTAGGTATTTGCAACATCAGTACACCAGAAGGCTGGGTAATCGAAAAAAGAGATGGGCAGACTGATTGCTGTTATACATGATATGTCAGCATTTGTTATGATCAGCAAGGAAAATGTTGACATTATTGAACAGGAATGATATTAGAGATGGCTTGATTTCTCTGCTCAGCTTTGAATTACCTGTCCAAATACAAAGGGTTAAATAAAAGGAGGCTATAAGTGGCTTTTTAAAGAACTAAACAGCTAAGGACAAGTGATTTATTATATAGATAAGGCAGCATTAATTGCATAGATTTGAGGAAGCTTTTGTCATCTTTTTCCCATCTCTACTTCAGAGGAAAAGTTATCCACCCACCCAGCTAGCCTCAGTCAGCCTAGAAGGCATTATTCCTCCCAAGGTTAGGCATACCCAGCTAAAACTGAAATTACCGTGAAAAGGGAGTTTTGAGGTGGGCCAAGAGAGGCTGTCCAGGGTAGATGTCAGAGAGCTTGAAACACAGGAGAGCAGGGGGTTGCAGGGATGGCTTCAGTGCGATGCAGAGATACCAGAGTTAACTTTAAAGGGCTTAGTGGACACTTAAAACAGGCAGTCTAGAAATGGAAATAGCTATCTGTATCAAAGATAACTAGTGTGG
This sequence comes from Aptenodytes forsteri, assembly GCF_000699145.1. NCBI lineage: Eukaryota > Metazoa > Chordata > Aves > Sphenisciformes > Spheniscidae > Aptenodytes > Aptenodytes forsteri. The sequence continues at coordinate 1,517,074 of NW_008794446.1, read as the reverse complement.
TGTCAGCTCAGGGCCTTGTAGGGCATCACACTCTGCAGAGCAGACACTACAGGCTCTATAAGCCACTTCCACTTGTCAGAGGTGAGCTTAGAGAGGCCCAGAGCAGCACCCGTGTAAGCAAACTCTGCGATTGATTTAAACTTCACTTTAAATGCTTTGAGGAAAAAATAAGTAGTGTGTTATTTTGAAGACACGGGCTTTACATTTCCACAAACAGACAGTCACAGGCTCTTGAAGGAAAGCTCTTTGAAGGAAAGGACTGTGTAAATTAGTGAGTCCTTTAATTTTTTTTTATTTTTGGAGTTTGACAACTAACCAAAAAAAAGAAGTGTGTGGTTTTTTTAGACTTGAGTCTGAAATGCTGGGCCAAACCAATTTGGGAAGATACATTCGAAAACTGGAACTACTTATTGGAAGTTGGCTTTTCAACTTTTTGTTTCAACTTTTAAAAATAAAAGCAAAAGACTAAATTCAAAAAGAATTTAGCTGTCATGCACAAACAAGTGGGGAGGTCACAGTGGCTGACAATAGTGATGAAGAGAAAAAGGCCAGAACTGATTCTTATCACTAAAGTCTAGCGGCACCAATTGGCCTCAGTCCACACTGTTTAGGGTTAGCCCTTTCCGTAGCAGATTCGTCTTGGAGAGAGGCCATTAGAGATATTAAAAATAAACCCGGGGAGCAAGATAACTATTTAGCATTTTGGACGATCAGGGCTCAGGCTCTTTCCCTGGTCTTGTTTTATTTGGCAGTGTAGATGTAGCCACCATTGTTACCTTGCTTCCATTTGAAGCCGTATATTCAATATGCTTACCTGGGCTATATTTAAACTATTTTGCTAATTGCTTGAGAACAAGGATTGGATATATCCTAGTTATTCAGAAAATGCCCCAAATCATTATTGTGGGGTAAACCATTCTCAGTCTTTCCTGTTGAGGCTGCTCCTTTTTGCATTGCAGACTTACTTAGATATTTATTTGATCTCAAAAAAAAAAAAAAAAAAAAAGGAAACTACACTGAGACCCAACGGGGAAAGCAAAATGTTGAGAAACAACAGTTCTTGGTAGGAAGACCTACTTAGACACAGGCACAGAAAAGAATCACACTTGGATCTTCAGGCAAAGATCTTGAACATGGGACTATCAAAAACAGACCCGGAAATGGCTAAAACAGGTCTTCTAACAATTCAAAAATGTTGGGGAGGTGTTGTTTTGGGGTTTGGGTTTTTTTGATAATACATTGTGGATTCCTCGGTGATTTCATCTCAGTCAAAAAAGAGTTTAAAACCCAAAATGTCTTTGTTTCAGTGGTTAAATTATTCATTCTGTTCCCTCTTCTTTCCCACTACATATTGCCCAGCCTTTTTGCAAGATCCGGAGCCCTGGTGGCCTGCAGTTTTCCACTTTAAAATATAGGTACAAGGCTGTAGCCAAGATCTTGCTGCAGGCAGAGGAAAAGATGTGATTGCACTGAAAGAAATGGAACATCCTAAGGGAAAGGAAAGATCCTACATACACATTCATGGGAGCAGCTGTTCCAGAAAATGATATATCCAGGTAACTGCAGGCACAGCTCTGTCAGTACGGTTACAAAATCATCAGGATGGAAAGGCCTTCAAGAAACTATCTAGTCCTTTCTTCACTTGAGGGTCATGTCATCCATAGGTACCTCTTTCCTGGTGTTCAAAGCCTTCTATAAACTTAAAGATAGCGCCTATAGCACAACTTCAAAGAGCGAATGCTTAAGCTTTGAAAAGCTAAATGTTTAGATGGGCTTTGAAGCAGATGCCTCCCTTAAAGTGCACATGTTTATGTTGATTCGATTCATGTAATTGTCAAAGTGTTTTGGAAACATCTTGAGGACATTTGCCAAAGTAGGACCCATTTAGGTGGAAGTAACAGGAGATAGTCCCTAAGTGTTTCAACAATCTCACCTCTGTTTCTGTCTCTGGCTAGGAGGCAGGCGTGCAATAAAATGTGTACAAATGAGAGAAATAAAACCAAACAATTGGGGGTTTATCACAGGTATGTGAGCTTGGTTACACTTTCAAAGACATATGAATTTCCCATGGTGTCAGAACCAGCTGATTCTTTTCTAATTTGTCTCAAAAATAGGCAGCTGTTAAATTATGATAAAAGAAAACCTAAGATGATTATTTATGTTCCTTTATATATACATATGCATTTATGTGTATGTACACATAGATACATGCACACATATGTATTAATAGAAGGGACCCAGGCTATTCTATCAAGTGCATTAGCACATGTAATAGCTACAGCAGTTATTTGGTTTAGTGCACAGATGTACAGAAACTTTCTCCAGCTTCACTGTAGGCAAACAGTCAAAAAGTAAATGTATGGCAGGTGCACTGATATGGTAGATCATAAGGGTATTATAAGAGCTGCTGTAGTGTTGTAGAATAGTGTTTCAGGCATCAAATATCCTTAGTCTAATTTATCCATATGCTTCCAAGCATAAAGGAGTAGAGCAGCTCTGAAAAACTGCATTTCTTAGAACCAAGGATCTTCCTGGGAAATATAAAATAAATATTGTTTAGACTGTTGATCAGCTTTACAGTTACATGACTTCTATGGGTTATTCCACAACACCAGTCACAAAATTATCTGCAGAAAGATAGAATGACAGGAGTCTTAGGCCAGTTAATATTTATTCATTTTATCTATTGATATCTACCCCTGAGGAAAAAAAAAATGTTTATGATCACTTTTGTTCTGTATTAAATATGCTGTTGCATTGGCTCCTTGGAACACCAGGACATTGGAGTAAAACAGTGGCAGACAGTCCTAGCTGCTGTCTAGTTTCTCCTTGTTTCTCATGTGTTTTTTTTTAACAGCAGACGCTCACGTTTTTACTCAACATGATGCAGTCAAGTGACCTTCGGTGATCCACTGTATTGCATACCAAGCTGCACGTGTCTGAAAGGCATGTGAAGAGAGAATATCCAAAGGCTAAGATAGGCCACTTTAATGCACAGAGGCGATTCTATACATAGCGCTACTCCTGCAAATGAACTGTGAAAGAAGTAGTCAAGTTGGCTTCCTTCCTTCTCAGGCCTAATTATTCAAAGGAGAGATTCTGTACAGAGTTTGGCTGTGTCTAGTACTACATTTGCAGTGCAAGTAAAACCATAGAGAGAAACAGAAGTTTCACTGGTAAGTTAAGAAACACTTTCGTTATCTAAGTTGACATGTATATATCTGTAGTAGGTGATTAAACATAGCTTCAGCTGATACTAAAATGCACATCAAAGAAGATGATGTACCTTTTGCTCTGTCTTGAAAAACTCCTTGGAAATGAAAGGTTAAGACAGACAAGGACAACCCATTTCCCTGATGTGATTGGTGTTACTGGTTTCTCTGCTTCTAAAGGCAGCCTCGTATCTGTAACCAAGCTTGGATCTCCTTTTTTTGCATAACCTTATTAGGCTGTGCTTTTTTTTCTGCCTTAATTTTTGAAAAGATTGCTTTCTTAAAATAATTAGGAAAGAGGGAATTGGAGGGGAGTCAACTGCTTCCCACTTTTAGCTTGTATAGTCACTCCTGGGTGAAGTCCAAAGGAATTGTCTAATTGCTACGGGACCTTACTAGTCTCTGGTTAAGTTTCTCATAACTGTGGACCACACAACTCCCCCTTACACCTCAGCAGGACACCAGAAGGTGTGTACGTACTGTACCAACAAATAGTCTTGATTATAGCTGGTCAAAGGCGGACACCAAATTGCTGCTCACTGCAGGGAGGACAATCACCAATATGGGAATTTCCAGTCTGGAAATTCTTTAGTCTTGATATGCCTCTCTCTGCTTCATTACTCCCTACCCCCTGAGCCTGGAGGCTGTATTATACGTAGTAAAACTTCGATTCCAAGTCTAAATGGCATTTGATACCATACGGATATTTCGTACCAGCATATAACAGTTTGTTTCATTTCATTTACTCCCTGTAGGTAGCACAGAAGTATCATGTAGAACCAGCCTACATCTCAAACAGGACTCAGGATGGTACACGATGTCTGTATACAATGGTTCAGCAGATGGTGCAAGAAATCTTCATAGCAGATAACTGGAGAATAACAGACCCAGGCAGTTTGGTCTCAACCTTCTTTAGTCAGTTTGTGTACTTACACAGAGATTTCAGCTAAAAGCAAAATCTGGAGCTGAAGGTGTAGCTCAATCTGAAGGTGATGGTGTCATTTAAAGAGAGAACTCAGTCATTAAGGAACAGCTTCCTGCTGTCTCATTTTTTTCCTGTTCTTATATTTAAGCCAATCTATTTCCACCTACCATAAAATCCAGATTAAATATTATATCAAGACAGTACATATACTCTGTCTACTAGAATTTGGTGGCAATCCTTGTTTTCATAAACTCATCATTTTATGAGAAATGTCTCTTTTTGATGATATTTTTTCTAAACACAGAACTTTGGGTGTATAGTTTGAAATGGAGTAGGGATAGACAGAAATTATTCAGTAAAATAGTTCCTCTTCAGAAACAGCCATTCATCTCTGATGTTCATTTCATTCTCTCCACCTGGAGCCGTTCCACTTTCTGTAAATAAAGAAATAAGTAATATTTGCTAGGTTGGAAAGCAGCTGTCTTTAGAACCTGGGGGTTGGGGCACACATATGGGTTGCGGGAAATATCCCTATGTCAGTGAATATTTAATTGGTTATGCAAAGTGAAATAAGTCCAAAACACATCAGGAGACCCTCTGCAGGATGGGAAAAAATCCGAAACAGGAAAATATTAATGAGGTACGAAATCTGCTTTCTACATTCCTTGCAATACGGCTGTTCTCTAATGGCTTTTGAAGATCACAGATGCTTATAAAAATAGCCACTTTCTGAAGTTGGAACCTGAAAAGATCTTATTTTAGATATAATGGTTGCTTTAGAAGTGGTAAGTTATGCACATGCAAAAAGGATGTACTTCACGGCGTGTTTTCTATTTCCATCTCCTAACATTGTGAGCTGAACTAAAAGGTAAACATGACCACTTGAACAGTTTGAAACACTGCAACTTGCTTCAGACCTCTCCAGTCTACCACAGTCTTCATATTTATTGTTGTCTCCACTTGAATGCAATCACTAGATAGTACACTAAAGCCATCTTCTGTTCACCTTAGATGTATGAATTGCAACATGTAGTTTCGAGAGAACAATGTGCAATCTGAGATTGCAAGTCCAGAGCTCCTACAAGGAAGACTGAAAGACTTCACTGCCCAGTGCTATCCTGAGAGTGGGAGGACAAAGTTATTGGTGAACCTCTCTGTGTTGCAAAAATATAAGTGTTACCTTGATGATACTCAGTGTTGGAGGTTTTACTCTCGACAGGAAGAAATGGCACGTTATGCTTCTCAGGAAAACTGCTCCCTCTTGGACTATCCTACCTACAGAAAGGCTTTCTGCTCAAAATGACACGTTTGAGGGTTCTTATTGAACACTATGGCAGTCTGGAGTCATAATATCTCTGGCTGCCAGGTTCAATTTAGGCACATGGTGTTACTACAAAATTTTTCAAACTGTTAGCCCTGTAATGCAGCATGAAGGCTACCGTCAGGCTGGATTCCTTCCCACATGTACCCAATTACCCATAGCAGAGGCTCTACAGCGAGCTCTCCTGCGTGTCTGAGAAACCAGTCCTGTCTTGTAGCAGAGTAAAGTCAAAGAACAAAACATAGAGCTAAACTCTGGGCAGCACTTGTGTCTTCAGCTGCCACCCAAACAAGTTTTCATCCATATAGTCTGGCAACTGGTACAATGTCCTGGTTGCCATATAACCAAGACACTTAAGACACAAAACATATAATGTTGGGTGCCTAGATAAGTAATTTTCTGTATTACCAAGGGGGAGAGATGGGTTTCTCCAGAGGCCAGTTCAGAAGAGACTGGTGTTCTACACTAGCATCCAGAAAATCACAGCCTAGCCTTCTAGGCTTTATAGTTATGTACTTAAAGTTAAGCAGTGCAGAAATATTTTCCCCACTGGAAATTGGGCACCACCCCCTATAAGTAACTGAGGTTCTTCCATAACATATAAATATATAAGCACTACACAGGCAGACTTCTCCCATGCTTGAAAAGTGTCTTCGAGTTAGTGGGATGCCCAGCCCTCTGAAAATACCTATTTCTTTACATCACATGGAGAAAGCACCCAGGTGACTACCACAGATCAGATGTACAACTTTTCCATGGCTAAACTGAAATGAGATGAATCTCCCTAAAAGACAGCTCTGTTATGCAATTCAAATTAGGTCAGCAACCAGCTGAATATTCAGGGTAAGATTATGTACCATTCAGTTCGTGAAAGGCATATTTTCCATATGGGAATTTCTCTCTCATTACAAATCACTACTGAAGTTGGGGCGTCGTTGTATGTTTACCAAGGAGATCTGTTATGCCTTGGGCTTAAAATGATGCAAACATCAGTGGGAGAGGAGCGCTTTCTCTTCTGAAGAGAAGCTACACGATTTCAGGGCCAGTGCTCTTTAATGTTTTTATAAATGATCTGGATGCAGGAATCAAATGTACATTAAGTAAGTTTGTCGACAATACTAAAGTAGGAGGAGCTGTGGACTCCTTCAAGGGTAGAGGGGCTTTACAGCGAGATCAGGATAGACTAGAGAGCTGTGCAATCACCAACCATATGAAATTTAACAAGAGCAAGTGTCAGATTCTCCACCTGGGATGGGGTAATCCTGGTTATACATACAAACTGGGGGACAAGAGGCTGGAGAGCAGCCCTGCAGAAAGAGATCTGGGGGTTTGGGTTGATGGCAAGTTGAATATGAGTCAAGATTTTGTCCTGGTGGTCAAAAGGGCCAACTGTGTCCTGGGGTGCATCAAGCACAGCATAGCTAGCTGGTTGAGGGAGGTGATTGTCCCACTCTACACTGCACTGGTGCGGCCCCACCTTGAGTACTGTGTGCAGTTTTGGGCACCTCAATATAAGAAGGACATCAAACTATCTATCTGAGTGTATCCAGAGGATTGCAACCAAGATGGTGAAAGGTCTCAAGGGCAAGACTTATGAGGAGTGGCTGAGGTCACTTGGTTTGTTCAGCTTGGAGAAGAGAAGGCTGAGGGGTGGCCTCATTGCAGTCTACAGCTTCCTCAAGGGGGGCAGCGGAGGCGGAGGTGCTGCTCTCCTCTCTCTGGTGACCAGCGATAGGACACAAGGAAATGGTAAGAAGCTGCACCAGGGGAAATTCAGACTGGACATCAGGAAAATGTTCAACCCTCCTTCACTGAGAGGGTGGTTGGTCACTGGAACAGGCTCCCCAGGGAAGCCGTCACGGCACCAAGCCTGTCAGAGTTCAAGGAGCATCTGGAAGACACTTTTAGTCATATGGTTTATTTTTAGTTAGTCCTGCGAGGAGAAGGGAGTTGGACTCAATGGTCCTTATGGGTCCCTTCCAACTCAAGTTATTCTATGATTTATAATTCTATGAATAGGTGTTCCTTCGTACCTGGAAAGCTGATGACAAGACGTGTCTTTGTGGACACGCTGGGGTCCAGCATGGAGGGAACAAGGGTATGTTTAGGTGCTAGGAGAGGAATGGGAAACAAAGAAAGGGACAGGGCAAAGGCATGGGCTGCTTGGGTTTTCTTGTAAAGGTGGCATTCATCATACTTCCACAAACAAGAGGTGCAAACCATATCTCCAGAAGACTGTCTCCTGGACAACAGAGACTCCAAAGAAGAAGTGGGGTCATAGAAGGCAAACAACATCAGTCTCCAAAACTAAGAGAAAACAAAATGAATGCAATCCTTCAATGCATAACTTCAGGACTGGCTAGTAAGCACAGGAAGACAATTTTATCTCTGTATAGGAGCCTTAAGCTATGGCTTCATATTTTTCTCTATGCTCCTTCTAACCCCCAAGTTTTCCACATCACTCTGCTTAAACAAGCCTTACACTCAATATTCAAGAACTGTGATAGGGCATGTAAGTTTCCCTCATCCATGTTATGAAGAAGTGCTTGGCAAGTAATCTCTAAGTATCACTAAATTCCTGATAAGCTGCCATACTTAGCCCAAGGACAAGAAACTGTACAGACATTTGCATATCAATTTTTTACTGCTGGCTTTTACAATAGGAGCTAGAGTTGGGCAGCCGCAGCATACATTTATAAAGCTTACAGCTGTGTTCAGTGATAAGATAAGAGGTTCTTTTGTAGAGACCACAGCAAAAGCTTTGTCAGTGACTGAAATGACACTTCTATCTCACCATGAAAGATGCCCCTTCCAGTGGAAGTCTAGCTGGCATGACGTTATCATTTGAATCAAGTTTTTTTCATGGAAATGAGAGGGAAGAAGCTTGCTGATTTATGAAGTAGTCTGTCCTTTTTTATTATTATTTGTAACATTAAAAGAAAATTAACTGCAGCAGAAAGATTTTATATCCATCTCTAAACTTGGTTATCAGCATCCTGGTATTATCTAGTAAATAAATAAAACAAATAACTCCAGAGCTGGAAATGGAATATTTAGCATCATGGTGCCAGAGTGGAGATGCTCTGCTTATGGCTGAGCAGAAACTTGCATTAGAAAGCTACTTTTTGTGATTATTTTGATGCTTGTAATTTTCTGAAGCAGAATTTTCCCAGTCTTTCTCTAAACCTGCAGGCACATTTGTGTGTTAATTTGTTAAAAGTCTGTGAACTCTTTCTCAGTTCCTTGATACCAAAGAGAAGGACTCAGAAATCACCCCATAACTGTAAAATCATCCATTAAGGAATTATTTTGTGGTTTTGATATACCATATAAATTTGTTCTCACCTAGCTTTAATTATCTGCAAGTTAGGTATTTAGTTTAAGCTCATCATGTAGCTTTATCACTAGTGAACTGATAGACAGAAAGCCTAAGAGGACAACGCTTTTTACCCATGCTGACACCTATTTTTCATTCACTTTTGAAGTCTCAGGGTCGAGCTTAGATGAGCTGGTGACTTAATAGATAATTTGAATTAAATGAGATTAATTCCACCCAGAATTTAAAGAATGGTTTTGGTTTCAACTTGTAGGGGAAGGATCCAGGACTTCTGGCTACATTGTCTATCAAAGAGAAGACAAACAGTGATACAATCATGGTTTATATGGTCTCTTAGGGGATGTTACCTCTGATTATGTTTGCTTCAGCCTGTCAGGCAATCATCTAATGGCTGGAGGGTGAAGCTGAGGTACAGTTTTTAATTGTGAGTAATTAAGGAATGGAATGACTTATCAAGGGTGGTGATCAGTTCTTTACTACTGGCAATTTTAAATTGAGTCCTAGTTGGGATTTTTGTGTTCGTTTTATCTTGTTTCTTTTTTTTTTTTTTTTTTTTTTTTTTTTTTTTTTTTTTAAACTGAAACAAGAATTAACTCCAGGAAGCCCTTTGGTCTCTTATTATACTCTTTGTTCTAGGTTACATCAACCCAGCATAGCCCCCACCTTCGAATTAACAGTCAGGTTTATCTCACTCAGCTTTAGCAGCTTAAGAGTTGGGCAATCTATGCGATCTATAGTCAATGGAGAGAAATAGGTACTTCCAGACAGACAGTTTGAATATCATTTTTGATATATAAAACAACTGCTAATGCAGGTCACTGGGCTGATCTGCATGGATCTCTGTGGAAACAATAATTCACATGCATAAGCTTTATAATGATAAGGACCCTAAGGAAAATGTAAAGGCCATGGAAAGTCCTGAGAGCCATTCCCAGAGCACTTTCACATACTGGCAGACCAGCTGGACCCCTGCTGCTGCTTTCCAAGACTGCATTCCCTTCGTGTGTTTATAAAATTCCACATATGATCAAAGAAACAAAACTTGCCTGTGATACTGCAAGGCAAATCATGACAAACTCAATCAAATCCTATTAGTGCAATTCAGGCAACATTTCTGCTGAAATCCACATGAGCAATGTAGAGTCTTCTGATGCACAGATCATAGATTTGCATTTTCTTATCCATGTTATTTCATATTCCTTGCAGTAAAGAGAACACCTGAAACCTTTATTCAGGTATAAAGACAGGGATGATAAGAACTGCGCAACTCTTATTTTCTTTTAAATGAATTAAAGGTATTGTTCACCTCCAGATTATTAAACATACTTTGCCTGAGTAAAAATTTAATATTGCAGGGTATGGCGCTAACTATTGTATAATGCAAATGACAAGTAACAGCATGCCTCATTATTACACTCTTACATTCAGTAACAAGATAATTTACCAGCTGTGCTCTTCTGCTGTGGTCCTTACACTGTAATTAACCTATGCATTAGAGATCAGACCAGACCTCTTGTGCTTTAATTTCAAAATCTCAGACCTCTGTTCAGGTAACTAATACCTCAGTAGGCCAACTACTGAAATTTCATCCATAGGTATACAGGAAGAAAAAAATCCATCTTTGCAGCCTATCCAACAGCATAGGTCTGAAGGGCACAGATTTGGCCTCCTTTACTCTGGCAGTAGAGAGAATTATTCTTCTCAAAAAGATGAGGTGAATATTATTGAGCTCTAGAGTTCACACTTCAGCTAATGACTGTTTTTCAGAAAGCCATCTTACATGAAATTTCAATACTTTCTCCATTCCCCGGGTGAGTGTGCTGCCTTATGTAAAAAACAACTGCAGTCCAACATAGGGATTTCGTGTTGTATTTTTATCTGTTCTCACATGGTCAAAATCCTACATCCCTTGCTTCAGCAAAACTCCCCAAAATGGCTGTGCAAATTTTGCTAGGATAAGGACAGTGAGGTCTGCGAGCAATGGCACAGCACAGCAGACGCTGAACTAGAGCTTGAACAAAAATCGGAATTCCTTTTCCACCAGTTCTGACACTTTCTTTCCTTTTAAATCAGGTCAAAATGCTGAAAGAGCATAACAAGCTCTGAAAACAGATCTGAAAACTCTCTCAAGTAATTTTCTTGATAGATAGAAATGAAAGGTTCTGCTATCCCCAGGTTGAAAGGTTTTATTTAAAATTAAAGTGACATTGAAGTGCATCTGCCCAAGGAGCCATGGCACACATCACAATTGCAATTGCAATGCCTGAGATCCTCATTCTTCCCTTGGATGAGGCTACTTGGCAGATTATGAGAGCCCTATGTACTAAGATGAGACACAGAGCTCAGTTAAAAAGATTTACACTGTGTTTTAACCTCAAACTGCTCACATCAAAACATTTCAGTGGATTACTGCTTTATTTTTGAGTAAAATCAATTTTGACTAAATCCAGTATATCTGGGAGGTATTTTTTTCAGAAGAAAATTAGGAAGGCAGAAGGGTGCAGCAAGGAAAGCCAGACTTCCTCAGGAAAGTATTTATTTTGCTGAAACAGCATTATCTCTAGAAAAATAATTTCAGTGGAAAAGTCACAATATTCAGAATTACATAGAATTTTTTGATGCTCCCTTTCCACAAAGAAATGAGATACTAATTCATTCCCAAGAGAACTGGAGGGATTTGTTGTTGGTTTTGTTTTTAAAGGAGGATATATATTCAGTCCCATTGGAATTGAAAGAACATCTCAGACCTGAATAAAGATGCATTCCAAAAGATGTCGCGAGGAAAGCTTCTGCAGAGCCAGCCTCTTCAAGAGCTTGTAACAGCCAGTGCTTTCAACCAATAGCTTTAATAAGAGCTGAATTTATACACAAACATTTAGAAAGCAAATAAATAAATAAATAAGAGAACTTCACAGCATTCGGAATAATATTATGAGCACAGCATTAGAGAAAACCATGCATCTGTTTTATAGTTGGTTTATATTCTTCTCTTGTGTGTGCATTTTATGCGCATAAAAATTAACAACCTTTGACTATCCGTTTGTATTTACAACATCTGCAGTACCAATGGGTGCAGTTCTAGATTCTCTGTCCCAGGCTTGCTAAGCATCCTAATCTGGAAAGAAAATGCCAGATAACTCTCCAGGGGAACATTTGCAATGTCAACGTCTCTTGATTCCTAGACATCCTAATGTCACCAACGGGAAGTCTATAATGAAGGAGATCCCACTGGCAGTAAAGCAGGGTACAGATAGAAATGCTGGTCTTTGCTTTTTCTGTTTGAACCAATCGAGGTATAGCTAACTGCAGTCTGAGATTGGAGGGGTCATTCTGCTTTGGGGTAAAGAACGTATTTTGACTATGTAAACGAAAAAGACCATGGAACAAGATGAGGTCAGAAAATTATATTCATGCTATGACTGCTCCCCCGATGGTCCTAATCAGAGCTGGGTGGTTTCCCCCAGAGACCTGTTGTTTGTGAGTACCTGAACATCAAGGGGTCTCTACCCCAGTTTCTTCTCTGAGGACACTGGAGTTCACCACTGCCCTACAGAAAAAAAAACACAGCAAAAAAACAAGGCCTCCAGAGAACCACTGGTACAAATCCCTGAATTCAGCCAGTGGGACTATTATTGTGATATTTTTCAGTGAGATAAAAAAAAAGAAATTTCTCCTCTGCTACAAATAGCTGCAGTGAAAATGTTCCAGGTGGTGTGCAGCTGGTTCGATTCAATTATTTCCATTTGCAGATAGATTCTCTAGCTATGAGGAAGTTGCTAGTTGTTTTGCTGATAAATTCAAGATTTCTTTTGAGCCTGCTGTGCTGTGGAGGAGCAGGGGAATATATCCAGAGGGAAAATGAAAAGTTTCTGATGAGCTGCATCCGGTAATACAGTGAAACTGCATCTGCCTGGGATTGCCAGCATGTACTTTTGATGTTAGCCCTTCCTCACCAGGAACAGGCAGAAGTGAGATAGTGGATTATGATGGAAAGCTGTTTTCAGAGAAGTATTGGTGAGAAGAAGGCCACGTCACAAACTTCAGGTGAACATTAAGTCTGTTGAGATGGGAAATCCTCTTCCCAGTCTGTGGGGAAAAGTCCGCTATACCCCAAAAGTGCATTGTACAAACCAGAACATTTGATAAGGGTGTCTGAGACTGCTGTCGAGACTGGTTGCGCCTGAGCCCTGTGCCAGTACCCAGACACCGGGGAGCACGCTGGGGCTGCCCGCGGAGCACTGAAGGTCTCAGAGCTCTCCAGAGGAAAAGCCAACCTGGAGGCAGACCTTCATGAACAATGAGGAAATAGCCAAGGCATCCATGTGACAGAGAATATGAATTTGGGCAGAATTTCCTTCACTTTAGTCCTTCTTGTCAGCTGTGGAAAACCTGCAGGTCTACTTAGTTGTTACAGAAACTCTCCTCCACAACACCGATCGCTCCTTTGCAGATTTTACATTAGAGAAATAAGAACTATATTTCAGCTTGAAAATGTGTTTTGCCAAGCAGGAGTTTCTGTTTGTTTGTTTGTTTGTTTGTTTGTTTGTTTGTTTCAGCAAGATGAATAGCACCCAACTTACTTAAAAAAAAAAAAAAATGCCATAAGCTTCATATATTTATTTTGTTCATGTTCGCTGTGCTGTGGGGTGAGTTTACCTTGGCTAACACATGCTCACAGGAAATGAAATAAAAACTGCATGGAGAGGAATATCTCCAAAATGAGCAAAGCAGTAGAGATTGTTCTTAGCAATCAATACGGGTTGTGTGCAGCAGTGGAAAGGAACTAGGGCTCGGTGCTACTGTGTTGCTTCTTGTCTTGGTCTGACTTACAGTTAATAAGTTACAGGAAAAAAAATACTAAAGGAAAAAGGTAAAGGAAAGACATTTCTTTCAGGAAGAATGGAAATGGCTTTTTCTGTAGAGGTTAAATCTCCCATATTATTAAGAAGCAGAGAGAAATGGCTGCCAAAGAGACAGAGCTGACAGGTGATGTGAATTGTCAGTAGCTGAAGTCAAAGCCTACATATGCTTTCCAAGGGTGCTGTCACTAAAAGCTGCAGTCTCATGTCACCTGCCAAGCCCCTTGTTCCCCTCCCCGCAGTTCCTCGTACTGTGAATTAAACTCGCTTTTCCTTTTTGCCATGCTAATTTTAAGTTGGAGCAGGTCTTCCCACCCCCCTTGGGCCCAGGCTGTTGCAGGGGTGGAGAAGCTGCAGGGCTGGGAGTGAGCAGCAAAGCTTTTTTGGGCTGGACCCATCTATGCTGGCTTAAAGTGTTTGTCAAGCGCAGCCTCACTTCCAAAGTCTGGCAGGCTTGGACTCTGACTCATAATCATCCCGTGTTCTCTTCAGACATCTCTGGCAGTACAGGGCTCCTTTGCAGGTTCAGAAGGTTATAAAGGGCAGTTTATCCAATGACAGAAACATAGAAATATTTTTTTTCCCCCCCAATATTGGAGAACTCAAGTTTTTCATTATAATAGTGCTCTCCAGATAACATTAGTGCAGAGATTTGTGTGTATAAGAACATTAGTTTCTGACTAGGCATTAGAGAATACTAAATGTGTTACTTTACAATAAAATTCAGGAAGCAGGAAACTGTTACTAAGGCAGTACTTCATATTTTATGATGAGCTTAGCAGCTAGCAAAATGTATACATTTATAAAATTATGAATCAGTTATCAAAAAGAGCAATTATCAGAAGGAATCTTCTCTGTGTTACAAAATACATCTTTGGAGGGTGCTATTCAAATAACCTGAGAGAAATTCCACGCTCATTTTTCTATCAAAGTAAACGAGGTCAGACTGTACCTGGTATGATTTGTGTTGCAGAATTCTGGGAGTCCCCTTGAGAAAACTTTTCCAACTCTACAGAAGTCTTGCACACAATTACACAGCATAGCAGCTCTGCTTTTGCACTTACTGCATTTCTGAAACCGTCTGTTAAAGAACTACAAAGTTGCATTAACTAACCAGCAAGTTCGGTCACATGCATGTAGCTATTTCACTGTAATTTTCATCTGTTGTCTTCAAGATGTTTTCTTTAGATTGTAAGATGCTGTATTCCGGTCGCCAATCCATCCAGACAACCAAAGTCTGCTTTCGGTCCCAAATTTGAAATGACTGAGCTCTTTTTTTTAGCCCTTTGATATCAGCTTTATCTTCCTGACAACAAACTTGAAAAGACTAAAAGAAGTTGCTCTCTTTCAGAGAACTATCTAACTCTTTACTATCTAACTCTTTAATGTGCCCTTTGCACGCTAAGCCAGGATTTGGGGGCTGCAGTCAGCAAAACATAAAAGCACCTGCATGGAAATCCAGTGCCACTAAAAGTTGCCTCTTGACTTCAGGGTATTTTGGAAATGACTTGCCACTCATATACAACAGAATATGAAAACCCGACAGCTCTGTATTGCTCTTTCAGATCCCAATATTCTGACTTCATTTGACTTCACAAATGCTTCAGTAGCCTGAGATGAATACTAAAAGCAATGAACAAAAGTTCCTGAAGGCAGAATCCAGCATGTTGTTGAAAAGAATTACCACTAAACAAGCTTCAGAAATTCATTTTTGGAAAACAAGAACTTCTCCTAGGCTTTCCTATATATACCCCCATGCTTTTGAAAATTCACGCTGTCAGATTTTCTCACTCGGATGCAAAGTTGGTTAACTTTGCCAGGCTGGAATTGGCAACTCCAGCAATTTTCTCCATCCAGTGAAGCCAGGAAGTGTGAAAGCCGGGGAATTGTTTCCCCTTAAAGTATGTTTTCGACAATTCATATATGTGGTGTTGAAGATACGGGCAGAAGTCTGCTTTGCTTAGCTGAATATAAGAACTGGGCCTCCTGCCACCATCACATCTTCATAAACAGGTTTGGCTCAAGTTTTAGCACTGCTAAAATGGAGGAAAACAAAAATACTTTTTATGTCTTGTGAATCAATACTTGACCCTATGTCTTGCCTACATCACCCTAGGCTGCAACCTGTTTTAAGCATAAAGAAAGGCCATTAAAAAAACTTTAATTCCTTGATGGTAATTCTAGTATGACATATTCTTCTTCATTTGGCTGCGGGCAGAAAGTCCAGTGAATGTCTTGAAAAGCATGGTTTTGCCAGTTCTACCACATGCTTCTCACATTTTAGGTGACTGTACCATGTATGTGTCAGAAATAACTGCAAGGAATGTGAGTACCTCAGGCAATATAAGACAAGTTTTCAACTGGATCTACAGTAGCTTTTGGAACAGAAACATGCTCCTAGCTGTGTGCCAGCTAGCAAAAATCAGTCCACCCCTCTCCCAAACAGGGGTTTTAGTTACACCGCACTGCAGCAGATTCAGCTGAAGTCTTTGAGAAGACACAACTGTCATGCTTTAAATAACAGAGGCTCAGCCCAGAGGTTGAAGCCTTACTGGAACTTATGCCTGGTGTAGACTGAGATCCTGATTCCATACAGTTTGGAAGAAACTTTTGACATGATGTTTCAAAGGTCTCCTCTGTTCTGGCAGCACGTCAGAGAAGAGAGTCCATTAAAATGAGTGTGCAGTTCTATGCATGTTCTGCAATGGGGGGCTTACCATAAATTTTTTTTTTGGTATCCCAAAAAAGATTCTAACCAGCCATTAAAAGTGTACTGAATCTAATTCCTTTCATTATTTTTTTTTGATTAAAAAAAAAAATATCCCACCCAGCCATTAAAAGTGTACTGAATCTAATTCCTTTCATTACTACATTCCAGGGATCGTCCTTCCAGGGAAACCATCTTTTTCTAGAGGAATGAAAAATAAATAAACAGAGCCTTTTTAAGCAGAAAAAAAAAAATTAAAAATGGGGGCTAGCATGACAGGGTGGGATGTGGCACAGGTGGGTATCTCAGGCCCGAGGGCTGCTCTTACATTTGCCGGCAGATCCAAGGCTCTCCCATGCTTCGCCAACACTGGCCCAAGTAAACTAATCCTTCCTGAATATGGACCTGGCTGTGCTTTCAGGTCCATCACCTGAGAAATGTAAGTAGTTTCTCTACTGTAAAAATAATTATCATTTTGAATTAAATTCAGGTGTGGACACAAACTAGGTTCCAGTTGTACTTCCTTTTTATCTGCCTACCAGGCCCCTCTCCACTTTGGAGCTCCTAGGGTCGTAGTCATTTTTTTGCAGTAGCCATCCTGGTGTTGATTCGGCTTCAGCTTCATTTCTCTGGGACTCTTAGATACTTCCACAAGGGCAACTGCCTGTTGTTCCTGTTCCAGGATTTGCCCCTTTTATTGCTTGAATGAAGCTTGTCCTTATTGCAGTCCATCCATTCTATTTATCTCTTTGAACCCATTTGTCAAGATTTTTTGAATGTTAATGTTCTCTTCCAAAAATTTTGCAGTCCTTCTCAGCTCATCTACAAAATGTCACAGTCCTGTTTTATGGTCCATTATACAGGTCACC
This sequence comes from Aptenodytes forsteri, assembly GCF_000699145.1. Classification (NCBI taxonomy): domain Eukaryota; kingdom Metazoa; phylum Chordata; class Aves; order Sphenisciformes; family Spheniscidae; genus Aptenodytes; species Aptenodytes forsteri. The sequence continues at coordinate 1,499,844 of NW_008794446.1, read as the reverse complement.
AGTGAAACCTTTGAACAGATCCTGAGATGGTTCACTGCAGAGCCCTGATCATCCTTCCTGATGTGAACCATTAAAAATAATGTCCACAGTTCACTGCATGGTTTTGCTCCCAACCTGTAGGAGGACCTTCTAGGCCATATTCATCAGCTTTTCTTTTAGGGTTGAGAACAGGGAGCTCTGATACCCCAGTCCCATTTTTTTTAATGACCTTGTGGCTATCATAAAGCCTTTACCTATATCTGTCTCACCCATTGTCAGAGAAATGTGGGTAATGCTGTTTTCTCATGTGCCTCACAGTTGTGCTGCAGGGCTTCATCACTTGAATGTGAGATGCTCTGAAGAGAAGAACTTCAGCAGTAAGTGGTCCAAATTGGTACGGGTCCTAGTGGAGAGCATCCATCTATACAGAAGGAAAGAACATGATTCACCTTTCATCTCCTATGAAAGCTGAACTGTTTAATTTCATTACTTCAGGGAATACCAGCAGGAAAACAAACACTAAAGAAATTCTTAAATCAAGGCAATATTTATCCCCTCCCTACCAGCCACAACTCAGTTCAATTACTGAGTTTGCAGAAACTCTAAATGCTTTCCTTTGCCTCAAAACACCACTTCTTTATCAATTTTATCTCTCAGAATTTTAAGATACTCCCCCTCAGTGCACTTGCAAACACCTCGCACTGGACTCCTCTGCCACCCTCTGTCTCTGATTTAGAGCATAATTTCATGAATGACAAGCGATGACCTCTCTCTTGCTTCCTGTGTGGGCTGTTCTTAGCTGGCTTGTTCAGCACAGTTCTGGTCTTTATTGCGTAGTGCTTCATCTTTATAGCTGTTATCAGACATTTATATGTCTTTCCTCGTATGCTGGGTATTATTGGCAGAGGGTCCGTTGTACAATGCATCAAACATATACTGGAAAATTGCTTTTGGCAATGATTCTGGGTTTTTGTTTTGTTTTTTTTTTGGTTCAGCAATCAAGCTGCTGCACACATGATTTGTACTTGTTGCTTTGCATGGGCTTGGGACTCAAAATGCAGAAAGACAACCATGCTTTTCAAAACGTCAGTCTGGCATTACTCCTCATGATTCCAGTCTTAGACTGGTATGACTCAGAATGGGATCAGATGTGTCATATAAACATCTGATACCCCCAAAAATGTCTGCTGTATAGATGACAATTTTCATACACATAAGGAAACATTCTTTAAGTATAGGTCCTCACCCTCTTGTAAATGAAGAATAAAAACGCTGAAATTATACCTGCTCCTTTAGCACAGCTATCACCCGCACAAAAGAACTTGCCGTCCTGTTCCTTCCTGCTCCCTTTGTCCCACTGAGGATGAAGAGGACACGTTGTACATAACATCACCCTGAATACCAGGGGCACTTGAGAACACTTTCAGTACAGATTGACCTCCTTCCTCTCAAACCCAACTCCTCTTCTCTGTGGCAGAAAGCCTTACCAGAGCCTTAGACTCTGAGTTGGAGGGAACCTAGTAGATGATGTGGCTAAACCTTCTGAATAAGGCACGGATTGTGCCCCCGCTTCCCCTCCTATGTGAAGTCCACCACACAGTCTCACTGAGGCTTGCCTTAGACCAAAATACCCTTGACGAAGTCAAAGGCAGATGTTCCCATGTTAGTTTGTTCTACCAGTTAATCATCTTTGCTGCTGATGAAAATTCATGTTTTACTGCTAACTTGAATTTGATTGGCATTAACAGCCTTACATTGGTTTTTATCATGTCTTTCTCTGACAGGTTAAAAAAATAATAATAACTTGAATATTTTCTTGTCATATTAGAATGTAGGTTGCCTCTTGGTGTTGTATGTGATGAGTAAAGGGATGTCCTTGCATCTCTCATTGTAAGGCATTTCTCTATTCCTCAAAAGTTTTTGACACTATTGTCTGCATTGTTGCCAAGTTTTCACAGCTTCTTTAGTGTATGAGCTACATATATGGCTATTTGTTTTTGCAAATTTATATATGGCTATTTGTTTTTGGCTATTTGCATTGTTTGCAACTCAAGCAATGATGTTTCACATTCACTGTCATCACCACCATCCTCATTGCTGTCGATCAAAGACTATACTAACTATGCAGGAGTAGGTCATAAATTGAAGTAGTTTGGAAACTTCGTGCATCTAGGCTACGTGGCCTGCCCAGAAGCATTAGGACCTTCCATAGGTCTTCATCATCTTCTTGTTCCAACAGATCAGACACATAGGAGGAAGTAAGCCACTGATGCATCTCTCCCCGCTCTCTGCCCTTTCCCTGTGAGGGAAAGAACTTTGGATCCTTGCCCCACCTGGGAAGGAGATTAGCTGCCATGCCTAAAGGGTAGAAAGTCATAAACTGTTATCAGGAAAGACCAGTACCCACCTAGATCAAGAAATCACAGACAATAACGCCTGTTTTCCAGGTACTGCACTCTACAAAAGGCAGATTTTATCAGCACAATTTGGCTTCATACATTACATCACAAAAGTGAATAAAAGCAATACATCTAAAATATTCTACTAAGTGGTGTCTCAAGCTGCTCACTATTGCTTTTTCCCTGTCTTTCCCCTACTCCTTCTATTACTTTGCCTACTCTAAATTCTGGTTGTAAAGTCTTTGGGAGAGGTGCTTTTTATGTCTTTGTAGAGTAGCTGGCACAATAGATCTGTCTGATCTAAACAAGGCCTTTGAGTGATACTGCAAGGCTCATAAATAGTGATTATTGCTTCCAACCACTAGAGAACTCAGCAGCTTTTTCAGAGAAGTTGACCTACTTAAATTGTATATCCAGGTAGTGCTTGCAGCATTATATTAAATTGCTCTAACAAACAGAGAGAGAAATGTGGAGGATACCCAGCTATCCTGCAGGTCAAGATGTGTACCAAGAAATGAGAGCCTGCAATTACAACACAGGTTTTGTACTGAGACACATTACTGAGAGCTTGAGACTATCCTTATGGGAGTTGAGGGATCAAATGTGAAGTACTAACACTGGATCTTGTGCTCAAGACAGTGACTGGTTTGATGGACTAAAATAGCTGGGAAATTAACTATTCAGAGCATGTCTAGCTTGTTAAACATTGTTCATGTGACCCAGATCTAGCAGAGACCCACATAGTTTGACAAGGATTTGGCTTCAGCTCAGTATTTCTCTGACCCTTTGTCATTCATCCCAAGGATTTCAGACTCACAGTTCATCTTCAAGGCTCTGGAAGGAGCTTCTGAGATTTTTGGAAAAATTAAATATTGGTCCAGATCTAGGGTTTTAATATGCTGATAGACAGCAAATCTACTTACAGTCTTTCAATCTGCTTTTCCATTCCTGAATTATACCAGAAGACATGGAAAAAACAGATAAATAGCAACCAATAAAATGTAGGATGCTAAAGAACTCCCTTTTATGAATGAGGAAATTTTCAGAAAGGTAGAGATAAAGAACAAGTAAGAAAAAGAATAGTCAAACACTTGCTTTCCCTCAAAACATAGAATATAGATTAATCATTCCTGTGCATATGTTATATAAGCTCAGTGGAAGAAAGAAAAGAGACAGATGTCATACTGAAAAATAAACCACTAGAGTGCTTATCAAAAGTGACAATACTTCTATGGAAAAATATTGCTGCTGCCACAGACATTAGACAGTGTTCCATAACCAAAAATAATTGTCTTGATATTTAATGTGAACAATTTACCACCTCCTACAGAGATGTCAGCAAATATATACCTAATCCAAAACATTTTACATATGAAAACAAAAAGCTAAGTTAGGAAAAGAAGTATTTAGGCAGATAAAAGGTAATAGATAAAACACTGTTAGAAAAGAGCTGTTGTTGAACTAAACAACTATATTTATACTTACAGGATGAGACGCATGGGCCACATCTATGCTAGCAAATAAAATAGGGCAGGAAGACATGGTCATGGGGACAAAGGGGATGACATCCTTAATATTCATATGACTACAATCTCTTCCTCTTGCGAAGCAGAAGGTCTCATCCACTCCGCCTGTTGGGAACGGTTTTTGCTGTTTCCTGAGATGTACCTCAACACTGCTTGGTAGAGTGTGAGTTGGTAGGGCCAAAGATGGGCCAGGGAGTGTGATATCCATTAACAGCACAAATGTCCATGTGAAGGCGTTTCTGCCCTGTTAAACTTAATATTGAAGCCATAAACAAGGCCAGAGCTGGCCACTGGTGTCTGCATTGCTATCCAGTAAAAACTGTGGGTGCAAAAGACCTACAAGGGTAAAAGTGAAGAGAAGGTCACATGTGAGAGCTCTCTCACCAGACTGCAGAAGTATAATGCAGATGTCTACCTCTGTGCTGGTCCTTCAGGGTTCCCTTCATAGTCAAAGAAGAGGAACAGACATGCTGTGCCCAGGTTGTCAGATGACTCATGGTCTTGATATACCCATTTCTCTCTATACAGATTATACAGGGACTCTAGCCTACTAGTTCAGATGTGTATGTGTGCACCTGAAGGCAGGTGATATGACTCTGAAGCCAAGAGATCAAAAATAAAAAAATGAGAAAGGGATATTTCTGATACCTTGTTTCCAAGGTACGGAAAAATCACGATTATGGAAAAATGTCTCTTCAGAGCTTTATCCCATAGTAAGTGTTATTCTATATTTCACCAAAGCAAGAAACCACACACAATGTTAAGCAAACTTATTCTAAAATAACCTAGTGTCCTAAAGATATTGAGCCTTCTCATTGCAAAAAAGAGAACCATGGCAGGCCATGAACAGTTTGAGAGTAAATTTTTCACAAGGTAATAACAATTTCCTAAGTCCTCAGGATAAAAAAAAAAAAGAGTATCTGCATGTTTGGTATGGAGCACAAGTTTATGTGGGTCACACTTCTGTCCACAGAGCATCTACAGATGGCTATAAAGCCATAAAGGGTCTGGTGGTAAGTGGGGCTACTGGTAAAAATTACATGGTACTACATGCTCAGCTGCAGATCTGAGTGTATGTCACTAATAAAAAGGGGCAAAAGCAGGCCTACATGAAATCTGGCCAGATATCTGAAATAATGATTTTGGTTCCCTCACTTCTTTAGTGTCCAATGTTTGATTTTTATGGGAGTGAGAATTTTAAAGAGTTTTTGCTCATTAGCAAAAACCTGAGAAATGAAACATGGAAAAATCGTTGCTTGTTTCTGAAAATCTTACTTCAAAGCTGTAAGTGAAATGCCTCTCTTGTGTATAACAGGGCTCCTGTGTTTACATAATGTGATAAAATGTCAGACCTATCTTTCTATTTACAATAATTTGGCTGTATTAAATATGTGGTGATATGTCTGAGTGTTTTTTTGTCTTGTTTTTGTTACATAAAAATAGAAAACCATAATCAACAGTGAGAGATGGAAAATATTAATGTCAGCAAGAGTACAAGCTCAGCAGAAGGGGAATTTTCTACCTTCTAAATATGCAGCTAACATATTAATCACAAGGCTATGTAGCCTTTGGCCAGGATCCAAGGATGGAAGATGCATTACTTTCGCAAACAGGGGACTCTCCACCTCCCCTGGCCATGAATGCTACAAAAAGATGCTAAGGAGTTCTAAAAGTATTAAGAGCAACATGGCTATAATAGCTTTAACATATAAACATGAACATCCGTAGCACACACCAAGTCTTAACAGCAAATATTATGGTTTACTTTCAAAAAGTGATTAAAGTATTTAATTATGTGCAGGGCATTCTTACAAAACAAAAATTATTAACTGTTGGGAACACAGTGATCTATTTTGCACACAGACAATAAAAGATATGGAAAATTTCCAATAACACTATAGCTTTCAGTGGAGTTTAAACACTGGTGCTGGAAGGCCGGGCTCTGCTCTTCTTTTAAAGAAATCTATCAGAATAAATGGAATTGCTTTGGATTTGCCCCAGATTCAGTTAAAGCAGGATCTGGTCCATGAAGTTCATTATGGTCATTCATACAAGTTAAAATGAAGCTCCAGGAAGATCTCTGCATTTTCTTCTATTTTATTATAAAATTATATGAGATGATTGAAAAAAGATACAGCTGGGTTTTCATTAGGGACTACAGATTTTAAGAGAAAGGCTGCTCATTTGTATGTTTTAGAATCTCACGTTCAACTCAAATCAATTTTAATTTAATTGTAATTGCTTTTTAGGTTTCATTAAACAACAAAGTGAAACCAACACTGGTCTAAAGGCTCTCCAGACTTATCCTTCTACTCAGGCCAATATACATTTTCCTCCAGAGACAACAAGGACAGTGGGAGAAAGCCAAACCTGTGTCTCTGCAGCCCCAGAATTTCTCAGCCTTTAGCTTCCAATTGAAATCCCCTGGGTCCGCTTATAGGCCTTGCTTGAAGGAGCCGAAGGATGCAAAGCTACTTATTGCCAGCCAGTGACTTCCCTAAGCTCTTCTTTCTGCTTCTGCCCAGGGAGAGGCTTGGGCAGGCCCTAGCTTCCTTAGGAGCAGACTTTCTCCTGTTCAGAAAACCGGACACTTATAGGATACACTCTTGAATCATGCGGGGTGGTGGACGGAAGAGGGGAAGACTTGCCTTCTCAGATTTGGACACTAGTCTCTCCTGTTCTGTTTATGTGTGATGTCTGCCACCCAGACCTGGAGGGAGGGAGGGATAGATCTTGCCAAGCCCTTGGCCAGTTGCTTCAGCTGAGGATAATTGTTATGCATATCCTGTTAACTGTGGCATCTATCCTAGGAACTGCCTACAGGAGCATTACAGAAAATTCAGAGTCAAACATTTTAAATATATTGATCAGATTTGGCTCTAAAATGCTTTTGAAATGGATCTGGATGGCAATGTGATGTGACACCATCTGGGTTTTTCTCCTGTTTGGACACGGAGTGCGTGGATTCTTTGGCATTGACAAAATAAGAATGTTATCAGAGCAGTCCATGTTGACACTTCCCCAGTGAAGCTGATGCCAAATCTCTCTGGGTGAAATCCTGGCCCTTTTGACATCAACAGGAACTTTGCCATCAACTTCAGGATGGCACACATTTTCCTTCTATCCTGAGTTAGCATAAGCTCAAGTCTCATATCTGGAATAATCTCAGAGGGCAGAACCTACTAAGGAATGGATCATGATACAGCTTTTCACATGGTCTTCTGGCACAGATAAGACAGCAAGGAGCTCTATTCTCTGAAAACACTTATTTGAAATAAACTTACCGTGTAGTCTTTCTGCCATTCAGTTCATTGTGTGCACTAGCTTGAAAACAATTGAAAACGGCCATAACTAGCTGAAATGTAAATGTTTGGGTTAAAGTCCTTTATAACATGGGGACTGGTAAGCCAGCAAAACAAAAGAAAAAAAGAACAAAATGCCCTTACTTGACGTGACTGCTGACAGAGCAATCTCCAAAAAAGACGAAACCAACAAATACTATAGTGTGTTCTACTTCTCCGGTTGCATTTTCTATTTACCTTGGCTATAGTCACTTAGCACCAATGAACTTGTGACAGAGAAACAGTGATGACTAATGGATGCTATGGCAGGTGGTATACATTTGAACTTTCCAGACATCAGGCAATAATTGCTCACATAGAGCTGTGGAAAATATGGTAAAAAAGAAAATCTGGAAGGTCCAAAGGTCTTCTATTAGAAGAAAAACAACAAAAAACAACGAAAAATGAAGATTCATGTGGCTTTCATTCTGGTAATAAAGCTGCAGATGTGGACTCAGAATACGTCAACAGCTAATTAGCTACATCATGGCAGTGCAAATCATGTGCTGCAAAGTAATGAATGAGAAATCTCTTGCTGTATCGTGGGAGTTGTTAAAAGTATATACAGCTTGAGAAGGGATATAGCTTGAGAAGGGAATACCAGATTTGTGTTCCTTAGTGACTCCTATTGTCATTCAGAACACACCATTAATGCAGGCACAAAAGCAAGGAAAAACAGACTTTAAAATGTTTAGAGGAACACGTTCTCGTAACACCAAACCTTAGGCAGATTATTTAATTGAAATCTTTACATACCGCACTTCATTTTACACAGCACTTTTCATCCTGGAGGACGCAAAGTGCTTTCCACATGAGGGTTGTAGCTGCAACAAAAGCCCAACAAAAATCCTTGAAAATGTGCAAATCTAATCCCAGTAAAGCCAGCAAACAGAAGCATAAATTAGACTGTGAGATCCAAGGTGGTGTTCAAAGAACAAACACCTTGTAAGAGCAAAAAGTAAACACCAATAGGAGACGAATTAAATATAAGTGAAGCAAGAAGCCCATGTAGAATCTGTGATTCTAGTGGCTAGGAAGGAGCAACTAATTAAAAGGAGGAGATTGATGAGAATCAGGATGGTTCTCTGCCTCAATTTTAATCATCAGAACAGTGAGTGTTTCCTTGCCTCTCCTCCCTGATAGCCACGATGAGGTACTCCCAAAGAAGGAGATGACAGAAGAACGGGTGCTGGGATAAACTCAATACTTACGTGCCCTACACCACCAGGTCCAGGTGATTTACGCTTTAGGCCCCTTTTACAGATGTTCGTGCATGAAGTAGCTGAGCTGCTGACTGCATTTGTCACAAACAGCAGCCACTTTTCCAGAGGACTGGAAAGCAGTAGGCATTGCATACATTTTAAAACTGATTCTAGAAGTGATCCAAGAAACTACAGTTAATGATTTAGATGTGGGAATTTGGTCGAGCTGATCATGAAGTGCAGAAGGCGCTTACGGACTTGGCCCACAATCCCTTACTGGCAACGCAAAAGGCAGCAGCAGATCACGGTTTGCAGCTCTTGTTGACCCCAAAATGGTGTCCCAGCACTGGATAAAAGAGGTGTAATATAATGAATAACTCAGTGCCAGAGCTTCTATTCCTACTGCTTCACGATGTAAAGATGAGGGGTCAAGGAAAATAACAGGTGAGAAATTCAAATGTCCTGCTTTGCACATCTTTGAAAAGACTGCCCTGGGAATTTGCTGAGGCCGGGACTCCTGAGAGGATCCAGCATACTTGAAGAGCAGGAACAGCCAGAGCAGTCCAAATTAACAGCAGTGAAGCATTTGTAAGGTGTATTGGGTGTCATCCTTCAGAACTGAAGCTGATAGCTGATCTTGAGAGACAAGTACAAATGAGACTTATAGAGGCAGACAGTGCCCATTTGCCTCTTTCAAGGATTTAATGCCATCTGCTGATGGCACCACATTTTTGCCACGTCAAAGCCAGGGCTAGAGACTGACCAAGGGAGGGCAATGGTTGGATCCACTACGATGCTGCATCTGTGTGCCATAAACGCTCAGCAGAGCCGTGGGATGCCACCTGGCAGCATCTGCACTCCACATCACTCAGGTGATGGGGAGCTAAGGAAAGGATGATGGGTCACCATTTTTCTTGGACAAGCATGTGGCATGGTCTGAAAGACCCACACATAGGGAAGTAGAGTTCAGCATATCACACCCAATCAGATGGAGGGCTGCTACAATTTTATCTGTGTTTTCAAGAAATCTAAGCACATTAAAAGCCAGTTCTAGGCCCATAAGTGAAACTGGCCAGAAGTATACATAGGTCCTGAGTCCAAGTGGACTGGTATGCCCATGTCCATGCAGGTACACTCTCTTTGCTTCACTAAGCCTCTCTTACAACCATTTCAGCCCTCCCAGTAACAACATCCCCTTGCCCATGTAAGTCCCATGTGCCTGGGTAAAGTCCAGGAAATTGCAGGCTGGCACAAACCAAAACCATGCCAAAGAGCCTGCTGACAAAGGGTATGGGCAACCACATGTCAGCACCTGGGGACATGGCCTGGCCTAGGTTTTTTCATGTGTGCAGATGGAGGGGCTGTGACCAGGTTCAGAGTTAATCTGATAAACACAGTCAATCTTTTTTAGAAACATGCTCTCCCAAGGAACATAGATCAGGGATCATTTCATCTCAGCCTAAGGTAAGGACCTAAATTAGGATCAAGCCCTTGAAAAGCCTGTTTCTCTTCACCCGCATAAAAGAAAATTAGCTCAGGAGTAAACATCTATAACTCAGACACTTACAGTTTAAGTGTCATGAAGTTACTATGAGGCACCTGAATCTGACTGTATGAATCAAAAGCTTGTGATTTCCAGAATTGGCTCCAGTGCTGATATTGCCTCTCACTATGCATTGCTTCCTCAGTTTACCTACCTGCAGCTGTAGTTAGGAAAGATTACATCCTTCTGCAGCATTGAACCATAATAAAGATTAGTTAGTGCATGTGGCTAACAATAGTTTTGCAGAGCAAAGGGGTTATTAATCAAGTCTGATACTTAAACCAAGTCTCTCTATTGTGCTTTAACTATAGGAAAGCACACATCAAGCAACAAAAGGTAGGGGAGCTGCAGACATGCCATCAGCAACTACCAGTACACATTTGCTCTACATGCCATGGCAACCATGTTATTGTGGCTGTCTATAGCCTTGATATGTGCTCTTGTTTTAGAGGTTTACATTGTCACCAGTATTGGATTGCCAAGCTTCAGGCTCCTGCCTCTAAGTGAAGGCATCCACTCTTTTTAACCTCACCTCCCCCATCCATGTACTTGTTGGCTCTTCCTAATGAACCCATCCATCTTTGCTCAGTGCCAATTCAAACATGTCAGTTCTTTGAATGGGAGGAAAGATCTTTAAAACGTTTAGGAGTGATTTCAAAGCACTAGGATGTCTTCGCTGAGCTAATAAATGCCCAGCTAATTTTACAAAAGAACCGGAGGAAAAGCAAATGTATATATGCAGACAGTGATGTCTCCAATTTTTTACATCTTTGGGTAGAAATGGTATTTTTTAGTCTTATATTAGTTCCAATTAAGAATTATTCTAAAACATTTCTGGGAACTGGAAAAAGTGAGTAATCCTTGAGAGAAATTTATGGAATATTTCTGTTTAGGGGGAGGCAGGAAACAGTCCTTGTGTGCCTCTTGCCACACATGGCCCGCGAGCATGAAAAAGGTGATAACATTTGGGAGGAGTGGCAGAGGCATTGCATTTTTCAAGTCCTCTGAAAGGTCCAGTTGCTTGGATTTGGAGAGCGTTTGCTCGCGACTATTCGCAGCATGCTGCCACTTGTCCCGTGAGGATTTGCCTGCCTTTTCAGAAAAGATTCTCCATCAGAAAGCAGAGAAGAAATGGGCCTGGTGTAAACTGAATAAAATTTTTGGAAAGGCTTCACTGGGGAAAGGCAGAAGACAGACAGATAGCTGCTGTCTTAGAGGCGATACAGGAAGAACACTTTGCACATGTAATCATTTGTAAAAGTTTTTTAGCAGCACTGGCTAAAGAAGTTGGATAAACAAGATTCGGTGTTTTGTTTTGAGCATGTATCACTTAGGCACAACTCTCCAGGAGATTCAGCTTGTCCAGAAAAAGGAGAGTCCTAACTATAGTCACCACAATATGGATATGTACTTCCATATGTTGCTTACATTGCCAGTGAAACTTTCATGCCAAGAATTTCCTCCTAAGAGACCTCTAAAACACTGCATTATTGAAAAAAGATGTTTTCCTCTGCAGGATGGTATGTTAATGTACAGAATCTTCAACAAAATGACAAACACAAATTTAACTACCTCTTTTCATATCAGAGCACTCTGATGGCTCAGAAGAAAATCTGATTTTTCTGTGTCTTAAAATACTGTAGGACTCTCTAAACCTTACTGATTTCTGAAGCCATAAAGAAAAAAGGCAATATTATATTAAATAGTTTGCAGGCTAAAAATACCTTTTTATTATCAAGTACTTGCAGAGAGGAGGAACCTTAAGGTATATATCCTTTTATCAATTCATTATTATTATTGCTGCTGTTGTTTTTACTGCTGTTAGTGCTGTATTGTTATTCCTGTGTCTATTTTAAGCCACAGTCAGAACTGAGATTTCACTGTAATTTGTATAAAAGTGATCCATAAAATCTACATAATAGATTACTGTTACTGCAATACATTACAGCTTTCATGATGGGGCAGGCCTTTTCACAGTGAATGTTTTCTCAAAGGATTATGGAAGAGGTCCCAGGAATAAAGTGTGAGCAAGCCTCCTGCCCCCATTTCACAGCTCTGTGGCTGCACAGTGGCCATGTGGGACAGCTTGTCAGGCAACACTTTCTTCCCAAGTTTTCCAGTAATTAAAAAGGCTGTGTTTAGTGTACACTTGTACTAAGGTGGAAAAATAGAAATCTTCTCTGCTTGCCTGAGCACACACCAAGATATTAGTGCCTGGGATTTCAGTGAGAGCAGGGTCTTCTCAAGGGCTTAGCTCTTTTTTGTACTGTCTGTGAAATCCCCTTTCTTCAAGTTATGTCCTTCAACATGGGCTGCTGCCACACGCACCTGAGTCCTGCTGTCTCAGTCTAAGCTGGCACCCTGTCAGCGTGTGCCATGGCTGCTGTTTGAAGGATGTGTGTGAGTTCATTTGGTGTGGTAGTTAAAATACATTGGAGCAGGCGAAAGGGAGGAATGTGCCTGTCCTTGCCCCAGTATGGGGGGGGTCAAGACACAGCTTGGACAGCTATGTGGAAGGGAAGGTGCTCCCAGATACTGCAGTGTAGGCAGCCACTTCAATGGTAGTTATTCACCAAAAACATTAAGACAGAGATCTTCTTCCACAAATCCATTTCTCTCTATGAAAGTCAGACCAGACCAAAGCAAAGCAAAACAAAACAAAGCAAACCACTTGGCTCTTGCCTTGCTGCCAAACCTTTGGTGCCCATGCACTGAGCACGTTGCATTATCCGGTGGGAGGCTACAGAACAACCAAACTCCTTTTGCTCAGGGGGAGGCCAGGGCCATGGCAGTGTTACAGCCCCTCAGTTTCCACAGCAAGAAAAACAAGGAGGGAAAAAAACAGCTTGGTTCCAAAACATCATCCAAAACAACATTGGAGCGGTTCATCTTGAGGGCGCTCACAAGGCATGAGCGGGACAACCAGGGGATCAGGCCCAGCCAGCACAGATTCATGAGAGGCAGGTCCTTCCTGACCAACCTAATCTCCTTCTATGACCAGGTGACCCGCCCAGTGGATGAGGGAAAGGCTGTGGATGTGGTCTACCTGGACTTCAGTAAGGCCTTTGACACTGTCTCCCACAGCATTCTCTTAGAGAAGCTGGCGGCTCACGGCTTAGACAGGTGTACTCTGCGCTGGGTCAAAAACTGGCTGGATGGCCAGGCCCAGAGAGTTGTGGTGAATGGAGTTCAATCCAGTTGGTGGCCGGTCACAAGCGGTGTTCCCCAGGGCTCAGTACTGGGGCCGGTCTTGTTTAATATCTTTATCAATGATCTGGATGAGGGGATCGAGTGCACCCTCAGTAAGTTTGCAGACGACACCAAGTTGGGCGGGAGTGTTGATCTGCTGGAGGGTAGGAAGGCTCTGCAGAGGGACCTGGACAGGCTGGATCGATGGGCCCAGACCAGTTGTATGAGGTTCAACAAGGCCAAGTGCCGGGTCCTGCACTTGGGCCACAACAACCCCATGCAGCGCTACAGGCTTGGGGAAGAGTGGCTGGAAAGCTGCCCAGCAGAGAAGGACCTGGGGGTGCTGGTCGACAGCCGGCTGAACATGAGCCGGCAGTGTGCCCAGGCGGCCAAGAAGGCCAATGGCATCCTGGCCTGTATCAGAAATAGCGTGGCCAGCAGGAGTAGGGAAGTGATCGTGCCCCTGTACTCGGCACTGGTGAGGCCGCACCTCGACTACTGTGTTCAGTTTTGGGCCCCTCACTACAAGAAGGACGTCAAGGTGCTGGAGCGTGTCCAGAGAAGGGCAATGAGGCTGGTGAGGGGTCTGGAGAACAAGTCTTATGAGGAGCGGCTGAGGGAACTGGGGTTGTTTAGCCTGGAGAAAAGGAGGCTGAGGGGAGACCTCATCGCTCTCTACAACTACCTGAGAGGAGGTTGTAGCGAGGTGGGTGTCGGTCTCTTCTCCCAAGTAATTAGCGATAGGACGAGAGGAAATGGCCTCAAGTTGTGCCAGGGGAGGTTTAGATTGGATGGAAGGAAAAATTTCTTTACTGAAAGAGTGGTTAAACATTGGAACAGGCTGCCCAGGGAAGTGGAGGAGTCCCCATCCCTGGAGGTATTTAAAAGACGCGTAGATGAGGCACTCAGGGACATGGTTTAGTGGACATGGTGGGGTTGGGTTGACGGTTAGACTCGATGATCTCAGAGGTCTTTTCCAACCTCAATGATTCTATGATCATGGCTCTGACGCCAATATTTCAAATGGGAGCATATAGTAAGGCCAGTTTTATTTTGTGTATCGCTCAGCCTTAGGTCATATAAAACCCCTTACACCTAGGTCATATATGAGCCCCAAATCCCCCTTAATCCTCATGAACACTTCTCTGAGACAGGTGAATGATATTTCTAGTTCCTAGGTGGAAAAGCTACAGTATGGAGATTAATTCCTAACCGCACAAACGGAGTGAGGAAAAATTAAAACTGCAGAGACTTTGCCAGCCTACCCATCTCTTTGAAGTCCAGAATCCCTGGGCTACCTACTGCCACGAATCTGAATATCTGTGGTGTTGGTTTAGCTCTTTTAGGTTTGTTTAACCTCCTAAGGGTGGCAAATGAATCTCCACTTCCTGTATGATGTTTCTGAATGAGAATCTGTGTCCATTTTATGTCCAAGCTGGTACAGAGGCCTTCATGGCACTTTCTACAGTTACCTGCTCCACCCAGATTTCCCTCCCCTCTTTTTGCATGGAAAGGCTGGTAGAAAACCCTGAGACAAACTTAAATACCCTCGCTGACTTGCCAAGGCTGGAGATCAGCCTGTCCTGGAGGTGAATCCCACCTGCAGCTGCAGATCTGCATGCAGAGGCAGGACATGCCCTGCTGTGGCCATGCAAACCTGGGCTCACCTGTCTCCAAAGCACGGTGGAGAATACATGGTCCTCTCTGAGCACAAACCCACGCGTGATCACAAAAGGAGTTGTCGCTGCTTTCTTGGGTGACCAAGGACAGAAAGGAACCAAAAAAAATGGAGAAACTACAGGAATTGTTCATAAGAGTATTTTAACAACACGCTCCTCACACAGCTTCAGCAAATTCATGTTGAAGCTGTGCACACAGACGTGTTTCCCGACAAATGCAGAGAAAATATTTAGAGCACAGCCCAGTGTCCAGCTGGTGTATTCGAAATGTTTGACAGACATCCCTGTCATATCCTTCTGGTTTCGTTGTGAGGTCTTGGCGATGCTGTCATTGTCTGAAATACTGCCTGTGTCCTCAAAAAAAAACCCAACCTTGAAGAATGACAGTCCCTACTCCAGCCATTGTTAAAGGCATTTCATTTTTCAGTCCCTCAGACACTATCCCCAGAGCAGACACCAAAAGCTCTCTGTTCATAGCTACATTCCCACGTTCTTTCCAGGTCCTCAGCTCACCTCTCTGTTCCCCTCTTCTCACCGGTCCTCTTCCAGTATCTTTCCCTGCTGGATGTCCAGAGAGTTTCTGACAGGGAAGAAATACTGGGAGATCCAGTCTGATGATGAAACTCTGCTGACCTGGGAGCGTTCACCTCAACCAGCAACACAGAAGATGTTCAGAAAAATATCCATGAATCCATTGCAGGCAATCTGGGTCACACTACAGGCATAGCATTCACTCTTCACAAAGATGGTACGTTGGCTCTGATCCTTACCGGACCCAGAGGCAAAGAAACATGATCAACAATGATGAAACAGAGTTAATTAAACATATCAGCTGAGGGTTGATCAGAAAGACTTGTCTTCACTTGGGAGCCAGTCATCAGGACCAGAACTCCATGGACCTGTCTCTTACTCTCCCTTTTTTCTCCCATGTGAATATAAACAAGTCTATAACATTCAGCAATAAAGTTTTGCTTTGTTTGAAACCTGGCTAGACTGGACATGGGAAATAGTTGTCAGTGACACCTGAATTGCAGTGAATTCTGAGCAAAAACATGATCCAAGAAAGAGCTGACAGTGGATGGAGGGAAGGGTGAAGAATCCCAATCCTTGTATTTGCTGGCAGCTGAAAAGGCAGCAGACGTCTTCATAAAACATCTTTCCCCCTTCTGGGTTGACACAGTGCTGTCAGATCCAAAGGGCACAAACGCCGACTGCGCTGCCTGACATGCTTTAGCAGGGAGAAATGTTGCAGCCTGTGTTTGGCAGGGTGATTTGCTGACAAAGAATTTCATAGCCTTGGGGTGCAATTACCAAAAGCTCTGGCGCCTGCCGCATTCAATCTGTGTTTAGGTACAGTTGATAGGCGGGTACCCAAGGGGTACCCAGTGAGAGGCAGGAGGGCAGGATAAAAAGAGCACGTGGCGACCATCCTGCCCCACGCAGAGGGAGCGAAGTCAGCACCGGGATGTGGACATGGTGCAGGGACCGTGGAGCAGGCAGGGGAAGCGGTGGGTCAGGTTTGGCCCGGGTGGTTGCTAAGCCTCACCAGCTGCATGCAGGGCTGGAAGAGAGGGGCTCAACAATGAACATATGCAAAAAGGCCAGCCTGAAGTTAAAAGAGAAATGGGGAGCAGAACAGGCCGCACCTCGAATACTGTGTTCAGTTTTGGGCCCCTCACTACAAGAAGGACGTTGAGGTGCTGGAACGTGTCCAGAGGAGGGCAACGAGGCTGGTGAGGGGTCTGGAGAACAAGTCTTATGAGGGGCGGCTGAGGGAACTGGGGTTGTTTAGCCTGCAGAAAAGGAGTGAGGGGAGAGACCTCATCACTCTCTACAACTACCTGAAAGGAGGTTGTAGCGAGGTGGGTGTCGGTCTCTTCTCCCAAGTAACTAGCGATAGGACGAGAGGAAATGGCCTCAAGTTGCACCAGGGGAGGTTTAGATTGGATATTAGGAAAAATTTATTCGCTGAAAGGGTTTGTCAAGCATTGGAACAGGCTGCCCAGGGAAGTGGTGGAGTCCCCATCCCTGGAGGTATTTAAAAGACAAGTAGATGAGGCACTTAGGGACATGATTTAGTGGGTGGTGGTGTTGGGTCGATGGTTGGACTCGATGATCTTAGAGGTCTTTTCCAACCTCAATGATTCTATTCTATGATTCTAGGGGCTGACAACCTTCCAAGGGAAGGGGGTTTAATCTGGGGCTTTTGTTTTATTTGAAGGATTTTGATCCTCTGGTGGGAAAGAGATAAGGGGACTGCGAGGTTTCCCAAAGGTGCTATGCATGCGGAGTGAGTTGTCAGCCCATCCACCCCAGCTGCTGGGCTCGGCAGGCTTGGTCCCTGCTGCCTGCCAACAGAATGAAGAGGCTGGTGCTGTGCTTGCCCTAAACTGGGATATCATTGGGTTGTAAACACAACATGAGGCTTGTCAAAGTGTCTCTATTTTAAGCTGGTCAGATACAGCTGATCCACTAAGGTCCTATCATCAGCTATCTTGGCCTTTTACAGGTGTAAGAACTCCCAGGAAGACATGAAGACAATGCAGTTTACTTTGCTGTAAAGCTACAATGAGACTTGGCTTTCTTTTACACCCTGCAAGAGGGCCTCAGGATAAAGCTAATCCCACTCTGTCCTGTGTTCAAGTTCTCAGTTCCACTGTGCACAATCCTAGGCTCATTTAAAAGCACTCAGAAAATAACATATCAGAATATGTGTCAGATATTTTTTAATCTGAGGGTCTGGAAAATGTATGCAAAATCAAAATGAAAAAAATCATGTAGTTCAGTTCGCCTGCTTACAAAACCTCAGTAGAATATTTTTCTCTGTGGTCTATGCATAGAAAAAACATAGGAACAGCTGATGATCTTTTTTTTAGACTTCCTTTACTGAAAAAATCCTGCACTGATGAGTGATGTTACTAAATATAAAAGTGGATCTCTACAGTGGCCACATTAACAGATTGCTAAGTATTATGAGGCAAAAGTGTCTTTGCAGAGCTGCGAAGAGCAGAAGATAATGAAAACTTTGGAATCAGATAGAGGTGACCAGCAGGACCATGAGTCAGTAGTCACAGTACATGGAGTCAGAGCCAGCACAATCTGGAGGAACCAAAACAAACACTGCAGTATTTTTGGAAGGGGAAGGCTGGCAAGTGTAGCTTTACCTGGGCAAGATGAAATGCAGCAGATGGGAAGATCCTGAGGGGGAGAGAAACTCAAAGGTGAGAAATTAAGCCTCATGGTCTTTGGCAGTCTACCAAGAAGTTGAGAAAACTCAATTGAAACTGTACAACAGCAGCAACTTCCACACACACATGCACACTCCGAAGTCGTGCCCTGAGCCGATGCAGCAGTGTGCAGAGACGCAAGGGACCGGACTCAATGGACCAGGAGCTGCGTGTTGCTCACAGAACTTGCTGACAGCCATGGTAGGCAGCCATCCCTCTCCTCCTTGGCACTGGAAAGCTTCTTCCTACGAGGAGCTCTGCTCACTGTGATACAATGAGGAAGTCAGAGCCCAAAAATGACAGAGTCGTGGGAGAGACTTTTGGTTTTTTCCAAGACTTAAACCATCCACCCAACATGCCAGGAGTTAGGAAGAATGATCCTTGCACAGCTGACTGGTTGCTTGCAGGGCAAAGCTGTTGGTTTAGAGGGGCCAGTTTTGTCTTAGAGCTTCTGGGAGGGATAGAAGTAGGTGAATGGCTATTTCTGCTATTGGCCATTATCTCATCTGGCTTCCTCAGTAAAGATAGGCTGAGATCGACTCTAAAAGCTAACCTCTGTTGAGAACGGGGAGGGGAGGGTTACAGAACTGGGGGAGCCATGAGAGTTCAGGGATGAGAAAAACATAAATGAACTGGGAAGGTACCTGAGTCAGATATCCAAAGCCGGGAACCTGGGAAGGGAAGATGAGTAGAGCAGTGTCCATTACACCCTGGTGGGCATCCGAAGCATCCAAGGAGAGAGTCAGCTTTTCCCAGCGTGGCTTTGCCCAGAGAAATGGCAATGGTAATGAAAGCAAACTGTCACCAGAGTTGCCAGGATGGACTCCCAGCTCCCCTGCATCCACCTTACATCAGTTTCCTCCCCTTGCTGTGAGTTGAGGGCAAGGAACTCAGTCAAAATTACTGCGGAGAGCAAATTGAGAAGAGGTTAGAATAAACTGTCTGAGGGAAGGAAAATTATTAACGTGCAAGTCAATGTAGATAAGTCAGGGGGCAAGGGCAGTCTGACTTTAATTCATTTAACAGAATGGAGATGTGAGGACCAGATCTGACAAGAATTTTAACAGAGAGATAATGCCTATGTGAGTGTTAGGTGTGTTTGTGTGCTTCAAAATGGCAACAGGGGATGGTGAAAGAATATATATCCCTGTGGGCTATAGCATTTACTAAAACAATTTTTCTCAACACCTCTGAATGCCCACTCCTGCACACGCATGCACTCTGCCAGCCCATCCAGTGCCCCAGTTCACATCATCGGAAAACTACCCAGCAGATTTTTTAGGAGGAAGGTTTACTGTAACTACATCCAGTTAAGAGCACTTAAGCTGCATTTATTTGCCAAGTAGTGTTGACTTCCTGATTTTTATGTGAAAGAGTTTTTATTTCAAAGGCAAACCATAAAAGTAGGTTCCCCAGTCTCTCTTCTCAGCAGCCAAAGCAATACAGCACTCCAAATCTGTCATAGACTGAGGTGGGGATATTTTTTCTGAAAACCTGTTGTTAAAATATTGGCAGCACAAGGCTGTTTTAACATCATTGATTCCAAACAAAAGGAGACACAGACATGAGAAGATTAAAAGACTAAAAACAGAAGCGTATTTTGATTTCCCAGAGAATACAAGATATGCAAGAGTTGTGTTTGCGGAGGATTGGCAGGATGAGGATTCGCCAAACTGGGAGCAGCTGTCATAGCAACCACATCCAGGCAGAGAACTGGTGTCAAGTCAGACGTCACCTGGAAGGAAACTTCCCCACTCAGAGGAACACTGTTATAGAAGGAAAACTTTGGAAGCTGTTGGCTAAGGCACCTTCATAAAACCTGGAAGATGCGGGTGAAGGAGTCCCTACCAGAAGTAAGTGATGCTTCATGGAAGGGCAATGATTTCAGAAGGAAACCTGGCTCATAGGCCTGGTTCTGCCTTTGGCTTGCACAGGCAGCTCTCAGCAAGACTACATGAACGTCCACCTCATTTTCACTGTTTCTCAAGTGGGGAGAACCATTCACTGCCTTTGCAAAATCCATTGAGACCTGCCAGTGGAAAAATACTGTATATGCTGACATGAGCACCAGGAAAGATGCTCAAGCTACATTAATGATTTCTGGTTTTCTAGCAGATGTATACACAGACATATATTCAGCAGGCTTCTTTGCCTCCCTTGTGGGGTGGCTTTTGCACAGTTCCACAGTGTAGCGACACTAAGAGCTGCTCAGCAGTGACTGCAAAGTAGGTTGCCTTGCTGCACATCCTCTGTTCTCTGTTTAATGGCGTAGGGCTTCTCTAGAGCCTCAGCAGAGCTGCTTTCAGCACGGACTGCCTGGGCTAAGTGAGACAGAAGGAAAGCCATGAGCTGGACACCACTCCCCAGCACCCATCTGCACCAAACCCACCAGAGTCTCATGCCCTGGAAGAGAGCAGGGCGGAGGCTGAGTGGCTCTGATGACACACACTGTAGTGAAGCTTTCCTCATAGCATGAAAGGCTGGCATTGTGCTCACTAAGTGGGGGACAGCACCCGCTGGGCATGCCTGGCTACCCTGGCAACAAAACCAGCCCCAAATCAGCCTGCCTCTCTAGCTCCAGCCATGCAAGATCTCACATTTGTGCATGTTGCCCTGGCTGTGTTTGTAGTGGTGTGTAGATCCTGACACTGCTGTGGGTTGTATCAGCCCATGCTCACAGATTCACTTTCAATTTGCATGCTCTGGTCCTCTTGCAATGCCAAACAAGAAATACATATGTGAACGGTGCTTTGTCCAGGCTAGTTTATCACACTTCTCAGAGTGCACATGCCCGAGGCCATGAGTCACTGTTCAGAGATGTCTTGGTATTGTTCATTTACTGCCTTTAATTTAGCATAGCTGAGTGTATAAGATATATTATTTTGAGAAATCCGGTTGCTTTCCTTTAAGTTCAGCCCTATAACGTTGAGAACAAAAATGTTGTCATTGTGCTGAACTGTAGGATGCTAAGAATAAGTGGGTACTTTGTCACCAGCAGTGACACTGTGGAAAGCAGTCCAATTTTCTTCTTGCCTCCCTCAGGTTGCTTCTCCATTGCTAAAGCTCCCCAGTGTGTCCCTTCATCATGTTCTGCTATTTTTAGATGCCGCTTCTCCACTGGCAGTTGATCCACAAATCAAACAAAGCTATGGAATCTCCCAGTGTTGTGGAGATTTTTGGAGGTTTAGTCCTGAACTGAGATCAGACGACAGTTGAGAATTCCTTGACTTTTTTTCATTAGGCATGGCTCACAAGAGGGAGCCCATGCTGTGCCTGTAATCCAAAGCCTCCTCAAGAAACCTCAAGTTCTGTCAGGTCCCAGAAAAGAAACATCCTCAGACCTAAGGAATAATAATGCAATGGGGCCCATCATCCTAAAGCCTGCTCTCATATTCTGTGCAAAAAGCGTAGGTTTCTACCGGATTCTGGTTTTAATACTGGTAAAGGCAACAGCTACATCCTTGAAATTCAGTAGCATGTTTAACATGTTTGTGGCAATTTTCTGTTTCCCTTGTATTAATGTTCAATACAGCAGTGTACTAATAAGAAGCCAAGAGGTACAATGGAACACTGACAATGTGGGAAAGTCATTACGGTATCTTTCAGCTACTCGAGGTGACATTGTCTTCCTACAAAACAAATTGCTTATCACAGACTCCATTACTCAGGAGACAGTAAACAGTTTCCACAATGCATGCCTCTTAGGCACTAAAAGGATCTTCAGGACATTTGTCAGCCTCACTTGATTTTTTGGGGGAAGCTTTTTTATGCAAATAAGTCTAACTTCATGGAATATACTGAGCAACATAGATGTGTTTCTTCTTCCTTTTTTAACCCATTAAGAAAACATAGGTGGCTGTAGATACTGGTGTGGATTCAGACAATTGAATTAGTAAGGAGATTGGTGAGGGGTAAACAGGTGCAAAGCTAGAGGTAAGTAGACTGGAAAAAAAATAGTGCTAATATGGAAAACGTTGCCTCCTTATTTGGAGGATGACGTCCTTTTGTTGTGTCCTGGAGATCAGTGGGTATTCAGGGCAGTTAGGGTGGCAGGCAGGGTCCAAGACTATTGCCTTAGCAGCTTAGTTGCTGGCACTGTCAGAAATGCGGTCCAAGATGTGCAGAAAAGTTCTCAATCACCTCTTTTTATTTGCTTATCTCATAGGTGCCATGGTTCAATGGTTTATAGTCATCAGGTGCCAGGGACTTGTCCTCTCTTCAAGCCCATGATGTAAAGGAGAAAAAGATCTCTAATTTACCACTGTTCCTGAGATCTCTCCCCATCCACAGTGTTGCAGCTGGTTAAAGCATCATCACAAGGTGTTTTGGGAGCAATACCTGTGCTACCTAAAACACTGGGCAGCTTAAAACCACCTGCCCCAGAAGCTGGGTTGTGAATTGCTTGAGCAATGCATTTAAGGACTGTCAGTGCCTTCACTCTGTATTGCTATGAAAGGAAATAAATGTTCAGATTGACTGAAATGGCTCCAAGCAGCTAAGAACATTTTTTAATTGTGCTGAAGGCAGCTCTGAATGGTCCTGTTGTCTTAGCGGCAATGAAAAAGGAACAGCAAGCTTTGCTGCTAAGTGCATTTACTTCTTGACTGTTGAAATCATCTGTCTGAACAAGGCTCAGGCAGCAATGTTTCCTAATTATGAAGGCCAGTGAAGTACCCTGCACTGAGTGCTGCATTCACAGGATTTTTACTGTGGCTCCCAAAGGAAACTGCATATGTACTAGAGAGCTGAGTCTTTTGTGAAAAGCATTTGCCTATGTCAAAAATACAGCCCTGGAATATTCATGTATGGAGTGAGAGTATTTGCAACAGTGAATACAATGGCTTCCACCAGGAAAAGCAATGTCTTGTAGGAGTAGAATTAGGGGAGGAGAGAAGAAGGGAGAAGTGTGAGGCTTAATAAACATTTAATTACACCTCAATATTGCTAATATTGGATAAGCTGGAGACAAAACAGGCTCCATTGCCTGGAACAGAAGTTATTGAAAGACCGAGCAGCAACCATCTTACACTTATGTGCATGAGTCTTCTGATG
Organism: Aptenodytes forsteri; assembly: GCF_000699145.1. Classification (NCBI taxonomy): domain Eukaryota; kingdom Metazoa; phylum Chordata; class Aves; order Sphenisciformes; family Spheniscidae; genus Aptenodytes; species Aptenodytes forsteri. Next base: position 1,476,707 of record NW_008794446.1, on the reverse strand, counting down.
CAGTGTTGGGAATTTCAATACCAATTATTTTCATTCAGGTATGTTATCAATAGTGCTTAAAAAAATGTTTTCGGCTTATCTTATTTTCAGACCCCTATCATTTTTTCAACAGTTTCTGTCTAGTCATCTGTTAGGTCTCTCTGATTGCTTGTTTGATAGCTGCAAGTTAAGCATAGCTACACCGCAGGCCGCAGGTCACACAAAATCAGCTCCTGAAAAGGTACGCTTCAGTGATCTGACACCATTAGCTAAAATCTTTTTCAGATTCCCCTTGAGAGACAGACTGGCCCAGAAAGCTGCCCTATAATTCACATTACTTGATGTTGACGGCATGTGCGGGCATAACAACCTACAGACTGAAGAGCTGTGAAACTGCTCACTAGCACGTGACAAAACCAGAGTCACTCTTCAGAGAGAGGTGAATACCACTTCTACATGTTGACAACAAATGTAGATTGCTTAATATTTCATTACAGATCTAAACATTTAATGTGCTTCCTCTTTGAAATGTCACTGCACATCTGGGCATGGCTGGCATTATTTTCTACATGCTGCTGCCTTGTAAAAAGGTAACTTCTTCCCTCTTACCACAGACAGGTCTGTCACCTGCGGTGTGACTTCTGGTATTGTTGCCCCCAGGACCTGACAAAAAAAGGAAAAGGTATTAGTGATGACTACTACCACATTAATGTCGTTGAATGGTCTGCAAGAGGGTGGGATGTAACAACTTTTGAAATGAAAAATTTAATTTACTGCAGTGTACTGAGGCATCTTTTGCTAATGGATTATCCTGAAATGAGGTACTCTGATGAGTTAGTGAGAAACAGCTTGAAACCTTCCAGAAGTGACAGCCATGCTCTGCAGCAGCAAGTTGTAGCAAAGGGCTGGAAAGTGTGATGTGCAGAACGGCAGCAGATGTCCCGCTCACAGTAGGCTTCTGAGAAGAGGCAGGGTCAGGCACTTCCTGGGCTTGCTGGAAGGCGCACAGACTTGCTGAAGTCTTTCTATGCAAAAGGAGTTCTGATTTTAGCCAGAGAGAGGTAGGTGTAGTAATGCACTCAGGCTTTTTAATTCAATTCCTGTGTGCACCATAATTAGATATTAATCCCAGAAGCGTAGAAAACAAATGATATGTTGATAGCTACTTGAAAACAAGTATCTCTCACTGTAATTCTTAATATGGCCACTGAGCTTCAGGCAAGAAGTATTTTATCCTTTCAAATGTATCATCCTAATTATAGCTTGCATTTTAACTGAGTTTTCCTTTCTCTATTTCCCTACCAAAAGATACTACCATTCAGTAAAAGAAAGTCCTTTACTAACCCTTACTCTTTATGCGAAGTGGAATTACTTTACTTTAGGATAGGACCCAGGGGCCCTACTGATAGATTTTGGAAATATTTGCCCTAGGTGCTGTGCAAACAGAAAGCTTACTGATACTTTCGGAGGTATAACGTGGAGAACCACCCTGTAGTGGGGTCCTCAGTAAGCCCCACAGTATATGTCTACGTTTCTACTCTCTGTTCTTTGTCTTTTCCATTTGGCAGTAGAAAGAGTTCCTTTGGACCCACCCAGCCTGGTAATATCAGCTAAGAACCGCAGCCTTACATCATATAACAGATTTTTCTTTATGTCCTTTGAAACATTCATTATGTTAGTTAATCTACTTTTCATTTTCTTCCTCTGGAACAGGCAAGATAAGGACGCACAGCTGGTTTGCTTTGCAAAAAAGGTGCTTTATTATCCAAATCTGGCAGCTTGTTTGTTTGCAGAATCGATACAAAACATTGGTTTTTTTAAAGTTTCTGATCTTTGAAGACATAACTCCTAAATAAATACTAATTGCCAATATTACGTGCCACATAGATTTTGCATTTGTATGATCTTGTTTTAGTTAATTCTCAGGTGCCAAGGAACATTTAGATAAGTACAAAACTAAGAAAGATATAGGGATTTTTTTTTTTGCTTATAAAATGTGTGTCTGCGCATGTGTGTGTATTTTTTTCCATAGGAAAAAAAGATGGACAGTTTACCGGAACATAATACAAAGCCAGCTATAGAATAGCTATGGCATTTTGCCCATTGAATCTGTGCCTGAGTTAAGCCAGTGGACTATTTGCCATTGGCTCCTATAGTTTTTGGATCAGGGTCATGGAGTTTCGTCCAAACCCATTGAAGTGACTGAATTCCTTAAGAGAAAACAAAGTATTCACACAAACTGCTTGCTTTCCCTTTAGCAGCTACCGTGCTTTCAAAAGCCCAACGTTTTGAAAAGTCATCACACCTGGCAGAGGTTTAGGGAACAGGACAAAATTATTGGGCTGAGGGGCAGAGGAATTTGTAGAAAACCACCCACTCAGGAGTCCTGTGTAGGAAACTGCTGTCCATTATTTGATGAAACACTCAGTTCCTTGGTGACGAGCTGGAGCAAAAGTGCTTTGCAGCATGACTCAGTCTACACAGCCCAACAACCTTTATTTATTAAGTGTACTTAAATATTGATTTTGCTGGCTGGTGTGAAGAGAGTGAAAGTTACCTATAGCTCCTGGAGAATGAAAAGAGGATTAAGACATTCATGTATGCAGAGCAGGGCCACATGCAGTTTTCAAAAGCACATGGAGCACGTGGAGCACCTTGGCCACTGCCGTTGTCTTTACCCTCTGGTCCCGGAGCTGGGACTCGGTGCAGGTGTCTCACACACCAGGGCTGCTGCAGGAGCTGTACATGAGCATTTTCCTCTGCCCCAGGTAGGACTGCCTCTGAGGGAGACAAGCAAGATGGGAGCACTTTTTGTCTTTAATGTGTTCTCTTGTGAACTCAGGCAGTGGCCTCCATGCGTGTCCTATAAGAAAAATGTCTAGAAAGTTACCTGGGTGGTTACAGACTCACAGACTCACTCTTGGGCTGCTAAGTCTTGCTGCAGACAGGAGCTAACAGCTGCTTTCCATGGTGACAGCAAACTTTCCTCTCATCCCCATGGATAGTGTGAGGCAGCAGCTTTCTGCCTGCTAACATAGACCTGCATTTGGTTTAGGCTTCAGGTGAGAGGCGGCTTTTCTGTGCTCTGGCATTGCTGAAACCACACTATCCTGATTTCGGCTGGGATAGAGTTAATTTTCTTCCTAGTAGCTGGTATAGTGCTGTGTTTTGGATTTAGGAGGAGAATAATTTTGCTAACACATTGATGTTTTAGTTGTTGCTAGGTAGTCCTTACACTAGTCAAGGACTTTTCATCTTCCCATGCTCTACTGACTGAGAAGGCTGGAGGTGCACAAGAAGCTGGGAGGGGGCACAGCCAGGACAGCTGACCCAAACGGGCCAAAGGGATATTCCATACCATGTGTTGTCATGCTCAGTACATAAACTGGGGAAAGCTGGCCGGGGGGGGCCGCTGCTCGGGGACTGGCTGGGCTTCGGGCAGCAGGTGGTGAACAATTGCATCGTGCATCACTTGCTTTGTATATTCTATTATTATTAGTAGTATTAGTATTATTCCTGCTATTTTATTTTATTTCAATTATTAAACTGTTCTTATCTCAATCCACAAGTTTTCTCACTTTTACTCTTCTGATTCTCTCCCCCATCCCACCGGGGTGGGGGGGAGAGTGAGCGAGCGGCTGTTTGGTGCTCAGTTGCCGGCTGAGGTTAAACCACGACACATACCCACTCTGACAAATCAAGCTGTTTTATAACCACTGGAGTGACAATCATTCTTGAGGCGTGCTTGGAGATGGTCATACTTATAGTGATGCTCAGTATAGTCCACAGTGCCTGTTGAGGAGATACTTGAGGGCCACAAGATATCCCTGTGTGATGGAGGGTGCTTAAAGCAGAGTAACATATAGTTCGTTTGCTCTTAGGCAGCCAGGAAAGCAGGCAACAATGTGCTGGGCCCTGGTGATGTAGATATGTATAATGAAGTTGTGCCATATGTTCCTTTCAGATTATTATTTTCCTTGTGATGGCTTAATTTAATATGGTCATCATAACGTAGAATATCCCTAACATACTGATATTCTTAGCAGATATTTCTAGCAGACTAAAAGGCCGTAAAATTGTCCATGAAAGTAGTCAGAGTCTGTCCTTACTCAGCTAAAATATCCATATAAATTTCAATGAACATTCTGTTTCTTGGTGAGGAACATGAAAAAAGGCCACCTATTTATATTTAACCTAATAACCATCCTTTCTGCCACTAAAAGAACCGAACCTGAAATTTTTCTCATTTTTTCTGATCCATCATTATTTAAATAATAATAATAAAAACACTTAATACTTACTCAAAAGCATATATTTAAAATCCTGTCTGTTTAAGGGATTACACTAAAATGTCACTTCTAAAAAAAGACATATCTAATTTCACCATTGTCTCTCTGAAAGGTTAAGTATGTAGAGTAGAATTAATGCTTATGTTGATGTACAGTTGATCTGTCTTGTCATTCAGTTTGATATTTTTCATAGACTATTTCAAACTCTAGAATGACAGATAAATTGCAGTTGCAACTGATTTTTGAATTTTCTATCAAGAAAAAGTAAATAGAGGGGTTAAACCACCTCAGGAGCTATCTAACTCTCATTTCAAAACATTTTTAAAGGGTTTTTTTTCATAGACATATATTTGTATTTTGAGGAGGGAGCAAACTCTACAGCATGTAGTGAAAATGTGAGTCATTTGTTAACATGTAAGACTTGAAAAGTAATGGCTTTTTTTTACAGAAAGAGCATAATGCCCTCTCAAACTCTACACAGGGCCTTCACATGCCTCATATTTATGCAGAAAAGCTTCTCCCTGACTTAATGCTTGAATGACAGGATTTGCATTTTCCCTCTCAGGAAATACTGTGTTAGTGCTCAGGACAAGAGTCTTGGCACTGCACACTGTGCACACTATTGCACTATAGGCAAAGAAAGTCCCCAGCTCTCTGCGGTTTGGGTGGGAGAATTTCCTACTCAAAATGTGTTCTCCTGAAGTCATTCCCAAAGAGCAAACTTATGTAAATGAAGTATTGCACCAAGTTCTTCCACCTCCACTTGCCTCACTCAAACTTATATATGAAGTAAATTTCCAACTTCCAGAGCTCAATCTTTTCCCACCCTTCATATTTCTAGATTTGTTGATGACCATTTTTTCTGTATTTAGCCATGCAAAACAAAAGTTAAGCACACAAAGGCAACAGGATCCCAACACCTTATTTCCTTTGGTACTCCATATGATCTCATTTCAGTGACTGGGAGCAGTCAGCATGGATTTATTAAGAACAAACTGTGCCTGACCCAGCCGGTGGCCTTCCATGGTAAAATGACTGATTTGTGATTGAGGGAAGAGCAGTGGTTGTCATTTGCATGGATTTTAGCAAGGCTTTTGACACAGGCTCCCACAGTTTTTTTATACCCAGGTTGGGACATTATGGTCTGGATGGGTAGGCAACCAGATGGGTAAAAGCCCGGTTGGATGACGAGGCTCAGCGGGTCATGGTTCCTGGTCGGACCCTACCTGTATGCTTGTGGTAAGTGGGGTATCACAGGTCTGTCCTGGGACCTGTCCTGTTTAACGTCTTTATCAGTGACCTGGAAGAGGTGGAGGAGCGCGCTTTCATCAAGTTTGCAGACGACACCAAGTTGGGGGGACAAGTCAATATACTGAGGGGTAGGGCTGCCATTCGGAGGGATTGAAACAGGCTGGAGGAACGGGACAACAGGAACCTTACGAAATTCAAAAGGACAAATGCCAAGTTCTGCACCTGTGAAGGAAGAAGCCCCTGCAGTGACATAGGCTGGGGGCTGCCTGTCTGGGGAATAGCTCTGCAGAAAGGACCTCGGGACCTGGGGACAGCGAGCTGCACAGCAGCCAGCAGCATGACCTGGCAGCAATGATGGGCAACAGCCTCCTGGGCTGCATTGACAGGAGCAGAGCCAGTATATGGAAGCAAGTGATCGTCCTCCTCTCATCAGCACTTGTGGATACCACATCCAGTTTTGGGCCCTCTGGTCTAAGAAAGACATCAGCAAAGGGCAGTTGGTCCAGCAGAAGTCACCAAGTTGGTCAGGGGCTGGAGCACTTGTCCTGTGCAGGGACGCCAAGGGCTTCTTTAGCCTGGTGAAAAGATGGCTTGTAGGGGGGAACGATAACTCAATAGCAGCCACTCAGTAGCTATGGGGAGGTGACAGAAGATGGAGATGAGCTCTTCTCAGTGATTCTTGGTGGGAGCATGAGGCACAGTGGTCATTAGTTGAAACAATAGATGTTATAACGAAAGCTGTTTCTCCATGAGGACAGTCAGGCAGTGGCACACGCTGCCCAGAGATGTTGTGCATCTTTGGAAGTTTTCAAGGCCAGATGAGATAAAACCCTGAGCCTCATGACTGACCCTGCCTTGGGCAAGACGCTGGACTACAGACCTCCTGAGGTCCCTTCCCACCTGAATTATCCTGTGGTCCTAAGAGAGCTTCTGATGATGAACAGTCTGTGACCATACGATTTGTTTCTATATAGCTTCTGTATTAGTTAGGAGTGACGGATGAAACTTGCTGCTCACAGGGTATTTGTTGGAAGCGGACTGCAACTTCTGATATCTGTGTTGCCAGAGAGCTCCAGGATACAGGGTGATCTGGACTTTGGAAGTGTCTAATCACCCAAAGAGTGAGATTTTGGAATAAATTTCCCAATGTAGTTGCAGGGGGAAAACTGCTGAAATAGTTTTAAAATGGAGGTTGATAAATTTATGAACAGGATTATGTGATACAATTGCCAGCAATGGCAGGGACAGAATTCAGTGACCTAGGAGCTTGTGCAAGCTTACGACTTTTGTTTTGACAAATGCAAGGCAAAGCTCCTCATCTTCAAGAATAAATAAATAAGTGGAAAATTAAACATGGTAAATATTTCATTGACACTTCATACTGTGAAATTGAAAGCAATCTTTTGCACAGTTCAAAGTTATTAGTTTGTAGCTGTAAGGCTTGATAACCATGATAACAAATGGTATTTATATTCTAGTGCAAAATGGGTATCAGAACCAAAATGCACAAATATGGACAAACTTAATTAAGCTGTGATTGGTTTATTCATATTACAGCAGCTGAAGGCTATATGATAAACAGCTACAAAGCAGGTGCAGCATATATCATTGGCTTGATTATTAAAAATTGGCATTTTATTCAATTCCAAATTAAAAAAAGGAGATTGTATACAAATTCAGAGAAAGTCAGTCATGCTATAATTGTATTGTATCATAATAAAAACCTAAAGTAATTGCATAGTTCCAGTTTGTCATGATAAATCAAGCCTGAATCTGAGCACAGGAAGATCTAAAAAGAGTCAAAATGTTCTCCGTGATGCACGGGGTCAGGATATAATGTAGAGACGGTCAAATTTAGAATGATAACACTTATATTTTTATAGCCAAGTCACTGAAACTTTGTATAGCAGTTTCAGTGGAAGGAAAGGCATGTTTCCACAGTAGCATACTGTACAAAGGCAGCATTTTTCTATTGAGATACCTACCAAAGATCTTGCTGGAGCCAGGGGAACCACAGCCAAAGTTGTGTTTATATCTCCTTCGGTTTTAATAAAGCAGCAGTCCACAACCCTAACAGGCATATTCATACTTACTGTGAGGTTATATGGAATGCCACTGACCTCCTGCAGCAGGTTTGGGTACGGTCCTGAGTGCTCACGAGAAGGGACGAGCCCTGAAACCTGGAAGCAGGAGGGAAGAGCTCCATGTCTCGCTGCTGCTGGTGCCACTGAAAGAGCGTGCAGGGAGGCAAGCCCCCACGGCATGGTTGGTCTGCTTCTCAGCAGAAGTCCAGTCGGATGCGATAGGGCTATTATGGGCAAATCTGGGAGGGGTAAGGTACAATTTTGTTTTCACTGCACAGCACCATAAAGCGAATAAATAGTGCTTAGCCTATAATGAAACTCGACAAAATTCAGTTCAGCGATATCAGGATTGATCACTGTAAACTGGCATTGCTATTTCCACATACCTCCAAAAAGCTGCCCAGTGTAATGTACAAAGCAACTGCACAATTTCAGAGTTACAACAGCTACAAGTGTTATTAACCAGCAGAACCACGACTAGAACATAGATGGTAACTTAGAAATACATGACAGAAATATCATATTGGGAAAACGAGCAGAGAAACAAGTTTGAAAGGGAATAACATCAGTTAATGTCATGATTGAAAACCCCTTACAAGTTCCCATGCTCTAAGTTCACATTGTTTTTCTTAAAGAAAATAAAAGATTGGTTTTGAGTTTTGTGTGTACAGTGCCAGTGCCTTGTGCAGGGTATACTGCCTGGTAGGCATTTGATCAGTGTCAATGCTATTAAGAAAGCAAGGGCTTGTTTCAGTCACCTAAACAGGGGTACGCAGCGCCGTGTGAGACACTGAGTCCGCAGCAGCCGGGCCAGAATGGGGAAGATCTCCCTGAAGTCCTGCAGAACACCTGACAGCATCAGGCAAAAATGTGGGATATGCTAGAATGCCTTCAGTAGCAACAGATGTCTATCCTCAGGCAGTGTAAACCGAATCCTAAATGTATGTGTTTTACAGGGAAAAAGGATACAGCATGGTTATAAAAGTCATGATTATTTCTGAGGATTTTTCCAATGGGGATCTGGGAAAGGAACTTTTTCATCTAGTGACACGACCAGGCATTGCAAATATTGATCAAGGAAAAATTTATTTACAGAGATTTTTCAAATACAAACATAAAATAGCACATATTATATATATATTTTTTACAAAAATGAATATTGAAATAATAAACATGGTACAGCACAATACAACATCAATGAGCTAAACATAACAGCAACAGAAATCTATGTCTGGAAGAAGTTTCCTGTTAGTCGTACATAACCAACAGAGCTCTACAGTACCGTGAGTGGAATTTCCAATGGACAGAAAAACGTCCATTTACTGCACTTCATAAAAGTACTATAGGGAAAGGCTACATATGCCAAGTAATTATGTTGCATTTTTGTAATAATGCTGAAAACACAGAGGCTTAATAAAAGTTATATAGGGCTGAATAAGCAGTGGCTAAATGTTTGAGGAAGAAAAATGTGTAGAGAATATACAAAATACTGATAAAGTGGCTTATTGGTCCTTTTATTAAGTTTAATGTATAGATTAAAAAGTGTTGCAACACTGAATTTTAAACCACCAGAGAGAAGTAAAAAAAAAGGAAAAGAAAGAAGAATCGCACCAAAAAAAGTTTCCTCTCTACTCATTTTGTGCCATGGTCAACATCTGTGCGTGCGTGTGTGCTTTCGGGAGCGCCGTGCCGGGGCTGCCGGGGGCGCTACCCCAGCCCCCCGGCA
>NW_008794446.1:1419067-1467142 GCF_000699145.1 Aptenodytes forsteri | reverse complement strand
CCCCCCCCCCCCCCCGCCCCCGCCGTCCCCTCACCAGCCTCTCAATTAATTGGTGCACGCAGAATTTCACCATTTGCCAAAGCGGAGTTTTCCTTGCTTATATTTTTGTGGAGCAGACCACGGGTGGGCTGGGGTGAGAAAGCCTGTCCCTGCCCAGCCCAGCCAGGTGGCTTTGTGCCACCATTCACCTCCCTGCCCTCCCAGGGGCCACCTGCTGTCTCACCCCACGCCCGCTGCAGAGAGAAAGCACTTAAAAATTTCTTGTTCATCGTCATTATCCAGAAGACGTCGGTCGGCAAGCCCCTCAGGCGTCTGGCAGCGCCCGCGCCCCAGGGCTGGCTCAGTAGGGGTACTGCTTCTGCTTCTTGCCCGAGAAGCAGGCCAGCCAGGTGCACACCAGCATGGCTGCCACCGCGCCCCCGCCTGTGCAGTAGTAGGCCCAGCCGATGTGGCAGGTCCCTGCAAGGGAAACAGAGCAACATGGCACAGCGTTAGCCGGGAGAGGAAGCGCCGCCACCAGCCTCCTTTCTGCCCACCCAGGAAAAAGCACTTTTCTAGGTTTCTGCCCACTTGTACATCCACCTCAGACAGGGAATGCGGGGCATAATTCAAGCAATTAGAGAAGCCAAGCTGTTTAAATGGCTCCTTTTAATTTTCTATAGCAGTTCAGCAGACAGGCCTCCGAGCTCACTTGCTTGGCCAGTTGCTGTTTTCCACACAGGGGAAAACGCCACATAAGAGCCGAAGCAGAGGCTGCTGGCACCATGAGCGCACCAGCCACGGGGTGGGCGTCCCTCTGCCCGCCCAGCCCAGGGAGTGCTTGTGGCACCGCTCTCCACAGCGGCTGCAGTCAGAAGAGGGTTTTTCCCACCCTTCTCTTTCTTCTCCTCCTCCAGACAGCATCTGAGGACATTGTGATTATTTTTGACTGAGATCTTGAGGGTTTGCACGTAACATGGGCCAGGGCCTGCTCCCTTCAGAAAGAGCTGGGTGGGTCCACCTCTGCTATCTCAGCAACAGGGCTTAAAACTGGACCCGGCTGCAAGCTGCTGGGTGACTGTAACCCAGGACATGGCTGCAGGGAGCCCATTCATGTTCCCCTCTCACAGGCATCAATCCTGACCAGGAGGCTCCTGGTGGCAAAGGATCATGGTGTCGGGGGTCCACCTGCATGGGGGCTGCTGTGGGAATGGAGTCCACAAATACAAAAATAGAGAAATTTCCCTATGCCCACCCAAGGTCACAACTCACTGCTTAAAACTTCACTGATCTTTTGTTTAATGTGTTTAATAGTGTCACAATATGGCCTTGAATACATTTAATGGCCACAGTATCTTTATACAGCCAAACTCATCACCAGCGAATAGTGTTGGGGAACCCCATGGTGGACTGTAAAGTGATTGCTCCCTTTCCAGGCACCACAGTGCCTGCAGTAGGGGAGGAGATCAGGAAAACAGCAGCTGCAGCAGGGAGGAAGTCTCCTCACAGAGATCTCCGAAAGCAAGGAGACGGCTGCTGTTACTCCTCAGGATTTCAGCCCATCTCAAAAGTAATTTTGGACTGCATCATCTTGGTCATTTTGATCTTGAGTGCTTGGGACTCATTACAGCTGAGGTTCTCCATGTGTTGCTGTCTTGGGTTATATTGCCCTGCTTTAAGCAGTGGGTGCTCTCAGTAAGGCACAAGCACCAATACACCACTTTCTTCCCACTCCCTGGAAAAAGCAGCAGAAACCATTCTCCCCTCCAGAGAACAGAAGGTAACAACAGAGTTTCCCTCTGGAAAGACAGAGCTGAAACAGGTGGCATGTCCATACTCTGTCCTAATGGCATCCTTGAGGGCCAGGCTTCCGGTTCAGGCAATTATCAACTTGGCTAATCCTGCCTTAGGCACAAGACACACAAGATGTCTGTACATCTCAACTTGTCCAAAGCATTAGCATGCCTCAAGGCAGACAGCACGTCCATGACTGTCTGCAGGATATTGTCAGGCCAGCTTTGTAAAGAGACCTTAGTGGGAGGCAACACTTACACTCTTGGCCACTCTGAAGATCTCAGGTTGACATCACAGCAGGAAGCATAGTACTTGTTTCATTTTTTCTTCATAACCCTCAAAACTTTTTATTTAAAAAAATGTCAAGTGAAACAAAGATCCTGACGTGACCAGAGGACTTGAGGAGCTGTGGCCTTGGCTTGAGCTCATTAGCCTCTCTCCTTAATGTGCTGGAGCAGACAGACAGGTTTACTTGGTTTTGTAATCTGGTTATGCTCTGTAGATCACACCATTCTTGGCTTCCTTACAGAAGACCACAAAGAGGGTCTGACTTCCTAAAGAGAAGACCATCAGAAACCACGGAGAGCCATCAAGCACCTGGCAATGTCACTGATGCTGATCCTTGCCCAATCGCAGGGCAGTCCCTGGAGAGACCTGTCTCTGGATGATCTATTGCTTTGCCTGTGTACAGACACTGTCTATAGCTTCTGCTGGGAATTTCAAAACCAGACTTAAGCATACACCAGATGTCTAAATCCATTGGATTGCTTTGAAAATGATCACTTTTATACCAGGGTGGGGTGTGCTAAAGCATTTCTTGTGATAAGATGGACTCCATCTGATAGGTCTTTTTAAATTGCTAAGTATTCCTAAAACTGCTAGAGAATTGTAGTTGCAGCTTGAAAAAGTAAATCTTTCTCATCATGATGCTTCCAGGTAGAGAAAATAAATGTCAAAATGCTACTTTAAAAAGAGTTTAAAGAATCACCTGATCGCACTGCCCAAAGCTGTGACCTAAGTGGGATAGAATGAAGTAAATTTGAACTTTTGCATGGTGTGATTTCAACTTTTGTGCCTTGGTAGTGGGAGAGGGGGAGAGTGTACCTGATACATATTAAGAAGAAAGAACTGTTAAATCAGTGTCAGAGATGTGCTCAACAGATACAACACGCACATTCAGTCTTGGCTGGAGAGAATAATGTTTATTTCTCCATACCATGCTCCATTTACCCTAAGGACCACTGCCCTAGTCAATGCTCTGAGGCATGGTGGGCAGCCTCTTGATCTAACAAATGCAATGTAGCTCACAAGTGTGAGCTGGGTCAAGATGAACAAATGAAAGAATGAGAGAGTGCAGGAGAACGGATGAAAGAGCCAGGAGCCTGACCTTAGAGCAATAATAACACAGCAATAAACCTGGCCATTATTTCCAGCCTGTGTCAGGAGCAATGGGAGGCCTCGGATAAAATAGCTTGATCTGTACTTGGATGATGCTGAGCAGAACAGCATTTCAAGCTTTTGTGCCGAAGAAGAGCCTGCAGCGGGGAAGGTGTCTGAGGGTATAGGACTTAGCTATACTTTTCATTGTAAGCATAGGTAAGTCCTCAGTCCACAGCTAAGTATAGCTATAAGGTCAGAGAGAATCCATCTCAAAGGTACCTGTTGAAATGAATGGTTGCCCACACTGCATAGCCATGTGTCAAAATGAAACAACGTTACCCCTGTAGCAATATAATCTTATATTGCACAAGGAAAAAAAAAATATTTTTGAGTTAATGTTTCTGCTCTGGTGTTCTCATTTTACTAAATGCATGAGCTATTTAAATCCATTGCACCCTAAAGAAAGATTGTTGATTGTCAATAATTGGGTAATTTATTTGCAGTTTAAATTGTAAAATTTCTTCTGCTTCACTTTGATATTAAACACTTAATTTAAAAGGAACATGAAGCTTTATAAAAAGCAGGGTTGATGAGTAATTAAAAGTAACACCAAATGAAAAGAAATACACTTATAGAAATGTTATATGTTAGAGAAGATGATAGACTTTGCTTTCTAGCTTTATATTTTTATATTATAATAATGGGTACCATAGAAGGACCCTTTCTCATGTTCAAATTTTATTGCAGTGACATCAGTGCAACTAGTCATGTATCCAGAGATAAGCAAATGGTTAAGGGCTTTGCAGAACTGGGGCTTAAATTCAACTATCAAATAGATTAATTTGCCTTCATGGAGCCCATCATATCAAACATTAGAAATGTTGCATTGAAGTTTCCCATTTTTTTAAATGTTAAAACTCTAAAACAAAGAGCAAGACCACCTAATTACTTGATAGAATTAAAACAATTAGTGAAACCATGCCAATTTTCACACACACACACACACACAGACACAAAAGCTGTTGTTTTCCTCAAGGATGCACAGGAAAACACACATACAGGTAGAAGTGTGCCGGTCCTCTGGGGGTGTGGAGATGCGTGCAGGAATGTGTACGTGTTCTTGCTCATAAGATGGGCTGGATCTGGTTTCATGCCAAAGTAAAATCCCCAGCAGCTGAAGTACTCTTCTAGCTGATAGAGATGACATGCATCACAGCAGCTTCATTCTCTGCACAGAACTGGTGTTGCTTTTAACAAATCAGTCTTTACCTGACAGGTCAGTATGGAGGGAGAAGCTGTGGCTTCAGTGTTTTGTTAGTTCTGGATCCTTTTTTTTCTTTCATAAAGGAGAGCATAAATAATTGGAGCTCTTGGTTGCTCAGTGAAGCAGGACTGTCCAAGTTGGCTCAGGTAAATATGTAGCCAGCCATCAAGAACTCTGTTTTCACGTTTGTTTTACTGGGACTGGCAGCAAGAGAGTGTCAGGATGAACTCTGAAATCGTAGAATCACAGACCTTGCAGCTCTAGGGCTGGATGGCCATTTTCCAAGCAAATAAAAGAAGAAAAGAGTGGAAACATTACACTCCTCTCTTTTGTAAAAGGATTGAAAGAAATTGAAAGAAATCCAGTCCCCGAAGATAAAGGACAAAAGCAAGGTGAGTGAGGACACTATCAAAAGAAGATTCAGCAGAAAAGAGTCCCATAGAACATAAGACAATATTTGCTAAATCAAAAGGAATCAAAGAATGTGGAAGGGTAGTTTTGCAGGGATAGATGGGCTTATTAAAAAACACTTCCATGCCTTCTCCTGATTTCTAACGTGATCTTTAAGGCCATGATATGTGTCCCCTAGCTGCCCTCCTCTTCAATATATAAGACAAATAAAGATTAAGACAAATTTGGGAGTGAGTGAAATTTGGCAACAGAAAATCTGCCGATATTTGATCTACTGTGGAGCTGTGCCAGGATCCAGTTGCCGAAACAGAATTTTACCAGGATTTCTACTCATGATGTCTTATAAATAATTATCACATATAGTTATCAAGGTCCTGGAAATAACATATGATTTTCATCTAAAAGAACCAATAATTGACACTTATGAAAAAATATCCAGAATATGAAAGTGTCTTGGAAGCAAGCCTGTTAATTGCAAGACTTAGTATCTTAAATATTTGTACCTTCTTTGCTGTTAATGTTAAGACTATCCTGGGCTTGCAGCCTGGAGTATTTGGCAAACTCTAATCATTTAACCTTAATGATTTTCCTAGATGAAGGAAAAAAGGTTTCAGAATTAGCCAAGCTGAAGAATACAAATTATATACCTTCAAAAATGAAAACTACAATTCCTACTTGCAAAAAGTTGTGCAGGAACTCTAATTAACAGCTTCACATGAGAGTCCAGTACTACAGGGAATGTGAATTCATGTAATCAATCAAGGTGTTGGAAAAGTAACCAGAGAAAAAAGTAAGGAGTGTGATATTAAGGGATATACAGGGATTTGGAGATATGAAAGCCACAAATGAATGTAAAAGATAATCAGCTGATTAATAAGAAGGCACAATTATTTTGAAACAAAGCCAAGATAAATTAAATAGCTGAAGATTTTTTTCTTCACACAGTTACAATGAAAAACCGTCATGTGAAATCAGCTACAAAAGCAGGAAAAGAAGTTAAAACTTGGAATGCATCCAGAAAGGATTAAAGTGGTTATGTGAAACAAAGAAAGAACACTATATAAGGTTAAAACTGCAGCAAAACAAATAGCTTGATACAAAATAATAAATTTAGTGAAGCTGGTTTCTTTGTTTGTTGCATGGATATGACTTTCTCAATGCATTTCTCTTTTTAAAAAAATATCTGATTTCTCATGCATGCACAGATCAAGCTATTTTGGTTACTTATAATTGGTCAAAGAAATTGTATGGGCATTTTGGTCTTTAATTAAATGCATAAAATCTCATAAAGTTCAGAAGTGTAAAAAAGTGGAAAAAGAAGTGCCAACTTGGAATTCTTCAGTTCTGCTGTATGTAGACACTCACTTATATGACCAAATCCTCCTTTCTTTTAGAGGATCACATAATTTTGTTTAATCAAATCTCAAATTTGCTGTAGGTGTGCATTTATCATGGAACAATGAAGAAGAAACCAATACCTTCTGTCAATTACAATGCTCAAATTCCCGAGAGCAAATAGCTTATGTCATGCTGAAGAGGAGCTCTCCCAGCCTCCTGGAAGAAGTCAGCAGAAAGCTCACCTACTGCAGGAAGTGAAATCGATTTCACCTCTCTTTGGACATCCACAGTGCAGAGATCCACACTGGACTAGTCCCCCAGACTCCCTCTGGAGACAACAAGGAGAAAAAGTCACTTATAAAAGTGTGTTGCATTTCATCCTAAGGTAGACATTTAAAGTACAGCAGGTGAACCCTGCTCTAGTAGCACCCATTTTGCTCCCTTTAACTATGAAGGGATTCTAAACAACCAGTTTAGCTGCCCTTTTCAAGTAATAAAGAGCACCAGGTACCTGCTCCCAGGTGGTCTAAGTCCCTTTCTGGATGCTGCTGCTTATCTGCGTTGACTTCAGAGGATCCTTGCATGACCATGTTCTAACTGGCAACACAGTTAAGTGCCTTATGTTAGACAGAATATATGTGGACCTTGATATAGTCACCGAAGGCTTACAAAGATTTAAGAATGGAAGTTATCCAGGTAACACTAAAGAGGAAATGTTTCTTGATGAAACACTTTCTTTACTAGCACGTAGGCTGACTCATTCATTTATCTAAGAACTCAG
Organism: Aptenodytes forsteri; assembly: GCF_000699145.1. Lineage (NCBI taxonomy): Eukaryota > Metazoa > Chordata > Aves > Sphenisciformes > Spheniscidae > Aptenodytes > Aptenodytes forsteri. The sequence goes on along the minus strand of NW_008794446.1, from coordinate 1,460,195 downwards.
CAGCTGCAGCTCAGGTACGCTCATAAAGATTGTGCTCAGCCCCAGTCAAAAAAATGAACTGGTAAAATCTCTGAGCTGTTTGCAGAGGATCTGCGAACAAAAAAACTGGCTTTGTCAGATAGATTGCATATAGACAAATACAGCTTTGAAGCCATTGCCTTTAATAGGATTCTAATAAATTGTCCTACCTTCTAAATCCTTTTCTTGATCGTTTTGGCACTGTATATCAACACTCAGCCAGATGCTGAAATGATGCCACCTAAAGCAAATTAACTAGCTGACAAAGCTTTTTTTATATTCACTGCTTTCTGTGGAGTTTTTATGTTGTTGTTTTAGTAACTGCACTGTTTGCTTTTAAAGTGCTTTAAAGATCATTTAATATTTCTACAGCAAAAGGAATTATCAAGTCAACAGTTCTCTTTAAGATATTTCAGGCCCTCTAAAAGTGGCAAAGGGGAACCTTAATAATAATGATCTTTGGAAACAAATATCCCTCAAAAGAGAATTTTCTGAGAGCTTTTGAGGGCAATTCAGCTGCTTGTTTAGTTCAGGATGCGAGCCGGCCTTTTAAGTTGCTCTCTAGACAGCCACTTCAGCCAGGAAAGCCCTTTCACAGCGGGTCACAGATGGATGGACCACCACAGAGGTCAAGCAAAGGTGTGTGTTTGGAGCCATCTGCTTTGGTTGCTGCTGCAGCTGGGCCCTCAGACCTAGGATGTCTCTGTGTGTGACAAGTAGTGATGGAGCGTGACAGCCAGAGAACATGAAACAACTGGAGAGAATCTAGGAGGACTTGCAGAAGAAACAGGACAGGAGGCTATTCCAAGCCTCGTAAGGATGGCATGAACTCAAACAAACACAGAATGCATTTCAGGCCAGCTGTGGCGGCAGCTGCCAGGTGGGTAGACAGGGCACAGCGTGCCGATGACCACACCTGAGCCATGCAAGCCCTTGGTGCCAGACCTGTGGTTTTCACTGCCTTTAATAGCAAAGCAAAGCATCATGAAACTCAAAGATGAGCCCTGAAGGTAGTTACATACAGCGAACACCGAGCCATGTTTGTAGGATGCTTCTTAGCACAAATGATCACCCAGCAGAATAAAAAAGTAGGTCCTAGGTAGGAAATGTATGACAAAAAGTAATCTCTCACAAAAAGGGGTAGGACATAAAAAATTCTGGAGCGCTGATCATCCAGTCTGAGTCCTGACTGCCCAAACACACCATATTTCCTCAAAGGAAGACAAAAACGTTTTCCAAGTAGTTCAACTTAAAAATTGGAGTTTACCTTAAATTTAGTGTCTTCATTCTTTCAGGTTAATAAGGTAAGTACACAGTATCATTTCATACATCTGATGGCAGGGAAGTGGTAGCTGGAGGCCAGATGACATTTCCTGGGGCACCTACAATGGCATGAGTCATCTACGTTTACATAAATGAGTCTTACTCCAGATAACCATTTTGCTGTTTGGGCTGTTAGGTATTGGTCTTGTAGTGCTTTTTCACCAGATGCCAACTGAGGCTCGATTTTGTGAGTTAAACTGAGCACGCCCTGTCCTCTGCGGGACCTTCTGTGTGATTTAGATGTAGATGAGGTGCTTAGGGACATGGTTTAGTGGGCATGGTGGTGTTGGGTTGATGGTTGGACTCGATGATCTTAGAGGTCTTTTCCAACCTTAATGATTCTATGATTCAGCTGCCTCCGCACCCATTGCAACAGAAATGAGCATGCAATGACTAAGCAGTCTCTGCATGCACATCTAGGGAAATCAATGACCTAAAATGAAGTCTCATATTGATTTTAGACATTAAAAACCAATACTAACATATTCACACGTATACACTCACATTGCCTTTTAAAAAAGGCATGCAAGTTCAGAAGATTTCTTCACACAGTTTAAGTTTTGCAAAATGTGGAAGTTTTTGCAAATGTCTGATGCAGTCTTCGCTTTAATGCATACTCTCATCTTAATGCAGGGTCCCTCACTTTAATGAATTTCCTGCTAAAATCCTCATTTTTCAGCTGTTATTCTTGTGTGGTACATTTAGAAATGAAAACAAAATGGTATTAGTGCCTCTAGCTCAGCAAAAGTGAATGTGTGCTATACGATATGCTATAAAGATCCTTGCTTTTGGGAAATTGCCTGCTAGTTCCTTTTGCAGACCACGGGATTGTGTAGATCTGACTCACTTTCACACCTTTCAGTCAGCAGCTCTGTACTGCTATGCCATGTCAGTGCTGTCCTGAATGGGCCCACAGGCAACTCCAGGGTGTAAATAATGCAGCATAACAACAACAACGGCTTGTGTGGTGACAAGAGATTAAGATGATTTTGATCCATCCTCAGACATTTGGTAAAAGTGAAAGGCAGTCCCTTCGAGCACTGCTAGTTTATAACTCCAGTTTCCACCTCAGGCATTAGCCTGGGCCAAATGCTGATCAGACTAAGGGCTTTGACTTGGTCACTGGGCAAACAACTGCGCTAGTTTAAAACATAAGCATCTCTTTTCTCTTGCCCCCATTTATTGATATTACCCTACTTCTAGGAGTTACCACCCTAAAAACAGCGGCAAAAGACTGCTCCAGTTCACAGTCTGTTGTTCTGGTGGGAACTCTGCTCCATCCGTGATCTGAGATGGGATGCTGCAATATGGAGCGGGGCCCCAAGACCTCCATACGGATCCTGCTGACTGCAAGGGAGCTGGGAACCACAAGCAGAGGAACATGGCAGAGACCTGTTATGGCCTTAACCCCCCAACAAGATGTGCCAGAGGTCATTTGTCAAAGCCCTAATCTATCACTGTGCTTTTTTTCATGATGGCAAAAACAGATTGCTAGAGAAAAGCAGACAGCAGGCCCCTCTACAGGTGCACCAGTCTCTCTGTCTGTCTATTTATGGAGGTTGCTCCCCATCCTCATTAGCAAAACAGCTCATCTATTGAATGCAATTTAATCAACAAATGGGGTTGTCCTTGGCAGGGTATCTTCAGTTGAAGAATGACTCCTCTTTGTAGAGATCGAGTTGTACAAACGCTTTCATTTGATTGAAAAGAATTAGCCCAATTAAATACATAAATGTTTAAGTAAACCCTTTGGACATAGTTCACTTAATAAAAAACAAATAAATATCCAATTTTAAAGAGAGCAGCAAACTGCTGGGCATTTCACAATGTCAGCTCAGGTTTTCTAGAAAAGAATACCCAAATCCACTTATATGTAAATTAAAGGCATGGTTATTTTTCCTGCAGCCTTTTTAAATATTGCTTTGGAATTTACACAGAAATGTGTGTGTTTGGCGGGGGCGGAGGGAGGGAGTCCCCTCTTCACAACATGGGCTATCTCAGCACTATTTGGAGTGCCTATTAGTCTAATGCCTTTTCAGAGTGCCTGAAGACATGAAGAAGCACTTCTTATCTAGCATACCCACTAAGGATTAGGCATTTTTATGGGTTCTTAGCATTGCTACTTATTTATTCTATCTAGTTATGAGCATGTTACGGGGGGTCGGAGTATGTCTTGTTTTCATAAAGCAAAAATTTTCATTTAATTGCTAATTCTGGAATATTTCTGCTTAACATTACATTTCATGGTGCACAATTCAGCTGCTTCTCAAGTGAGTTCTTGCAGTCGCTCCTCTGCACCTGCCTCTTGTCTTTGTCATCCTCCTATAATGTAGATTGCAACTCCTGGATTATCTTTTCTACCTTCCTGGATTACCTTTTCTACCTCCAACCTCAACCATTTTTTCACTTCACCTTTTGCAAGTCCAGAATGAATCTCACTCACCGCCGAACCTCCACCTTTGCTGTCTCTGTGCTTTGACCCTCCTTTACTAACTGCACGTACGTGTTCCCTGTGGCCCAAGCTGCAGCAGTTGCTCTGCCATGCTCGAAGAGAAGGCTGAACACTGTCTGCTGATCAGCATCCCTTTGAACACCCTCTCCTTTGAGAGCAACCACATGCGCTGAATTAGGCTCTCAGTGTCATCCTCACTAGCACCCACAGCAGCAGGAGGCGCAGGACCAGCACTGCCACCACCACCATTTCTCCCATCAGCAAACCAGTACAGGGCTCATGGCAGCTCAGCTTTTCTGAGGGCAGATTTTGAATGCAGCGTGTATATATGTGGTTCTTGAGACAACTCATTTCACAGACTCAGGAATAGAAAGCATATCATTGTGGCTTAATCAAATTAAATATTCAAATCAAAGCATTAATTACTTAATCTCACTAAGTCTCAAGACAAATTTAAGTCTTTGAAACATCATTTTTTGGCCTGTAGGCTGTAATGAGTAAGCCAGTCTCTAATGATTCAGAAAAGACTGGAGGGTTTGGCTTATCACCAACCAAGAGGTATTTATGAAAGACAATGAGCAGTGTGGTTATTAAATGGCCTTCGGACAGTACCTCTTCTTCACAGATGGCTTTGCTAACACAGGCACTGATATTAAGTAAAAAAAAATCCTAGTGAAGCATTAAATTTCACTGCCAATGTATGTGGGAAAGAGATGTTTCGTGGCAGAGCTGTCTGGTGGAAATCACTACAGCAAATTTCAGCTGTCATTATAATCTGTTAATTAATGTGTTAACATATGATTGCAGCAGATCGGCGAGACCAGCACTCCCGTCAAGTCTAGGCATGCATAACACATGCCCTACATGCTCCGGGTCCAGAAAATACAGTAAGAGCACATGCCTTCACGGTTAATGTAATATATCTCATGGTCCTTATGTGTACCTAGAAGGAAAGCTGTCAGCTGAAATCTTTCACATGGGTTTCCTCACTGACTTTAATGGCAGAGTGATTCAATTTATGCAAATATCTGACTCATGAGTCAAGACTGAGATGGCGAAGGTGGTCTCAGAGACTCTGCTCTGATTGTGGGCACAACTGTGTTTAAGGTCAGAGTTTGTAACTGCCTAAGTGCTGTCTTCAAGGAGCTCAGACTGGCACGACACCCACCTTCTCGTGGGTTTGCAGAGGAATAACATGGAAAGGTAACACTTTTCTGCACTCTGGGGAGAGCAATGACTGAAGCCTGTGAACGAGAAGGCTGTCAGGAGACACAAGCAGGAATCGCAGAGCCAGGCTGCTCACATGCTTGGCATGAAAGAGCAGGCATCAGTGTGCACCAGCGAGGGTATCAATAGCACAAAAGGATATTGGAGTTCAGAATAACAACGTAAACCTTCTAGAGCACATTACACATCCTCTGGGCAACACCATTAGTGGCTGTTGATAACAACATCAGTGGCAGTGGTAGAGATGGGTGCTGATATTCATAATATGAATTTCTGGTCCCATGCCAGATCAAATGCACTCCAAAACACCACAGGAATGGTGTAAGGGAGGGTGACCTGGAGCATCTCTGCCAAAGCAATATTTTTTTTACCTTTCAACCTCAATTCATTTGCATATCTTCACAAGAAACATCTCTGAGATGGAAACAGAACTCCTTACTCTTGAAGCTTGACAGAAATATCAGTGTAAAATTAAAAGATAATGCAGCAGGTTTGTGTTTAACCCTAGGAGACCATTTGGTCCACTGTTCTTTGCACTGGGATTTCTGCCAGGCTACCACAAGCCCTGCACACATAGCTATGGAAAGGGTTTCTAACACTAACCATAAGGTTTAGCTCGCAGGGTCTGGAAATAAGGAGCTGTGTGTGCCCATGCTTGGGAGTGGCAGTTCCCAAGCCTGCGGAGGGTCAGGGTGCTCAGTCCCTCCTACTCCTTCAAGAGGATTGCAGACCCCCCCCCCCCCTTCCTCAAGTGACACAGGATCAAAAAGCACTTATAGAGTAGGGTATCAGCAGCTGCATCGACCCTTCTAGCTAAACAAGGACCTGGATATGCACGCAAACATCAGATTCTGATTATCCACATTGCTTAATCCTTAGCTCGCTGCCAGGCCCTTGTTTTCTATCAGCCCGATGAGCTCTCTAGAGTTGGCTCACCCCATACCACGTGGCTGTGAGCCTGGCTTGGCTGCATCCCTAGTTCTCGTTCAGCACTCAGTGTAGACATCACCATTAAGACCAGTGGCTTGTTTGGGAAAAGGCTGATATAGAGGGCAAGTGCTATTTACCAGCTTCCCAAGGAAGTGAGTAACCAGAACCATACTCTTTAGGCTTGGGTTAGAAGGCCATAAACATGCCAGACTTCAAAGGCAGCTGATTGCACTCATTGTGAATTACCCTCACCTGTGCTGTGATGCCTCTGCCTACCCTGTCAAGATCTCCAGGAGTGTTAGCTCCTGATTGTGAGACTATTAAATCTGACGTCTTAAATATATACATAGATACATTCCTTCATTTTCTTTTATAATGTCCTTCTGGAAAATATTTCCAGCAGATCTAGCTGAAATCCCCTGCCTTAGCACCGTATCAGAATGATGCAATATGAATACCCTGCCACACACAGCTGGGTTGCTTCTCCAAGCCTGTGCTCATGTCCTCATTTACTTTTATGGACAACATATAGAAGAGTCTAATGTAGCTGAGATGCTCTGATGATGACTCACCCAGTTCAAACTGGTTGGAAAGGTTACCACAGGTTTGTCTGACTTCTTCACTGTCCCAGCCAAGAGGATAGAGAGCACAACCAGAGCCAATCAACAAACCTATGGAGAGAAAAGAAAATAGTTTATACAAGCAATTGCCATTAGCTTAAACACAGGCTGCCACTTGAGAATTAAAGTGTCAAACTGCCACTTGGGAATCTCAGAGAAAAAAAAAAAAATCTCTTCTTCTCCTTAAACCAGTAGAAAATCATTTGGACTGCTGCATTCTGCTACGCCGTTTTACAGCTGGAAGCAGCCTTGGCAGTTCAGCACCAGAAGCCTCAGCTTCTGTAGCTTCTACCTGAGAGCTTTTAGACTCCCCTTCTACTCTGCAGAACTGCTACATATGCTGTTTGGAAAACTCAACACAGGGTTAAATAGAAGCTGTGTTAATCACAGCATTTACAAGTTGATTGCTTCTGATTAATTAAAACAACAATCAACCACGGTCTATCAAGGTTCTAGCAGGAAAAGTAAACTGACAGTTGTGCTAATCTGTTGTCATTTTCCTTTGGTTTTCACCCTTTCAAAAGCCAGGAAAGAATGGTTTCATGTCACCTGATCAATTCATGCCGTAGGTACGCACTCCACAAAGTTTTCTCAAACCATTTCAGCTAAAACAACTGAGCTCTTGAGCCATTTACTTATTATCATGCTTGGCTTAACATTCACAACATGCTTTGCTTCTCCAGCCCTCATGCTGCCCCAAACAGATGTGCTTTGGCTAAGTCTTTCCCTTCACAAGATCTAGCTGGGAATCACCCAATGGGCCATGATTATTTTGCAGAAGTGGCATTTTTATCATATTGCATTCTCAGCTGCCACTGCAGCAGCTGCCAAAAAGCGGGTGTAGCTGGCAAAGCTTCTTAGACGGACAACCCAGAGAGAACATTTCAATGTATGCTACAGCATTTAAATGTTATCTCCTTTGTGTCAGATCTTATTTGCAAGACTGGAAATGAATCACTATGTAGATAACAGGCTGGGCTCACCTGGCACTTCGCAGGCTGTAAAGGCAAGCAAGTCCTCAAAAAGATTGCAGTGTGGGTTTGCAGTAGTGCCTTTTACCTTTTAGGTAGCGCACAGGACTGGGACAAAGTTTCAGGCCCTACAGCTGTCACTGGCTGACTTCGGGCAAGTCCCTTGACCTCATACCACCTCACTTTTCCTCTCTTGACAATAAGCACAATGTGCTCCCTGGCAAAGCACTTCTGCTGTCGTGTTCCTAGTGCAGCAAGCCCTGGGTGTAGTGACAAAGGCACTGTGGAGGTCACAGCAGACTAACAGGAGTCCTGAGAGCGATTCTGACTCAGGGCCTGGAGCTAGCTGTGCATTTCTACTGTCTCCATCCTCAAGATACCTAAGCTTCTCATATTTCTGACGCTCCTGTAAGACACAGAAATCACCTTATTATGTTCTTGACTTGCTCAAAGACACACCTGAACAAGGCACTGAAGTCCAGAAGTGGTATCCCATCTTTCTCTTAGCATCTTAGTTGTTAGCAAAGTAGGTCAGCAACTCCTTTGCTGCTCCTCCAAGCACATCTGCCCCTGTTTAGTGCCCAATATTAGCTCCTTAGATCTTCCTCCACTAAGTTCAGATTTCTTCTTGCTACTCAAGTCTATTTCTTCCTTTCCTTGTTGAGCAGTCACTGCCTGCTCCTCTCTCCATATCTACATCACATAATGGAAAAGAAATCCCTGAGGCAGCCCCCTCTCGGTGCATTCACGCAACAGCTGTAAAGGGAGAAAAGCAATTAAGGACACATGAATGCTAGGTATTTTCAGAACTTTGCCTGACCTGGATATGGTTGCTTCTAATGTCCTCGCTAATGGCTTTCACACTATCATCTGACTTTTTTCCCCAGGGCTGCAGAGCCGACGGCCAGCTGATAGAATCCACGTACATGAGAATTGCTTCTAATTAAATTCTCAGAAAAGATGTTTCTCAGACAAGAGAACTTAGGCCAAAACTGGGTCTATATTTGTTAAAGACAGCTTAAGACTCTTTGAAAAAAAGACTGATTTTCACTTGAATTGTTAAAGCAAGAAGGGCACTGTGAAGCGCTGACAGCACGGCTGATGTGCTAGCAATGGGCAGGACCCAATGGGACAAGGAGGAACATCACCACTGATGATGAGAATGGCTGGGGAAGGGAGGAAGAGCACCTAGATGCCAGAGATAGATAGCCTCACAGACCGGTGGACGGTGGTAGCCCCGGCCAGTCCTGTTGTGGTTCTGACCCCTTCCCACACTGGCCATGATGCCCATGACCTGCCTGGTGCCAGCCGAGGCAGACCACAGCTCAGTAGCTGCTCTGGCCAAAAATGAACCACCCTGGCAGGGCTGGTTTCAGTCAACTTGTGTCCTTGAACAGACTCTCTGGGACACCTCGCAAATGCTCAGAGGGCTCCATTGCGAGGGGCAGGACGTAGGAAGGAAGGCAGGCTTGCAGCCACCTGCATTGGACCAGCTGAAACAGCAGCCAGCCCTTCCTCACGAATAGGTCCTGGGAAAGCCTCCTGCCCAATTCTTCCAGGAGAACACAACAGCAGCACTGCAGGCAAGTGAAAGGACTATTAGCATAACAATGCTGCCCCTCCAAACCCAGAACAAGCTCTTACTCAGCACTTGCCAATTACTCTCCTCAGGTGGCAAGAGTGTCTAGTGCCCATTGCATTCACAGAGGGCTGTTTGTTTTCAGCTCCCTTTAGGTTTTGTTGCAGTAACAGGTTGTTGTTTGGGTTTTTTCCCACGAATATTGCTCACAGCACTTTCCACTGCCACCCTCCAAACACAGCTCATCCTCTTCCAAACACCGTGTACCTGTTCACACTTTCTGCCTCCGATGCTACACTGGATACAGTGGCCACAAGCCTTGGCAACTTATTTCCTTCCTTAGCCAGACCTCTTCATCCCCCTATCACACCCTCTTTCCCATTTCTGTACGTCCATCTCTGTAAGTCCAAAGCCCAGTTTCAGTCAAAATAAATTCTGGGGGTCAGGCTATGTCACTTACCCTGCATTTATAAAATACCTGTCACAAATGTGCCTTGACCTGGATTAAGCCTCAGCCTCTAACTTTGGTCTAAATTGCAATTATTATTGATGAAGAAGAATAATTACTATTAAAAATAATCCTAGATTTCCTTGTTTCTTTCACAAAGCCACAAAATTCTTATAAGCTCTACAGAGTAAATAACTTCAAACATAAGGCTTGCTTAGGCAAAGACATAATGTCTAGTTCTGCTCTCTGATCAACTCATGTAAATCTAGAGAAATTAAATTGGGGGACAGATGAGAACATCCTGGGAGAGTAGAATCGGGATCTTTCTTACACAAAAATCCTGGTGATGATACAGTCAAAAATTCATTAGCAGCCCAATATACTGTAATGTTAAATTGCTCCAAAGGAGCAACTGCCTCAATCATACATGGATGCTTGCCCTTAAAGCCAGTCCATGCTGTCTAATAACCAGCTCACGGCACCCACCGCTGAGCCTCACCATTAGCTGTGCCTCCCAGAAACTAATAAATCCAATAAGGGCGAACTAGTGTGCTATGTCAGAAAACCTCCCTACCCCAGCGACAGCTGGCTCTCCAGTTGGGTATGGGCTTTAGCAGTGCTGAGTTTCATTTATGGAGTACCAGCCATCAAGCACTGCAGCTTCTTTTCTGCTCACAGCCTGCACTGACTGTGACGATGAGATCAAACAGGAAACTGCCGCCTAACGCCGGTGCCGCCGCATGGCCCCGAAGCATGAGCAGCAGCATGTTTACGTGTGAAGGACAAGGTATAAAGCCAGAGGCAAGCTCACATGCTTCATTTAGCGAACACAAAACCTGCCGGAGACCAAAGGTGCTGCCAGGAGCACGGGGCTACATTCCCATCTGGCAAAAAGGCTTATGCCTGTAAATACCAATTTTGTCACAGGTACCAACTGGCCACAAGTCTTAAAGCTGTTGTTTTGACATCTCCTTTGATAACAGTGGTTTTCAGCTGTTTTTAATTCACCTTCAAATGTTTCCCTGTAGTGGTGTGTATGCGCCTGTTGTGGATTTAGGTTTATTGACAAAACAGTTGTGTTCCCCAGTACTTCTTGCAGGCAAGGTGTGGGCCAAACTTAGGGATTTACTTTCAGTGTAAGAATTCCACAAAGACTTAGAGCCTGCTAGTCAGTAAGAAAAAATTTCACAAGTTTTGCTTTATGCCCTGAGGTATGTATATATGTGTGAGTGTGTATGTGTAATGCCCCATTGCTTTCAGCAGGATTCTGCATGACTTCAACAGGGCTGATACTGCCTCGGTCTGCATGGGCAGTGAAGTTGGTAACTGGCATTTCAGCTCCCTTATTTTATGCACTAAAAGAGTGAAGTGTGCCTCAAAGCCCATGGCATTAATAGGACTTGGACAAAAGCCCCTCAGCCCATTCTTTCCCTTCTAATCAATCCACCCCTGTTTGTAAGCAACTAAATGTGTCGATCAGACCCTGCAAAAGCAAAAAGACTGCATACTATTACCACTAATAATTCATACATGCTTACAGCCAATTTGTTTAATCACAGAGAACGTAGATCCTGCTGAACAGCTGCAACCTCCATTTAAAGATCTAAGTTAAATCCAAGGGCTGCAAACCCAATGGAAATCCTTAACCTAATTTTGCAGCTTCAGTAGAGAGCAGATACTGGTTTAGCTCAAGAGTCACATCCTGGCCTGCCCTATAGTTATTGTATTTAGCCAGCTATGCTACCCAGGACACCACACCCATCTTTACAGCTGCTTAAAATGCTTAGGATGCCTATAACATTTCTTTAGAAAGTTAAAAAAATACAAACCAAATCCACTGTGCTGTAATTACCATCATCTGTCATCTTCCATTATCCACTACAGTCATTAAAAGAAATAGAAAGGGGAAGGAAATGTGCAGGTCCATAAACGGCACCTTCACAAAAGGGGCTGCAGCTTCAAGGTGCCAGGGAGCCAGTCAGTGGGACGGGGCCAGCCGGCAGCAGAGGCGCTGGTGGCACTTGGCTGCTGTTTTGGATGACGTGCCACACACCAGTGGAAGTGTTGGCACTGTCAGAGACCAGCGCTTCTGGAGCAGTTCTGCATTCGGGAATGAAACGGGCTCCTTGCCCTGATCCGTGAAACGCTGCTATAGCAAGTGCTGCAGCTGGCTCGATGCGCTGGCGAGACACGCAGGAGAGAGCCGCGGGGCTGACTTAATGCAGCCAGCTTCGGCAATGCAAAGCTGGAGTTAAGTGCCTGGCTTCAATATTTAACAGGGTCCCATTTAGCTACTAGGCTCTTTGCGTGGTCCATGCAGAGAGCTGGATACCTTCAGAAAGTGAGCTAAAACCAGCCTATGTGCTAAGTGAGGAGCTGCCCAGACCTACAAGTTGCAAAACTACAAACCAGGAGGTCAGAGGGTGGATGCCTCAATAGTAAACTACCCAGAGTAATCCTTGTTCATCCCAGACTGCCTTCCCTGTCACTCTTGCTGCGGGTATAATGCATGATCATATTTTAGTAACACTTAGCACTTGAAATATGATCTTGTCTGTCTGGAGTGGAGTTTGTGATTGAAAATAATTGCATATAGCAGATTCTGCATATGGTGGATGCTGCTGAGCAGGGGGGCGGCAGGGAAGGGGCAGTAATTACATTAGTGGCTTGGCACAGGTCTAGGTTTCATCTCTGAAGTGATAAAGACATGATTTGTGGCATGCAGCAATCAGCTTACTCCAAGAGGTAAAATATTAACCGCTATTAATATCTCCAAGAATAGCTTGGATGTAGGCAAGTCTCAAACAATAAATACAGAAGGAATAATAAACCAATAAACCAAGAGACATTAACCAGATTTTGCCATGGGCAAAATGACTGCACTCAGAAAGACCAAGATCAATTGGCAAAAGTCAGTGCACAAAAACAGAAGCTTGCAAATCCCTGCGGTGGGTGGTCCTTGGACTGCTGCTGTGGCTCTAATGGGAGCCTCCACCCAAAGATCTGATGGGCTTTAAGTAACCCATGTAGACATCACACCATAAATTAATTGTCTGTAGCTGTCCTGACAGTTCATAGCTAGCAAGTCCTGTTTTACAGACTCAGCTCTTCCTCTCATTTGTTGATGTCACAGCGTGCCCCTGATTGCTATATGGCTCATTCTTGTTTTGTTGTCAGCCCATTTGATCACTGCATCCTCAAAAGCCTGTTAAATAAAGCCAAACCTTCCCCAGTGTCCTTCCTGCTCCCTTGCACAGGGTAAACCTAAGCATATGATTCAGATAAATCCGATGGGGAAAACCATCAGTTTGATCAATAAAGAGAGGTAGTGATGGCAGTAAATGAGGCACTTAGCTTTGGATTCAGCCTCAGAGTCTTGCCGCTAGAAAATGCATTTTCAAATGGGAACTAAACCAATAGTGGCTTTCCTTGATTATGGACTTTTTAAGAGCCTTCTACATGGGCACTGGAAATTGTATTCCTTTTTTGTCTGTCTTCAGCTCCAGTCACAGTTATACGCTATGAATGCAGTGAAAAGGACTGCCCGGGCACCATAAAGGTCCTCCTTGGCCAGCAGTTAGAAGGGGTCTGCACAGCTGTAGTGCGGGGGCCTGGGAAGCCTCTCAAGCAGGAAGGAGCCCAGTGTCATTGTGAAAACCCAATTTGTATTTCCACCTAGAAAAATAAAAGGGATGGGTCAGGCTTGATATATGTACTGCAGAGAGAAAATAAAACCAGAACCGAATGCTGCCTTTTGTATGGTCACTTATTAGTGAGAAAAATCTTCTTCAAAATATCTTCCTCCTTTCTTTCCCCCCATCTTCTACTTTTTCCCCTTTCACTTTCAGACCTGACCAAAAAGAAACCTTGTCATTTTTTTTTTTCTAGGCATTTCTAATGAATACTGCTTATCTGACAGATATTCAGGCCATCTGGAGAAGCTAACAGACAATAATTTGGAAGTCATCCTTTTCAAGACCATTTTAATGATGATTTTTCCTTTCACATTTTTTCTCCATTAGCCTGTCTGAATCTTCAAGGATGATAGAAAGTTTTCACATTCCCATCTGTCACTTGAAGGTACAGTAATCTCTACAAGGAAAACAAAACCAATTTTTAGATGCAGCGGACTTCGACTCTCCAGTTCTTGTGACTTAAAAACTCTCCTAGCTGTGATGGTTTTAAAGCATTTACCTGCTATAAAAGTGAGCCTGCAGCATGAAAGAAAATTGAGCTGGCACATGAAGATTGTCTGCTGCTCTGAGATGTACCTTAGCCAACAAACAATGAGGTTAAAGAAGAATTGGTTAAAAACCGTGACGTGATACTTCAGCAGACACAGCCTCTGAAATCCCTGTTCGAGAAACTCTCCAGGAGCTGCAGCCAAGCAGCAACTGCAGAGTGATAGAAGTGGGTCAGAGCAGGTTCAGACAAACTCCAGAGCCTGGGCAAAGCAGCAGGACCTGCCAGAGCAAAGAGGGGAGTGGGGCGAGCAGGGCTGCGCCGGCTGCAGGCAGCCTGGCTCCCATGCCCGCAGGAGTCCAGCCTAAATTCAGTTAGCGAGGGACGATGTCTTTATACTGGCAGCTCCCAGCTCTTTACCCAGAAGCTTCCCCTCTTTAAGGTCACATTCCTACTGCTTGTCTTGACATCATCACTCTGTCCTTTGGTTTCTCTGTTGTTCTTCCATTAGAGAAAAGTTATCACATCGGTCCCTTCCATTCTTATTAGTACCTTTCCCAAGGAAACCCAGGCATGTACCTGACCTGGGCTTTTATTAGGCTTAAACATGAGATCAACAATTTGGGCAACAGTTCTCTGTTGAGTTAGTAGTCACTGAACATGTGGCATTTGACTGGTTCCCTATTGAGCCTGAACTGAAAGTGCATCATTTGAGAGAGGGTACAATTGCCTACAATGTGAATGAAAGCAATAAGGGAGTATCTTGTCTGAGTGTCCAGGCAGGGTTCTCCAAGGGCACACAGGTAGAGATGGCATTTATGCTGCGCCAAATTTCCTCCCACTCCTCCTCACAAGGGTCATAGGATGGGAGAGAGCAAGTCAGTTCAGGGCTTCACTAAAGGTGAAGGTGTTTTTGCCACAGACTGCTATAGCAGGACGTTAGAGGGACTCTAGACGCAAACCAAACAACAAAAAACAGAGAGAATAAAATGCTACAACCTTCAGCTTTGCAGATCCTGCCTCCAGTAACACTGCTTCATCTTCAGCATGATGGAAATAGTATTCATGGGTTTTCAGGCAAGGGGCAAAACCCCACCACCCTTTCCCTTCCAGTTCTGATTGCCAGGTTTTAATTCAATGTATTTGGCTTTGCCTAGCTCCCCTCCTTCTGATTGTCAAGCCCCATCCCTCAAATAAGACTTTTTCTGTTATTTTGGGTTACTCCACACCATGAGCACTCACTGCCTGGCAGCTGCTCAGCTCCGAACCTCAGTGAACAGCCACAGTGAAGAGCTGCCACCTGCCTGCTGCCGCTTCCCAGAGCTCTCGGAAAGTGGGGCTGGTGGCAGAGGAAGCCTAAAAAAGGCATTGCAAATGCCTGCCAGCATCCAGCATGGAAAAGTGCTGTGTCATGGGAGAGTCACAGCCCTTGCTTTCTCCCTGACTGCAGGCACGGGGCAGTGGAGGGTGCAGATAGGAGTTTTCCAGCAGATGAAGCATGACTTTGATTTTCATTTGATCAAAGGTGGTGTGCTCATTACGACAGAGGTGCTTCAGGCTCAGAGGGAGAAATCTCTCCACCCAGGGATGCTACATTGCTACCCAAAACCTAATGGCTTTGCTCTCTTTGGCCCTGAGCGTTTTTAAAGTAATACTGAAGGCTTCAGAAAATGGAGATGGGGACTGGGAGAAACCTAAAAGAAACAGTGAAGTAGGAAGAGAGGAGATATCAAGCACAGAGCTGCTACTAAATGGAAGTCAATTAGTAAAAGCCATTTGGTAAAAGGACAAGTGACAGGGCTGTGGCAGCTGCTGCCATGGAAAGGAAAGATCCAGCACCAATTTCAAAGCCCTGCAAAATAGGTGCTGGTGCAGGGGGTTCCAGGAGGCTGCAGCTCCCAACAGTTCCAACCACCAAAGATCACCCCTGGAAGTACTTCTTGTAACTAGATTTTATAAAGCAGCAGCAAACAGTCTGCACAGGTTGGCACTAGATATTAAGAAATCCAAGAGTTTAATCCTATTTTATGTATGCAGTAGGAGGAGTAATATGATCTTTGAGAACTAGTTGAATTACAGTGTGTAGCTGGATATTTCATTGAAAACTCCTTTATTACTATTTATTATACAGCACCATTCACATGCAGGGAGATTTAGAGAGAGCCAAGGAAACAGGTACCTGCCCGTGCAATTTATACCTTATGGGTTATGGTTAAGTAGGGCTAAGGCTGGCCACAGAGTCACGATGGAGGGTATCTGGAGGATGCACCAACTGTTTAGGGAATGAATATTCACTGAAGCAGAGACTCCAGGCTGACTCCCTTACTGCCAGATCACACAGTCCCTCTTACATTTTCATTCTCTCAGCCAATGACGATACAAGTATTTGGTACCAAGTAGAACATCCTTCTGATAGAAGCTCCACAGATCCCAGGTGATGGGAGACCAAGGCTCAAATCAGGAAAACAAAAAAGGAAAAAAAAAAAAAAAAAAAAGAAGGCTTTCACCATAGCTATTTTTCCCAACCATGAGTGTTGGGTGCAGACAATTGGATATGAGAGATTCCAGCATCACCAGGTTTTCTCCTTTGGGCTTCATGCAATACATACTGGCTATGTGCCCATGGATGAGGTAAACGGAGGATTATCGAGATTGTGAATCCTCCAGTGTTTAGACACAAGGCACAGCACTAAGCAGTATGGATAAGTCCACACTTGGCTGCTTTTGTTTGTCGAAGGGGATACTTGGAGGTATGAAAGTTATTATTGTGATCATGATTCAGGGTTGATCCTGCTTTAAGCAGAAGGTTGGACAGCCTTTCCAACATGAAAGACTTTAGGAATCTGTTTTTACGTCATTCAGGCACCTCAGCTTAAGGCAGCTGGGGCTCAAGTTACATGTGTACACATAGGACTACTTGCATTTCAGCTGGGTAGCCCACCTGGAGACCAGCTCCTGCTCCAGAAGAGCATGGGTCTTCCTTTCTAGGTGCCTCAGATGGCACAGGGCATATCAAACCTATGGAGATGCCCCTGCAGTGGCAACTTAATTGAGACCCTTGTCAGTACAATCAATGGAGTCTAGAAGCTATTTTTCTCACCCTAAAGAATACATACACATAGATCTATGACCAGGACACATCTAAGTCCACCTAACTCTAAGACAGCAAAGACATTCACATGGGACTGGCAGACATGACACAGAGCCAATAGGGAAAGCCAGACACTCCTGGACTAGCAGCTGGAGGCGGGATAGCCAAGGGCATCTCGAATGGCACTAGACACCTGCAGGTTATCGACTGAATTGTGCTCCATTGGCAGTATCGACTCAGAGTAGGATTTGGCTGCCCAAACACAGGCACCTTCTGTCAGTTTAAGCGCTGTTCAGTATCTCACTTGGCCTCCAGCTGCCTCTCCAGAGCAGTGCAAGTTTCCCCTAAGTCCTCTGTCATACCTGCCAGCCCACGCAGAGGTCTTGCAGACCCTAGGGTATCTCTAACAGCGCAAAGCATCTAGATTTAGGCTAATGAGTTTCACCCTAGATATCTACTGATCTTAATGTGAGCTTAGAAACCTACCTCAAGGGAAAATATCTGTATTGTAAACACCATCAAAAAGTGTATGAATCCATAATCGAATCCTGCCCAAAGTTACCTACACTTTATTTTGTCCCTTATCTTCCATCCTTCTGCCATCATTCTGCCCTTAAGCTGCAAATGCCTCAATTCCTGTCATGAATTCTGCCTTCCTTTATGGGAAATGACATGAATGTTAGGGAAGAAGAGAAGTTTACAGGAAAAATTGTCTTGCTCCTGAGCGTAAACCTGTATGCTCTACCTTAAAAGGAAGTTATTCCTATGGAAACAAGTTGCTGCTTCAAAATGGCCTTGATCTGCCTCAATTGCTACTACAGAGCTAGACCGACTCAGGACTAGCTTTGTTGATTCTCTGCATCATTCCTCCCAGAGTTTGTCACACAACAAAATGATTGACACCTCTTGTTCTGAAAAGGATGTGACATGGTCCAGTCAAAGACAGGGTGAATCTGCAGAGCGGAACTGAAATGCTTGAAGAACTCCAGAAAACACTCTGGAGTTTGACTGTCAGCTCATTTTTGTTTGGCAAGCCATGATCACTGCTTGTACATTATAAGCTTTATGGGGAAAAAAAAGAAAAAAAAAGCCTGAGCGTTATCACATGCCATCAGATTTCTTTATATGACAACCCATCTGTGTACTCACGCCATCGTTTTGTGGCTCAGAATCAAATGTTTGACAGTTCAAAGCGTCTAAAGCAGCATATGGCACATGACATAGTGTATTTAAATAGAAATCACTCCATTAGAAACACAAGGGTGTCTACTGTGATTAATAAAAAGTAGCTTAATAACTAACTTCCCAAAATAAATAATTCTCCACATAGTCATAGTAGAGAAGGCATACTCCTTTTCATTAATATGATTTTCAATAGCAACTGGAGGCTGGACAAAACTAGCCAGAGCTTTTGCATAAGCTCCAGGCTCGAAGGATTTCCCAGCACACGAAGGACCATGAGGAGAGAATGAAGGAAATATATCCTGTGTCAGTGAAGATGCCTAAGCAGACAAATGGATAAATGGACAGGCACTGCCATATCTTTTCAATACAAACTGGGCAGACTAAGGTTGTTACAAGCATTAAGGAAAAGTTTTCAGCAGCCCAACTCCTGAGCACCACTCCAGTGATTTCTACTCTAGATTCTCCCAGCCTTTGGAAATAGTTCACTGATCTGTGAAAAACAATAGTTTGTAGATGCTGGATAAAGCAACAAAGCTGCCCAGCCAATTCCTTCACTTCAGTGGCATATCCCCAAAGTGACAGGGGAACTGGAACTGATGCAAAGCGTACATCCAGTGGGGGAAGACTGCATACCAGGCTTCTGCCGCCTTTTTTTTTTTTTTTTTTTTTTTTTTTTTTTTTTTTTTTTTTTTTTTTTTTTTTTTTTTTTTTTTTTTTTTTTTTTTTTTTTTTTTTTTTTTTTTTTTTTTTTTTTTTTTTTTTTTTTTTTTTGTTTGTTTTATTTCAGTTGAGCTGTCCAAGGATTAATGGGAGATCAACCACTGCACATCTCAGTAGAACTTCAGCCATACTCAAGAGTTCAAAGTAGCACTTTCAGTACATGGTCTTCAGACCCTCTGGCAAACCAGGAGTACTTCTAAGCAAGTTCATACATGCTATTAGGCAATCTATACCTGGAAAAAAAGATTGAATGGGTTCACATTTCTACTGGGTCTGCATTTCTACTGGAGAGTCTGTAAGACCCCTCAAATCAAATGAGTTTGGAAACCATTTCTCTAGATATAGGAAATATAGTAAGATAAACTGCTATAATGCTGTAAAAGTCAGTGACAGTCACCAAACACAGCTGAGAATCACTTTTCCCTTTATACTACTGTCACTGGTGCTTCACAGGTTTAAGCCTCCCTCTACTCTGCAAAAATGTATACACCAGCTTCATTGATACACAGGCCTGCAGCCATCAAATGCATCTCTCTCCGTACAGTGTAGGGTTCTCTGATGGATAAGTCATAGCCAGCTAAGTGTTGCGAAATACATGGGAACTGGTGAAGGAGAGGTCAGTTTAATTTATTGTTTGCTGCTGTAGCTGCAGCACTTTTTAGCAGCTTTTAAAATACCCTCTGCATCCACAAGGCTACTTGCAGAGCATGCAGCTAAGCACATGAATTAAACTATGCACGAGCAAAGGTATACTCAGTGCAGTTTGCCTTTGTGCTGAATTACAGTGTAAAATCAAAAGACATGGAATCAAATCTAAGCAATAATAGACTCCATGTGAAATTGATCATTCGTATGGTTTCCTCAATTAAACTAAAAACAACTATTACCCCATTCTCAGCTACTTTGTTTTCAATAAGAGAGATGATAAGGTTCAGCACAGCTCCAATGAGAACTGTGTGACACTCAAAATACTGTTTCCATACTGTCGGACTGTCTGTGTTTTGTTTTGCATGATTTTTACATCCTCTAAAGTTTGCTTCATGTGACATACCCAAGAAAAGGATATTTTTTATTTTTAAAAACAAATGAAAAATATGGAATTTTCTGTGCTTTCTATCCAAAGGCATTCAAACTCAGTAACTGACCCAATTTGCAGAGGAAAAAATACTCTATCAAGTCAATTTCCCTCAAATAGTTCCCATTTTTCAGTTTGCCACAAAATGCAATAAATCATAATTTCGGATAGGAGCTGCCATTTGTTACAAATATATTGCACATCTGCAGCTCAGAAAAATTTGGCACTGCTGCTTATCCTCTCTAGAGAGAATCCATATGGACAACCTTACCAACATCTCAAACATACTTAACTCTTTCTGGTAACAAAGACCAGTGCATGAGAGGGAAGAACTGAGTAGAAGGCTATGATTCTCCCATGATGATCTCATGAGCCCACCTTTGATCTCATTTTGAGATCTTCTCCCCACCCACCTGTGAGTTATCCCAAGGCGATGGAGTAATGCCTCAGCACTGTCCAGCTCTTTATGTTGAGAGTCTTTTGCTTCCCATCTTCCTCCGGTATCAATTAGTAAATTCTTTTATGCAGAGAGCATACTTGAAACACAAAAAAAGTCTTGGAAACTTGGGTTGGAAGGGACATCAAGAAGTCATCTAATCTTTCCTTCAGCCTCAAAGTCAGGATGAGCTCTACTTGTACCTTCCAAGAGAAATATTTGTTTAATCTGTTCTTAAAAAGCCTCTCACAACGGAGATCCCACCACCTTCTAAGACCATCTGTTCTTGTGGCTCTGTGTCTGCAACAGAAGCTTTTCATGTCATCTAACCTATATCTTCCTTGTGGTAATTTAAGTTCACTCCTTAAACCACAGACTTTGCTAAACCCCTACCGGGGCTCTGAGAGAGCAGTTTATTTTCTTCCCCCTTTGCAGCACCTTTCTCTCCAATGGTTTAAGCAGTTCCGATTTATTCAGTTTTTCCTGCTAGAACTGGCCATTCCATACAGCCTTCTCTATCCAGAGGATTTCTGCGGCTGCTGGCTTCGATGATCTGTTGGAATTTTTCCTTCAAAAACCAAAAAGCTATGCCAGAATACTATCAGAGCAGCTGAATAATGAATCAAACTCATTGCTTTCAACTGAGAGAAACCAAAAGGACAGTTAAATCAAGTTAAATGAAGACCTTGAAGGTGATGGCAACCCTAACTAGCAAAACCCTAAAAAGAACTGTGTGACTCTTGGAGCTCAATACTGTTCTCTCTTCCTAAAAACTTTTCAGAAATGATGCTTTATAAGCAGCGGAAGACTCTTCAAGTACATCTTTACTATAAAGGCTGTCCTTGATAAAAGCCTATCAGCGCCTTGATGCCATCCCCAGCACTTAATAGTTCGGCTCCAATTTACAAGATCATTGGCTTAATGGATTAATACTTGGTGACTAGAGCATGCAATTGCTAGATACAAGAACACATTCTTATTCGGACCGAAGAGTAGTGAGCACTAAGGAGCAATAGGAGCATTGGCTGGACCTCCTACAAGGACTGAGAGAGAATGTAAGAAAAAAATGGAAACAAACAGAAAATGAACAAGCTATGCGGTGAACGTTAGATGGCTGCAGAAGCAACTAATGATGGCACTTAGACTATTTATAAAGTCTTCAAGGTGGAAGAGGAAAAGTCCCTTACTTTCAACTCTCCTCATATACTAACCATTATTTGCATTCTTTGTTCAGAACCAGCTGACTCCTGTGACATATCCAGCTCCTCACTGGCCGCTTGTGCCACTGATCCTTGCTTGAATCCCTTCAGCTTATAGTTCAGATATGAAATGAGTGACCTATGTTTGCTGTGATGCAAATAAAACCACCTGCAAGTGTTCCCAAGCCAAAGTTGTTTGATGGAGTTATGCGTTCAGCAAATAGCCCAAGACTGGAGCTGGGGTGAGGGTTCTGGGGTGCAGGCTGACCCGAGCTACTTACAGAGGCTGCAGTCTCTCCACTGCTCTTGGTCCCTGCAGTTGGCTCCTGCTTTCTATAGATTTCACACAACCCTGTCCATACAAAATGCTGTTTTACTAATGTATTCCAAAACATGAGTTCACTTTATGGCTTGGACAGGGGCTGGTGCAACTATAGCACCATAAGGGTTATGGGATATATTTTTAGTCTTGTGGAAGTATTACATTTAACATACAAAAGCACATGTGACCTTGCAGACCCAGTCTTTTAACCTTACCCTTTCAAGTAGATCTAATGGGGGATAACTGGCCCCTGTGAAATCAATCAGTTTTGCCACTGATTTCAGTGAAGCCAGAGCTTTAGCCACAGTCTTTAGCTCGCTATTTCTACAGGTAATTTCCACCACTGGAAATTGCCCAAAACCGAGTATATTGTACTATGAGAGAAACTCTGTCCTTCCTTGGCTTTCTATTTAAAACTAGAATAATACCCAGTAACTGCTTTAAGGGAAGGGATATTGCCCCCTCTTGGATCTGACAAGACTTTTCCTTGTCTAACTTACGTACTCCAGGGGCACTTCCATTGTAGCACAAATTATATCCAGAAGCATCAGAAGAGCCCTATAACTAAGTTGGAAAGATGGAGATCCCTTTCGTCCTGTTTTTTCTGAAATGTAAATGTTCATTTTAAAATGATACCATCACAGCTTCCAGGACCAGCTGTTCATCCCTTTTTTCTTTGTATTTTACTGCCACTGAATCCTTGTTCTGAATTATCAGAACAATAATTAGATTCGGGGAAGGGGGGGGGGCAGGCATTCATATCCCCCTGAGAAGAAGAGATAAAAGTTTCATTTCTGAAAGCTGATGTGCCAACAGTGGATAGTGGGGAATTGGGATTCCTTCTTAACTGCATGAGAGAGTTCAGTAAAGTTTATTAATAAAACAATTTCGATAAACTCCATTTATGCATTATTTGTACAAGTATCTTGGCAACTGCTTATTTAGCATCTTGAACACATCAGGAATTTTAAAGAGGAGGACTGAAATCTTGCCTCAGACTGTAAAAGCTTTGACGGAAGTGGGTCTGTGAAGTAATGAGGGTTTTTTTCTTTTTCTGCTTCTCCTTCTTTTTCTTCCTCCAACTAAAAACAATTTTCTAATATCCTTGACATAACTACTATAATGACGCATAATTTATTTGATCCTTACACAGCCCCCTTAGGATTACTTCTTGCAGATAGCCAATTATAAACTCTTACATACTTTATAGCCCTCATTATGTGTGACAGAGGCAAACTAATAAATAATGCAAAACCCCTTTTATACCCAGTCTACCTTGTGAGAATACAGGGGTCTGGTAAGGAGGGAAAAAGCACATTGTAATGCATTCTTATTTCCAAATGGACTGAAAAACTTCCTAGCTTCAGCTTGCTTCCTTGGGACACTCTTTTTTTCCCAGACTGGACTCCCATGGTTTGATTCATTACTAGATAAAAATCAAGTTCAAATAGAAGTGGACCATGACACACAAACTGTCACTGCCCTGTCACTTCCTCGTGACATCCTGTCAGCTGCAGACAAGAATGGAGGTCTGGAAGCAGAACAGCCAGGTTGAATACAAATGAATTGATATTCAGTTGCAGGCTTTTAACGGTAACGAAGCAGAAAGGGCCAAGGCCCAAGGAGCACATTTCACCCCGCTTGCTCTGCCTTTCTGGTGCAACATCCAGACACTGCTAGTGCTCAGGTCAAGGCTCTGGAGGAAAGCAAAGCAGCTCTGACTGTCCCTCAGCTGGTAGGATTCAAAGAGCAGAGTGAGCAACTCAGGAAGACATGGGGTTGAATATACACATATAAGGTCCTGGTGGACTGCTTTATTTTTGTCTTTAATTGACATGATGCTGCCTTTTAAAGCAAAAAATCTGCAACTGTAATGACTGAGAAATGTTACCAAGATCACTACAGAGACCTGGGGAGTCACGAAGGCTACAGCTGACTTCTGTCCCCACCAGGGAATTCTGTGCAACCATTACATTACTTATATTGTCCCTTGAAGCCTTCTTTTCCCTACATGAAGAAGAGGGGATAATAGTTCCAAAAGGCACAGGGATTTCTTGCCTCTGTGTGGTGCTTGGAGACCCTGAGGGACAGAGGGTAGGAGGAAGGAAGGTGTTCACACAAGGTTTGAAGTGTTGCAACCCAGAACAAAAGTAAACAACTGGGTGAATCATGTAATTTTATTGGCAGCCTTAGGGTGGACTCAAACTCATTCAACTTCCTTTCCTCCTATCCTTCTATTTAACAGGGAAGGGGAACACTTTAAAAAAATTAAACCAACAAGCAAATAAACAAGCCCAACTTTTCCAAGGGCAGAGCCCACCACAGCCCTTGCTCCAGGAGGAGTGGGCACAGCTACTTTCACAGCCTGTGATATGGTCTACAGAAGCCTGAACGTACAACTCTTGGCACCAAAACTAAGCATTATTCACTAAATGACACATCTCTCCAACTAGTGTCTAGATGGCCACAGCTAATTACAGTCTGAGATTCCAGCAGACATCTGGGTCTACCGCATCTTCCAATATCCCCATGGGGCTTAACACAGATGTGGAACAAATGCATAGAAAGAAGGCAGATGGAAGAGTGGCTGTATAACACAAATACCTTAGATACGGTTAAGTTAAAGCCCTGCCACTGAGTCCTGCTAGATTATGCAATTAAATCAGCAGCCCTTCATAGCTGGCTGTGGGGATGGCAACGAACAAAAGAAAGAGAGACATTTGCCTTTGTGTGCAACTACAAAGAAATCATCTGCCATTTTAACTACAGGGTTTGACTAACATACACTGAAGCACTCACCTTCAATTAGCCATTTAACCTAGCAGATCAAGCTGTGATCTGAAGAGGCTGAGGTACAGGTAAGTGTTCTTCTTGCAGAAGCCATAGGGACTGGCCAGAGGATGTGATAAGCAGGTATAATCCAACAGACTGACAAATTCTACATTTCCAGGAGTGAACAAAATCTACAGTATCTTTTCCATTTTGTACACTCCTCCACTTACAATAATCTCAGTGGCTACCTACCTCAGTTGGGAACAACATGTCCCTGGGAAAGTATGCAAAAGTGTCAGTTAAAGATATGATACTCTACCTCACGGTTTATAAATGCATCTTTTGTTTGCTTTTAAATAAGTGAAATAAGCATAAATTAAATGTGAGAAACTATTTGCAGTTTGCAGACAGCAACAACAACAAAACTTGATAGTGTAAACATCTGCCATTTTTGGTTAAAATGTCCCTGGAAATCAGCTTTTACATAACAACTAATCAAGACAAGGTTTTGGTGTCTACAGTCTGGGTCTGAATCTGCCTCCTGAAAAACGTTAGCAGTGTCAGGGTAACTTCAACAAGGTCAGCAACAGGAACCAGAAGAAGGTTCTTCCCACCCGGCTGTCACTGAGGGATGGTTTGAAAGGCTTCCTTCTCCCTGCCTACACCCTTCTGCTCACAACTCTCCCATCATCACTTCTTCCTCAACTGCCCCAGCGGGTTATTGCCACAAGCATTTACATGGCTGCTTGGGAACTGATACAGTAGAAAATAAATATTTTTTTCTTCCTGAGGACAAGGGGCAACATAGAATCAGGAATGAGAGGTTGGCAAGTGATAAATACTTAAACCAGCTTAAGCTATCAAAAAATAAAAAAATTGTGCCACTGTACCCTGCAGCAGATCACTGTGTTCCAGGTCTCTGAGTCTAACAGAACCAGCAGAGCTGCACAAATTGGAGACAGAAAAGGCCAATTTGCATCCAGTTCCCCCCTCATGAGGGGCAGTTAATTCCCTGAGGTAGTCTGTTGTGCTTTGCTCCCTGAAGCACGTTGCTTTCATCTGTGCTGAACACCATGGTGTGTTCAGTCCAATTTCAAAGGTCTCCAAGCAATAAAGGTTTATGGCTTTCCTGGGGCAACAGTTCCACAGCCAAATGGATCACTCTGGTCTGACTTCAGGGGAGCAGTTAAATGGAGGCTTATATCTATGTCTCATCAGGAGAACACATCTGCACTTAAGAGCTCTCCTAGAACAATTTTATATATATATATATATATATATATACACACACACACATGAAGGCAATGTCACTTCCCAACGCTACATGACAATCTTCTGTCCCATTGCATTAACCTTTCATTCCCATTGAGGTGACAAAGACTTAGCTTGCCCCCATTCTCATGTTCACCAAACACCACACTGTGAGGACTAACAGCAGAAAACAACACCGACGGCATCCCCAGGCACAGCAGCCTCCTCTGGACCACAACAGCTCGCCACTGCCTTCGGGAAATCTTCAGTGCCAATTGCCATGGCCACGTGGAAAGCTGAAACAATGGGGCTTCTCTTTCCCTTGGGTTGATTTCCAGGTGCTTCAGCTTACCATGCGCAGTGCATGATCAGCTGCACTAACAGGCAGAGGTGGCAATATGAGGGGCATCCAACAGGGCCGCTCCTCCCCAAAGCAGCCTGCTCCTATGCTGGTTAATGGGCCACAAAATATGACTTTGGGGTGAATTTCATGTCACAGCTGAGCAGATCTAATGTTGTGCCATCTCTGAAAGGGATAGCTGGACACTCTATACATTCCCAGCTACGTCCTCTTGCCCCCTTCTTGCCCCTTACCTCGAAGGGGGCTAACATGAATCTGTTCAGGGAGCTACACTGGCAAAAAAAAAATCACTGCTTTTTATAGGGTTATTATTCTGCTGGCGTTAACTCTCCAAACTGGCATACTGATGGGTAACATAAGTGCCATGCCAAGGGCAAAGGGCCACCTCCTCCCAAGTAGCCAGTAAATCAGCTTGGGCAAATTATCAAACCCTAGTCCAGGTCAGTTTGTTTTGAGCCCTCTGTGCAACGACCCAAACAGGTCAGGAGTCCAGTCTAGATACATCAAGGGAATGAGGGGCATCCAAACAGTGGTCTGGCACCTGACCAAGTCCTGGAGACGTGGGCAGAGCCGAGGGGACCTGCAGTGCTGCCCATGGCTGAGAGTGGCTGTGAAGCAACGCGGTAAGTGGGGCTGAGGAAAAAGCCTTGGAGACAACTGCACAGAAATGAGACAAAGAGGGAACTGAGTGCTGCAAATGTGACACTGAGGAATATTCAGAGACATACAAAATAGGAGCAGGATGAAAGCTGAAAGCTGAAGGAGCACAAACTTTCAAGAACATGGGAATAGCTTCTGTATTAAAGGCTGTTAAAGGGCCAAGGAGGAAAAGATTGTGATAGGAGCCATAAACTTAGATTACTTGCATCAATAAGGGAGAATAAACTGTTGTGTAATACGAAGGGCCCCTGCAGTCAAAAGGCAATTGGTGTTGGAAAGAGGTTTCTTAAGAGATAATCCCTTCTCAGTTCTCTGATATACAGCTTTGCTACTGTACTTCTTGCATTCGTTCGTCACAATGATCTGCCTAACTGCCTAATAAGCATCATTCCGTCTGTCATCAGAAAAGGAGTTCATGACTGCAATAAAAAGCTTGGATGCAATTCAGCAATCCAAAACGCCAACGGCTCTAATTTATTCATTCATTTAGTTTTCAGTGGTGCAATGACACTGGCCACAATAGTATTACATGAGGCTGGTTTAAGTATCCAGGAGAGCTCAGGGAGCGGAAAATTCAATTCCCATTGCCATGGTGAGCGATGTATACCACCGAAGAGAGCTTAACTCTCAGGGTAAGAAGGGTGGTCTCCCTGCAATATTCTTTTTGAGCACAGGCACTGTACTCACAAAGAGCATTGTCAAAACTCAGAACTCATTACTCTGGGGGTGACGATCCTTCCAAATCTCATTTGGGTGGAAGCTCCTCCCAGTGACCAGCAGTACTGAAAATATGCTGCTGACAATCATCAAATAGATTTACTGTATCATGCATTAAAAAAGTCCTCTGCAAAGCTGTGCAAGGGCAATGTTTTCTAATTCCTTATGAACTGTCACAAGACGGGCCTTCTGAGGACTCCCCTGTCATTACCCTGCCACTCAGCTGACATTAATTCAGCTGATTTTGGATATTTCCCAAAGGCAGAATGGCAGAGGAACATAAACAACTTACTTTATTGACTCTTCACACCATAAAAAGGAGTTGGGCGGACAGTTTGCAACGTTAAGTCCCTGCGGTAGGTACAGCTTGTCTTTCCTCTGCAGAGCCATGGTAAAACGTGTCTTTGACACCCACCTTCCAGTGCTCACCGTGATGTGGTGCCTTGAAGCAGGGGTGCATGAAGCACCACACAATGCCGGTACTCACTGCATGCCCAGAGCCTGTGGTGTAGTGAATTAGGGGGGACCTGCTTTGTACCCAGCTTTACCTAGCTCCTGACAGGCCTATGAGCACGTCGAGACAATGTTATTCATATAATTGTAAAAATAACAGTGGTTTGCAAATGTTTACATGTTCAATTATATATAAGCCTTCCCCGGTGAGTACATCTGTCTCTTTTTGCTTTTCTCTGTCAGCGAAAATGCCTCTTGAATGCAGAAGGTGAATGCTGCAAAAGAATGATGAAGATGAATGTCAGTAAAATTCTCCTGCCAGCAGGGTCGACAAAAAGTGAGGACAGAGAAACTGGGATTTGTATTCTCTTCTGAAGGGTTCTCTGGGCTGGAATTGCCTCGGTTTGAAGCTTGCCCTTTTTAAGAAGCCCTTTTGCTTTGACGAATGCTATGCAATGATTTTTTTCCTCCAGCATTTGAAATCAGGGACACCCCTTGGTCTGTTATCGCTACCTAGAGCAAATCCCCCAGCCAGACCTCTTTCCTCAGACAGATGATGCTTTTACAGGCAGAGCCATAATACTGATGCTTTTTGATGGGAGTGGAAAGACAGAAAGGTGGCATGATATTTTACTAAAATACCAGTTTGAATCAGAAGGTAGGAGTGAGCTGCCTGCAGGAACAATCTGCCTCATACCAACGGGAGAGACAACGAGAGAAGGTCAAGGTAAGTCAAATTGTTTTGCATTTGTGGCAGGTGAAGTTCTCGCCATGGGGCTACCGCATCTCAGTTGATAGGGGGCAACTAAAGCCCTGCATATTTAACAGTCGATGTGATTCCTGCATTTCATGGGTATTTCCAGCAAGTCCGTTCTGCAGCCTCTAGGGTCATTAGAGAGGAGATGACTACATGCAGATCCTGTGGAAGACAAGAGTAATTTCTATGTCCCCTTGTACCTGCTCAGTTTTCACTCATCCTCCCCAGCTATTAAAGGAGAGATGGGAAACTGGATGATCTATATAACAGCATTTTCCAGAGGTGTCCAGAAACAGGCTGATCCAGCAAGTCCGTTCTGCAGCCTCTAGGGTCATTAGAGAGGAGATGACTACATGCAGATCCTGTGGAAGACAAGAGTAATTTCTATGTCCCCTTGTACCTGCTCAGTTTTCACTCATCCTCCCCAGCTATTAAAGGAGAGATGGGAAACTGGATGATCTATATAACAGCATTTTCCAGAGGTGTCCAAAACCAGGCTGACTCAGTCCTTGCATGGGGGGGTGGTATTGGGCACTGGTGGCTGCTATTCGTCAGCAAGAAATGTAACGCTTAAGACATTTGCTTAGCAGAGAGTCATGAAAAGTTCCAATTTTGCCCACAGTAGAAGAAAAAGAAAATCATCACAAGGTTTCTTGCCTTAACCTGTCATTTTGATTTTAATAAGACTAGTTTTTCCTGAGTTTCAGTGCAGGAAGATCTTAGCTGGCACATTTCAGGTCAGCCAGTACGACAGACTTAATACAGATAGAAGAAGCTAGGGATGAAGAGTAGAAAAAATAAGACATTAATATACAGTAAATCCTATTTCGGCTCCTGGGAAGAATACTGCTTTCTCCAGGGAGCAAATTAAATGTTTATGTCAGAAAAAAAAGATCCAAAGAGTTTACTTATGGGTCTCCTTCCTCACCTCACCAGCAAAAAAAGAGTTAATGCTGCTGCTCGGCATCAACTTTATAGTCAAGGAGATTATCATGATCCTCTTATGGATGTGGAGGGCAGCAGCACCTTTCCTAAAAGGCAGCAATCTGCAGGCAGTGCCGGGGATGGGACAGGCTTGGTGAGCAGCCCTGCTCTCTGCCTTGTGAAACTGTGGGTAGCCATTTGATGGACAGAGCTAAATTAGGTCAAATCACTGCATCAAAGCCAGGCAAGAAAAAACAGTGCAGATGAGGAGCAATAGTTCTGTGACCAATTTTAGGGGATGTTGTGGCTTGTGCGAGGGTTGGGTTAGATTGTTGCCTAAACTTGGGAGAAATGCATTATTTATTGGCATTATTTTGCCAATTATTTTAATGCAGTATTTATTACTGCATTAAACAATAAGCCTAAGATCTTTGTAACGGAAAAGGAAGACGTTTGCTTGGTCTCAAGCAGAACACCCAAGCACAGCCGGTCCCACTTATCCTCCCCCAGAAGTTCATTAGTGAATGAATTGTTCCCAACAGCTCGCTCGCTCTTTCTTCCCTGCCCTCCCCCTTTCCCGTCTTGAACTTCCAGCAGAGAATCGAGTCTTTGTTATCAGTCAGGCCGTTGGTGAACTATAACCCCCTCCAGCAGCCTCATGCGCCCCATGGACCATGCTCCAGTCCAGCGGTGGGTGAAAACACCCTCCCCCATCCCACCAGCAGGATCAGGACCCAGGGCTGGCCTGTGTCTGGATATGTTTCAGGGCTCTTCAGCACAGAAACGGGCTGGGGATTTGCAGCCATTGAGATGGTATCATCAGAGGATTTAAAGCATTACTAGGAGGAAGAATGGGTTTAATGGATGTTCCTTCGTTTCTAAGCTCTCCCTCCATCATATGCAGCCCAGTCTAGGTGACACACTGGCAACAAAAATGTGGGAAGAAGCAGAAGAAGCCTTGGTGACACTGAAGTGTCTCATTAATGGAGTTTATTTTTTCACTCTGATCTTCTTAAGGACATTAAAAAATTGCACCGGATCCTAATTTCCTTTTCTAGACGTGAAAAATGCTGTGAGGGGTACCTGTTATGCAACCCAATTACACTACTAATGCATCTGTGAAGTCTAATTTACAGGCACATTTTCAGATACAAGTCAGAAGGATCAAAATGCACTTCATTAAAGCTGTAAGGGGAACATGCTGTGGGGCCAGTTTTTACGCTGCAGTAGCTTCAAGGGTTCAGTAGCAATGAGCTGGACTACAAGGATGGAGAAGTTTTTGTCAAATTTCAATGTTCTTTGCATCATGCCTGCATTAAGAAAGAGATCACAATGGTTCTCATCAATGGTTGTGGAAACCAGATGCCACTGTTTGGTTATTGAGGTTTTATTTCCAGGAAGCATGTAAATCCTCTATTTTATCAACGTATCTCCTTTTTATAATATGAGTGACAGATGGAGTAAGTGGAAATTGCATAATAAGATGAGCAGAAGCTGATATCAGTTTGAATTTGTTCAGACACTGATGATTATCTCGTGCTTTGAATAACAGACATCTGCATGCCTCTCATTAAAGCAGGAGTCTTTGAGCTACCGTGTCACAGCTGCGAGTTTTCCTAAGTTTTCCAAATAAAATAACTGGTTTAACCACCAAAACCTCAGTGTTGTGGTATCTCAATAAAATTAAACAGCCTTGACTTTTCAGGACTCACTGGCTCCTTTGCATTAACATCAAAGTCCCACAAAGGCAAAATCCACTGTGGGATTTATAGCATGTAAACAGTCAAATTAATCTGGAGCTCAGTGAGAGATTAACACAAAAGAGCAGAAAGGTGCAAAGCACAGTTTAATTAGATCATTATATTCCACAGTGACCAGCACATGGATTATGAAGATTCAGCTTTATTAAAGTCCTGGACTATGCTTATTTTGGTAGAGAGCTGATATTCCCATGTAATATCAAGTTTACTGAGTAATAATAATAATAATAATAATTATTATTATTATTATTACATGGCCCAGATCCAGTGTGATCACCTTATGCAGGGAAGCACCCATGTTTTACATTTCCAGCACTCAAAAGCACTGGGGAGAAATAATTTAGCTAAAGTAAGAGCTAGCGTTTTGAGACAGTAGAGAGAGAAACGCACCTGAACATCACCAGAGTGATCCAGTCCTAAATCAGATCTGCTTACACTGGATCTGGGCCTAAGTTATCATTATCCATGAAGTCCAGCCGGGGCTGTGATCAGTGGCTGATAGGCAAGGAGCTTAATCTTACTTTCTCCATCTCTTGAGGGTTGCAGGCTGCTGGGGCTGGTCAGTCAGGCCAGCCCGTGAGCTGGATGGGCTTGCTGAGCAATTTTAAGAAGAAAGTTGTTCTTCAGAATAGCCTTAACCAAATGTATCAAAAGTCACAAAAAACAGATACAGTTTGAGAAGGAGTGACGGGGACAAAAGCCAAAGGGATGGCTGAAATAGGAATGCCTGTAAACTAGGAAATGCAACTTTTGTGAGCTGAATAGCCATGAGATGTGAGATAACTGGCGTGAGCTAGCAAGGACATGGAGTGATGGAGAGGAGAGTTCATATGGGAACTTGCAGTGGGTACATGGGAACAAGGGATGAGCACAAACAAAGTGTCTATTCAGTAGATTAATGAAGAGTCAAGAAAGTAAAAAGCAAAGGATGTTTTTTTGCTCAGAGGGATAAGTAAAATGCAGTTGTCCCATGGAAGCATTCACAGGCTTAATTGTGCTGTTTAATAAACCCCACATCAGGAGGCAGGGGCACTGCATGGTGGGTGTCCATGCTGTCCACCACTCCGAAATGTTAAACCTTTCCACCTGGGCCATGTTGCTCCCCTTAGCACCAATTCTGCACAGTCCTGGGGGGAACCATCTATCCAGAAGCCTGCCCAACAACTTCTTACAACTCTGTTGGTTCAGGAGTACTTTTAACTGATCATAGAGGCCCTTTATGCCTAACTTGCTGCTCCTTAACTCTATCAAAATGGAGGGAAATATTTCTAATGCACATAAAATTCAGGCCCTGATCTTCTTCAAAGACCCCAACAGCTTAGTTGCTATGAATCACCCTGTTATGAGTCATTATGAAATCTGTAAGGCTGCTTTTTGTTTATCTAAGAACAATCAAAACCTTCATCACAGGACTCCCTTTGTGCAAGATCACTTAGTGTATTGAGCAGTTGCATATTGTGACATGAAAAAATTTTCTGAGAATGCTTTTTTCTTGTAATAGAGTATTAACTGCATTTGTACAATACAGAAGTACATTATTTTCTGCATGGTTTTTTTTCCAGCCACATTACCAGGCAGAAAAAATACTTACCATTCACAAATGTCAGTTCTGAAAAATAATTCTAAGGCACAATAAATCATACAACAAAAATGCTGTAAAAAAGCCCCTTACTGCTTCATTCATGCCCTGAAGCTTGCTGATCATTGCATATAAAACACATGCTTATTCTAATAAAATGCATTAAGATTTTATGGCACAGTGTCTTGAAATCACTCAGAAACAACCTAGAAATGTCATTAGTGGGTGACTGTGCCATGTGAATTATAGCTTTTGCTCAGTATATTATTTCAGACTCTGAGAAATTTGATCTACTCAAGTCATAATTATTTTCATTTTTATCTGAACATTAACCCTGCTCCGTCTATGGGTGAGTGACTAACCTGGCTCCAAGTTCATTACCCTCGGAAAGCAGAGCGCGTGCCAGCACATTAGGAAAACAAAGAGCCAGTCTCTGTTTCATGTTAAGCTGAAAACATCTGGTAAAATAGTTCTTGTTATATTTGGTACACCCTGAATGGCTACTTCAAGATAGCAGGGCAGGCACCGGTATTTCAGAGGAAAAAGGGTAATAATGTGTTGTTTTCTCACTTGGCAAAGAAGATGCTAAATAAATCACGTGAATTATTCAGTGCTGAGGGACACGTTAAATTTTCTATTTCTGCTCTCTGCGCAGTCTGACATGGCTTTAGTACATGCAGAGGTGAGAGAAAAAGGACTTTCTTAATCTCTGAAGTATGGCTTCCTTGATACTGATTGCAAATTGGGTTTTTCTAGGTGGACAGTCAGAATCTGGGGCAGCTGGAACAACTGCGAGGAATGACAACGCAAGGTTAAATCAACATCTCTGTCACACTAAAGCTTCCTCTACAACTGGGCAGGTCTTCCCCATTTTCCTCCTTTTCCTTCCTGCATCTTTCCGAACGGTGTGCTGAGCTGAACACTTGTGTTGGCAAATCTCTCTGCATCCTTATGTCACCCCAGAAGTCCCAGCAGGGAGGATGCTCACAGTTGCTGTGCTTATGTGCAGCCAAATCCCACTGGAGAGAGTGTGTGGAGCACAAGCAGCCTTCCCCTGGATATTTATGCCTCCCTGCTCGGAGCTCAGGTCTGATGAAAGTTATGATACCTGAAAGTACTCTATCAGCATAGCAATAAACATTCACTAATGCAACAGAGTGCCTGACTTTCATGAAGCCTTTCTTCACAGGCACTTTAAACAGAGGATTACAGTCCCCTTGATGTAGCATAAATCCTGGGTGATGCGTTGGATGCCATGAATCAAATCCACACCACAAGAGCTGCCGCCAGCCAGCGGCAGGCTCCTGAAGGCAAGGGGAGAGGAGCACAGGAGGAACGCCCCTTCCCTGCCTCACAGTGCTCGTTCAGCGCAAGAGCTACAAGGCCATCAAGCTAATCAGCATCGTAAAAACATGATTTCAATGTCCCTAACGTGTGATGGTAATCTTTGCTATGCTGCCCTGCTAATTTGTCTCAGCTGTCTTCTTCGGTCTTCCACACTGTGAGACATACTAGATTGGTGCTCAGCATCTCGGGTAAACCAAACCTCCCGGGACACCTGCCTTTTGTCCTGGGACACGTGTCCGTCACCAGCTGAACCAACCCAGTGACTCCATTCACGTCTGTCCACAGATCCACACTTTGTCCACGGGACTGTGAGGACCTTCCAGCTTTCCCCTCCTCTGTGTGTGTGACTTTTGCTGTGTCCTGACTGTATGCTGGGATGAGGATGGGTATGCACATCCCCTGGCTTAACCCAGGGACAAAAGCGGGAAGGGTAACTGTGGGCCCAGGACCCCACAGTGCACTGCAAACACCACTGCTCTGCTCATCAGAGAGGCTAATCCCAAAGAACTGGGGGGCACTGGGCGGGAAAGGGGAGATTTTTATTGTTTCACTGGAGTTTATTGTTTTCTCGAATGTACCCAACCACATTCACAAACACATACAGGCTTGCCTTTGGGGAAGGGGAAGGACTCAGTCCCCTTCTCAAAGGTAAGCATTTTGTCTTACATGCAGTACACACTTGGAAATGGATGTTGTTTTGAACTGCAAAGTTAGACCAGATGTAAACTTGGACCAGGGATTGCAACTTCAGCTGAGAAACACATGCTTTTCAGGTGTTCTCACTACTCCTGATTTGGCTAGCTGGATACTGCTTCTTTGGCAATGACTGTAATAGTCATTACAGTTGTAACAATTACAGTAGATTGCATTTTGAGAAAGACTGCTTGTCTTTCTAAGAGGTTGGTTACAGCCAGATTAGTATTTCTTCCTTGAAGTCTGATTGTCAAAGAATTGACTAATGGCTCAAAATATAGCTAAATGTTATACTCATATTGTTTCTCTGTAAATGATGAGCTTAAAACTTTGAGACATCACATAAGTACCATATACCATATACTTCTGATGTGAAACCAGAAAGCTTGTTTAGTCCATGTGGACATTTGTAAAGCATTAATTTTCATATTTCAAAGGTATATAGCCTTCCTATATGATATATAGCCTACGTGATGTTACAAAGTCATCTAAAGAAACCAATTCTCTCGTAACCTAAAAAGAAACAAAGATTCTAAGGAAAAATGTAAATGGAGGAAATGACTCAAAGACATGGAAGGAAATAAGTAATCTAAACAGCTGTAGTATCACAAATGCAAAAAATAATTTCAGACATAAGAGAAACATGGTCCCCAGTGATAGCTATACAGCTGTGTAGATATAAAGATGTAGAGATACAGAATTCATGTTATAATGTCTTTTCCACTTGGAAAGATGCAGTTGACATGTCATATTTCTTTCTTTAGAATGATGAAAGTAAAAACCCAAAAAATATATCTCTAAGGAAAAGTAGTACTTAAATATTATCATCTTAGGTGAAAAGTAAATAAGGAAACGGTTGAAGAAGTGATGGGGAAGGACAGAAAAGATGCTAGAAGAGCAGACCGAGTTTAGTTCAACAATAACAGAAGATTCATATTCATCTGGAAATAAGAAATCCGTCATCCAGTCCTTCTGTGGTGATGGTACTCTTGCTGCTACAATAACCTTGGAGCAACCAAGATGTGGAACTCAATTATAGATGGCGGAATAAAATAGATTGAATGAAATGGTTTTATACTGGAATCTGTCATTTGTCAAAGAAGAAACTTTTTTTCCCCTTTCATTCAAAAATGTTTCTTAGACTGAAGATGGAACCACTGCCCTAAAATGAGAGTGAAAGGCCTTCCTCTGCAAAGTCATGCCCCATGGTAAATTTATGTGAACTCCCGGATCTCGTAACAGAAGGTTAAATTTTCTTTCCCAGGGATGAGTGTCCCATCAGTCAGATTAGGGACTCTTACCAGACTGATTCCTCTCTTTTTAGCATCGTTTGGTCTTTCTGATCTACAACGTAAAAGTCTCACACCACCACCCAGTGCTCACAGATCACCTGCCTTTCATTTAACCCATTGTCTTTTTGTTTTTGCAAAATCTTGAAAAAATCTTATCATTCAAAGCATGAGAGTTATTTTGAATTCTCAGAAATGGAAATGAGGAAACCATGTTGCAAAACAGGAAGCTTTTTTCCCTAAACTCTTCCACACAGCAACATGTAAGAATAAGTCCCAACAGACTGAAGTCAATTTAAACACCTTTTACATTTTTTATCAGACATTTCCTTCTGGGCGTTCTAAAGAAGATATTGCTTAATGTGCCTAGTTTTTCCTTTCAGGCTGACACAGGGGCTAATGTGCTAAAATTCTTGTGGATTCCTCGCTATTAGGTTGAAAAGGCTCATTTTTCTCTTTATTGAATTAGCTACAGAAAAGACAGAAGAAGAACATTTACATTTAACAGTCTATAGTCAAATGCAGTGAGATAGTTGCAGTTTTATAAAGCATCCCTCACTAAATGAAATCCTAACAAATGAAAGATCAGTACTTAGAAATACGCATCTGTTCAAACTGTCATGTAAAATCTTTTGCCTTTAACTTCCGTTATATCAAAGTTTCTACTTATATCTAGAGCTACAAAGTCAGATTGATTGCCAATGTTAAAAATGGACATGCCCTTTAAAAGCATTCTCCTTTAAAATAATTTTATGCAGTCTTTAAAGCAATAATGTCAGAGATGTTAACAGCCCCAGAGGCATTATTTTAAAGATCACATAGAAAAAAAGGAAATATTTTAATATTAAAAAGTCTTTTATATAACCCTCCCCAGTCAGGGAGTGTGGAGACAACCTCTGCTACACCTTTTCAAAGTATGTGATCCAGCTTTTGCTGCAGATCCTGGAGTGTCTCAAGCTGTGTGTCAAACTGCATTAGCTCTTCTTCCATTGCTCCATCCACAAGGAGGGAAGCTGAGGGTGTTACTGCTGATGGCATATGGACTGTGTAGGAAGGTGTATCTTGGAAAGTGCAGCAGTCAATATGCAAAATATAGATCAATTACATTTCTTTGTAGCTTTAATAGATGTTGCCTGCCAGACTGACGCTGTTCAGACTTGGTTACACATTCCTGATAGCACTTGGATGATGTAGTAGGACTTGCTTTCAACAGACATTACCTATCTTCTGTCAAATCTTTCTTAACCTGTCTGTGAAGCTATTCACACCACTTCCAGTAGCCAAGAGCCTTTGCGAGGAAGCATACTACCTTGTTGCAGGCTAACTTCCAACAAGAAATATTTCTCCGTGACCAAACAGTTATGTAGTACTCAATGCAATGTCAACAACTGAGAATAATGAAAGATTTCCAGAACACTCCTTAGACCTCTCTCACATCTGATGACTCGCTGTTGGGTGAGTTTTGCATTTTTTTGAAGTTTGCGCATTGCAAACGTTCAAGGGCCTCAGATCCTGAATCTGAACTAAGCTTTAACTCAGCCACATTTTCCTTGATG
The DNA here is from genome assembly GCF_000699145.1 of Aptenodytes forsteri. Taxonomy (NCBI): domain Eukaryota; kingdom Metazoa; phylum Chordata; class Aves; order Sphenisciformes; family Spheniscidae; genus Aptenodytes; species Aptenodytes forsteri. The sequence goes on along the minus strand of NW_008794446.1, from coordinate 1,422,298 downwards.
ACAGGGTGGGAGCTGTGATGTGTTGGGAATTGCTTCAACATTCAAATATTTTCAGGAAAAAGATAGTGAACTAGTAAGAATCAAAGCAAACAGTAATTTCTACCATTACAATTGGCCTGAGAAAATTAAAAGGAAGGTTACACTGATTTCCCAACCAAATCCACCCGATTCTTACTTTTTAGTATGCATATATTTCTAAGATACCCTCAGCAAGCTTTCTGGCTAATACCCATAGATGCTATTATGTACAAGCAAGAATGCAGTATGAAATGCAACGATATTGCCCTTAACACTTTCTCTTCAAAAAGCCAAGGTTGAGCTCATCATGTTGTTAAGAAAGCATCTCTCTGAAGTAGTAGATCTCAAATCATGCTCACTGATCTCAGTCTGTGTCCTTACCTGGCACAGATATTGATCTGCAGTAAAAATGAGGATAGAGCTATGCAGAGACCCCTTCAGCATCCAGACTGAAGGGCCTCCTCACATGCCAAGCAATTATATGGAAACTAGCTCACTGTTGGTTTGTAGCTCTCTAATCTCATACTAGGTCTCACCAAGCCACAGCAATTGAACAGGATGGCACCGGTCCGCTTGACTGCAATGCTCCAGTACTTCCTTCCCGCTTTTCCTGACTGAAGCCATCCATGCACAGATTTATTTCTCCTGTCCTTATTTATTGTTGGTTCACCTTGCTTGAAAAATGGCTGCTTCCCTTCTTTGAAAGGTGCCTAGTGTTTTCTAATATCATCTAATGGAAGTTCTTATCAACTGCTGTAATATATTTGGCATCTCCATAAAGCAGCACACCTTGCTGGACCACAAGAGGAAACTACAAGCCTGTAAATATCCCTGTCTTCTTGTCACTCTGCTCTCCAAGGATGCATCTGAGAGGGAGGGCGAAGGCAAGAAGCCTGCCAAGGTCTGGACCTGTGCTGGACGGTGGGGCAAGGAGTGGGGAAAACCCACTGTGCTACCTCAGGGGTCCTCTTGTCAGAGCTGTCGTACAAGCTATCCCCAATTTCGAGTGCATGCTCAAGAGACAAATGTGAACGCTTAGTTGTGTTCCTTAAGCAAGTCGTGTTATGTGGGTTTGCTTTGAACTGGAAAAGAAAAACAGGGTGCTAGACATCTGGGACTTTCCCACTGATGTAGCAATGCATCACCTGGATCTTTCCCTGATTCTTTTTATTTTAATTCTGCTGCAAAATCTGAAAGAAAAGTTCCAGTATATTTCTGACAGTCCAGCTGCATCGAAAGAGCTCCCAGTTCTACCACCTGACCATCAGGTATTTCAAAACTAAGCTTCTTTCCTTTTCCTTCCCCTTTCCAAGGCTTTATTCGTGCCAGAGAATGTCACAAAACACCTGCAAATCAGACATGGCAAATAAATTTGTAGAAATGCTCAGATAAAAGTTCTTCTCTAGCAGGTTAACTGCTGAAGAAAGAAGGAAAGCATCTCCTCCCCCCCACCTCACCTGGTGTTTAATAGATGTGTAGTCCATGTGCCGGGAGCAGATGACACAAAAATGGTAGGAGCTGTGGCCAGGGTGAGTAAAATGCTTTGTCATGGATGTTCCCAAAAGAGAGGGAAAATATGGTTCACAATTATCCGACAGGCAACCTGCAGGCCTTCCCAGCCTCTTAAACTTTGTTCCAGATGCAAATAGTACTCTAAAAAATCATACTCTAAAAAGAAGGACTTGAAATATAATAAGCTTCTATGAACAGCTTTAAACTCAGGATCTACATTTATGACACTTTAAATACAACAGATGGATCCACATAATTAGCATCTTATCTGCATATATTTGTAGATAAGAAAAGAACACTCTTAATGAGCAAGCGGAGAGCCTGTATTTTCCTAATACCCCGAAGTCTTTGGGCCACAGCTCTATCTTTGCACCAAATATAAAATTTCTGCTGGCATCACAAGGAGCAGTGCAGGTGGAGGATGGCTTAGTCCTTTAAAAGTGAAGAAGGCTTTTAAATGCCCTGCTTCTCTCACCGCCCCGCCCCCTCACTTTCTATAATTCAAAATGTGAAAGGAAGAGCAAGAACAACTTTAGGGAAGAACTAACCTTACTTCAAACACTGTTAGACCATCTAGACTCAACTTTTTAAAACCTCCACTAATTACATGGAGCCTGACGGAGCTCCTGCTATGAACCTGACAGTTTTCAGAAAAAAACAAACCATTTTTGCTTGTATGTCATGATGGATGCTCCAGGCACAAGAAATGACAGATCATCTTATTTCTTCTTTCAGAGATCAAAATTAATCTTATCAAAAAAGAAAGAGAAGTCAAGAGATTACATGGGCTTATAAAAAATGTATAAAGGAGAACTTATCCTTGACTTTTGAACATTCAACTTTTTGTGCTTTAAACCAACCAGAGTTTGGGCTCCAATATTAACAGCGTTCATACACTGACTAAAATCATCCTATAGTTCATTGACTTTCATTTATCCTGCCTTGAACTATTTAATTAACTGCACCAAAAGTCATACATCAATAAACAACAAGCCAGTGCAGAGGTAAGAAAATAGTTATAAAGTTTTCTTATCCTTACTCAGATAGGAAGAATATCCACCTGAATAGTTGTTTTAGGCCACTATTGCTGAATTACCTCCCCATAAGCACTGTGAAAGAAGTAAGTACTGAGAAGACACTGGAGGAGATGAGAGCTGTGGACTGGTGAGCAATTTCCATGGGTGAAAGATGTGAAGGAAACACTCCCCACAGTTGTGAAAAGATGTGGGAAAAAACAAGTGGAACCAATTAAAAAATGAGACCTATCATTCTTATAAATCCTTTTAAGGTTTTTTTTTTTCTGTATTGGCCTGAACACTTTTTGAATTTTAACTTGGAAACTAGACCAGTTTTTTTAACTGATGTTTTAGTAAAAACAAAATTATACTTCAAATTGTGAATTTGATAGTTTCTGACAAACTTTAGAAGGAAAGTCAGATGTAAAGTTCAGATTTGAATAATGCAAGTACCGAGCAGCAGGGACAAGCAGTTACAGACATAATGTGTTGAAGGTGATTAAAGTCAGAAAAATGTGTCTGCAGCTTCAGCACGGCAATTCTTCTGCCATTTTTTTTAATTTGAAGAAAATTAAAGTAGGCACCATATGCCAGCAAGAGGAACTGCAACAGATCTATGGCTAAAACACATTAAAAAATATTTTTTTTCCTTGTTACTTTCTTGTTCTTCCTTCCCTTCCCTTCC